>NC_063164.1:6763923-7063923 GCF_023159225.1 Perognathus longimembris pacificus
CTCCCCCCCACCAATTCCTACAGTGTAAAAGTAGAAATAGTTCATGTTAAAGCAGCTATGAAATAAGACATTTTAATAGTTAAACTGGGGGTAAATAAGATCAATGGACTTTATTTGCATGCATGATATGGCATATCAAAGTCTAGTACTTTGTCTACTTTATATATATTAACAAAATGAATTCAATCAGTATTATAATAGTAAAAGGAAGTATACAAAATGTTCTAATGTGTTTATTGTCTATATTAGTTTAAAAAGCAAGAGAATTACCTAATTTCAGTAAATGAAATGATTTTCTAGAATACATTAATGCATATGTGGAAATATCTTTGAAAGAGCTATATGTTTATAAAAACATGTTAAAATCAGAATAAAAAAAGCAACATGAAGACATGAACATGCAGAAAATGACCAAGTGTTACATTAAAAGTTATTCATTTTTGTCTTGTAAGAGGCATAGAAAATAATGAGACTCCACCTTTGTATTAAAAACATAGTTCATCTGTAACAGAAAGATCAGACAAATTCTGTTTGTTCTTACTTCTTTTCCTACTGTCTTTTGCCAAAGTAGAAGTGTTTCCAACATCCATGGCATCTAGGAAGTAACAAGTGATAGTCAGAGAACTGTTTGCTTATAAAATAAAAGTTATAACTCTTGTGACAATTTGCATTGTTTGGAAAGCCCAAATTTATAATGGAGTCCTCAGTACCACTTGGAGCTGATAGTTCAGATCTTCAGTCCTCAGAGATTTGATAAGACTTCGTAACTAAAGTGCACCAACTTACTCATGTATAAAACAGGGGCAGCAACAGATATCCCATTAAGGTTTAAAACTTTTTAATAAGAGCTTATGTGCAAAGGCTAATAGTAAACCACTCTGGAGGTTGGAGGACCTCATTGAAAACATTTTAAAATTTAGGAATAGTTCTCTGAGGATGTTTTGTTTTGTTTTTCCTGACAGATAGTGAAACAGTTTGTCTTCTGGGGCCTTCTGAGGTCATAAGGTTCTGACAAACATTATTAGCAGGTCTATCAACCAAAGCATGCTGCTGCTTCTTTCCACAGATAAGGACAGAGTCATACATATCCAACACTTTAACATCAATATGCTAATACAGCAAATAAGGTGCCTCGTTTTTATCAGTCATATTGGTACCACATCACTGATATATATGTATATATAAAAGAAATAAAGCATATCCCAGTCATTTTTTTTAACATTTTAATGTCCTTTTGCCTCTCTGCACTTTCTAAAAAGGGTGGACCAGGGGCTGGGGATATGGCCTAGTGGCTAGAGTGCTTGCCTCGTATACATGAGGCCCTAGGTTCGATTCCCCAGCACCACATATACAGAAAATGGCCAGAAGTGGCACTGTGGCTCAAGTGGCAGAGTGCTAGCCTTGAGCAAGAAGAAGCCAGGGACAGTGCTCAGGCCCTGAGTCCAAGCCCCAGGACTGACCAAAAAAAAATAATAATAAAAATAAAAAGGGTGGACCAAGCAAAAGCAGAGAATAATATTCTGGCACAGGTGGGACCTATTCCTTCTTATTGGTAAGGTGTTCACAGCCAAGTAGCTCAGGAAATGGGAGCTCTGGTTTCAGATTTCTAACATCCTGTAGTCTGGGGCTTAGGGTCCTGCTTCCAGCTGGCAACTTAAGAGTTCTAGTGTTCTCCTGGAACTCTGACCACCAGACACACTACTCCCTCGATTCAGTGGGATTTTCTGATTTACTACTGTCTAAGACCCTTGGGCCTCCTAACCCTTCATGTAAGATGCTTGGCTATTTTTTTTTTTTTTATCCTTGGCCTCTTGGCACAAATTTTGTGAAACACGAAACAGGAATCCTTCCCATGACTGGGTTTGTGTATCTCGAATTCTAAACTGTTATTTTCACTGTTGGTCCCTCCTTACTTCAAAGGGTGAATCTACCTCTGAAATAGATTTTTCCTTTATATACATATTCTCTTTTTTTTTTAATAAGTCCTTTCCTTTTATAGATGACCTCTGGAATTTTCACTTGAAATAAAGGGTGAATGTATGTTTTAGAGACAGAGACAACACTGGAGGACCCAAGAGTGATTTCAGGGGAAACAACTTGGAAGTGTTAACTTTGGAGTTTGAAGGTCTTGACAGAGGGCTACGACCTTCAGGACCGTGGACAGAGGCTTGCCGGCTCTGAGGTTTAGAAGGCAGGGCTAGTGGGAACTCTGTCTTCAGGGATAATCAGGTTGAAGGTGGTGACTAATGCAGTAGGGGCAAATCAAATGCCTGGAGCAACCTTTCCTGCAATTTGGGTGAGTGACAGAGACTCCTGTGATACCCAAGGGTGCTTTGCTCCAAAAACTCACTACTTATTCTGCCTAGGTTTGACTGTGCCTACTCTTTTGTGCCTCTCCTTTATTACTTCCTACATCATCTCATTCCTCCTATACTTCTGTACTAACATCTCTGGATTTACTTTTACTATCGACTTTCTGCTTTCTCTTCCCTTTTGGTTCTGGATTTAATTCTAGCTTTGTTTCTCTCCATCTTATACTGATGGTAGCTGCTTGGCCATATCATTCCTTGTCTTTATATTTCCTTCCTCTAGGTTCGGTTTCATCTCACGGATGACTACTTCACTACCACCAAATGCCAAGGCCCTGGAAGCCAAGTCTACTTAGAAACACTTGAAACTCATTTGGGCATCTTTTCCTTTGGTGCCCCTGCCTGGGTTCTATACTTGCTCTTCTGTTAGCCACTCGGTGTGACATCCACCTATCCACAAGCCAAGCTCTTCTCTTTGGACCCCTCAAACCTGTTGAGAACAGTTATTCTATGCACAAGTATCCATAAGTACACTTGTGTGCATATGCTTTGGGGGAGAAGTGAGGAAAAGAAAGGTTTGTCTTCTGCATACACAGGAAGACAGACAATTGCTAATATGATTGTGGTCTCCATCACATGCAGATAGATTGTACCCCTTCTGGTTCTTTTCTTCTATGCATTTGGAGAACTTGGGATTCACAAAACACTGGAAAGAAATAAGGAAATGACAGACAAGTGTAACAACCAGGAAACACACCTCACTGTGGTCATGGGGAACTAGGTTAAGCACTCAAATGAGCTGGGGGGAAAATGGTCATTTCTCAGGTACAACAGAGATTCAGTTTCTTTTTCTACCTGGCCACACCTCATTCTCCTCCTTCTGTACCCTGCCTGTGGCTCTCTCTAAATTTTTAGCTATTTCTCTGATTCTATAAATCTCTGCCTCTCTCTCTCTGGTCTCTTTTGTTGCTTTTTACCTTATTGTCAATGATGGTTTTACTCTCTCCTTCTCTAGAGATACTTTGTATACAAAATAGCTGGCCCTATCCCTCCCCTCTCCATCACTCAGTGATTTTCTTTTTCCCTCTCCATATATATGTATACATGCCAATATTTATAGATATAAATGTGTATACACAACTATAAATGTGTACTTATACATGCATCAAATATTGTGTGTACATGTGTGTCCCCTGGGGCAGGGGACACTTTTGCCAGGGCAGGGTCTCCTTTCTGTCATCTCTTATCCTTTTTTCTCTTTCACTTAATCCTTGTTATGTGAGTAAAGAATAAACTTGCATTATGCTTGCACCATTGAACATTTTGAAGTATACATATATAGCTAATTAGGCTTTCTTCCTTCTATTGGGTACATTTCCCTATGTATATTTTTAGTTCTTGACAGATGAGTTACTGCCTGTTGTGAACAGTGATCACTCATCGTGTGGCCACCTGGGTTGCTAGTCTCTGTTCTTTTCACTTTCTTTTTGGCCAGTCCTGTGGCTTGGACTCAGGGCCTAAGCACTGTCTCTGGCTTCTTTTTGCTCAAGGCTAGCACTCTGCCACTTGAGCCACAGTGCCCCCTCTGGCCGTTTTCTATATATGTGGTGCTGGGGAATCAAACCCTGGGCTTCATGAATACAAGGCAGGCACTCTTGCCACTAGGCCATATTCCCAGCCCCTTCTTTTCACTTTTTTTTTTTTTTTTGGCCCTGGGCCTTGGACTCAGGGCCTGAGCACTGTCCCTGGCTTCTTCCCGCTCAAGGCTAGCACTCTGCCACTTGAGCCACAGCGCCGCTTCTGGCCGTTTTCTGTATATGTGGTGCTGGGGAATTGAACCTAGGGCCTCGTGTATCCGAGGCAGGCACTCTTGCCACTAGGCTATATCCCCAGCCCACATTTCTTTTCACTTTTTGATCTGTCGCATATTTGTACATTTCTTTGCTCATCCCAAAACGGGGATAGCATGTGTTAGGCTGACTATGTCTTTGTGATCTTAATTGTCAATTGATCTTAATTGGATTTATTAAAATAATCGGACAGAATCCAACTGCATGGTCAAGTACATCTGTCAAGAACTATACTAAAGTTCAAGAGTGACTGATTGATGGAGCTTATATTTCTCTCTACAATTACATAGCAAAAAAGGTATCTTTTTAGGCTTCTACAATTACAAGTAATGACCAATATATCACTAGAAATCTAGGCTCTTTTTTGCTAGTAGGCATGACAGTGGGTCTTCATAAAAAGTATCATCGTTTTGCTCTTTATTTCTTCCACAACACCAATACATAATTACACACATTTAGTTGGTAGAACTTATTTCTATGAAGCACGAGTTTATAGTGGTTTCCTAATTCCTTCCATTTTCTAGAGTGTAGAAAAGAAGTCTTCAGAAGGGCTGGATACAAAGCAGTCAAGGTGCTGAGAATAAAATGCATCTGGATGCAATGGCTTTGCATTCCTGACATCCTGCAGAGCCAGGCTTGAAATCCTAATCTTCTGTCCCTAATCCACTTCTTAGGGCTTCCTGAGGCTCTTCTCCGTGACTCAGCTCAGAAGAGCCACTACTGCTGAGCCCTGCAGAAAGAGGGAACACCCCTTCACAGTCTGTCTGTGTCTTAGGAACCAATCCAGAACACAAGTCCTCAAAAACAAAGACTGGAGCCAGCGCTGGTGACTCACGCCGGTCATCCTAGCGACTCAGGAGGCTGAGATTGGAGGATCGTGGCTTGAAGCCAGCCCAGGCAGGGAAGTCTGTGAGACTCTTAGCTCTAATTAACCAACAGAAAACTGAAGGGAAGCTGTGGCTCAAAGTGGTAGAGTGCTAGCCTGGAGCAAAAAGGCACTCAGAGACAGTGACCAGGCCCTGAGTTCAAGCCCCAGGACCAGAGTGTACACGCATGCGTACTCGCGCGTGTGTGCACGCACACGCACACACACACATACAAACACAAACATTAAAAAAAAAACAAAAACTGGAAGGGCCAGGAATATGGCCTAGTGGCAAGAGTACTTGCCTCCTATACATGAAACCCTGGGTTCGATTCCCCAGCACCACATATATAAAAAACGGCCAGAAGTGGCACCGTGGCTCAAGTGGCAGAGTGCTAGCCTTGAGCAAAAGGAAGCCAGGGACAGTGCTCAGGCCCTGAGTTCAAGCCCCAGGACTGGCAAAATAAAGAAAGAAAGAAAAAAAACTGGAAGAGAAACTTGTTTTGGAGGGGTGGAAATATTCCTACTGTTTGACCATTTCTGTCCCACTGGTCAAGGCTGGGGCAGGGACATGTATCGTGGCCAGCCCTCCTTTATGTCATCCCTTCTTAACTTTCCTTCCCATTCATTCACCTTATCCTCTTTATGTAAGTAAAGAATAAGCTTGCATTGTGCTTGTGCCATTGGACATTTTGAAGCCTATATATTAATTTTTCCCAACCCACCTCATGCAAAACATATAATGTAAATTACCTAAAATTCTAATAAGCCAGCTGTGATGGTGCATGACTACAATCCCACTATTCAAGAGGCTGAGACAGGAAGTTTCCAAGTTTGAGGACAGATAAATTCAATTTAAAAAGTGCTAGGAATATAGCTTAGTGGTAGAGTAGTTGCTTAGCCTGAGTTGTGCCAAAAATACTAACAAACTAATTTTTATTTTAAAAGGTATTTAAAAACTTGAATGACACTTTCATAGCACAGAAAATTGTTATATCTAGAAATTTTAAATTGTTCTTACATCTTTTCCTATTATTTATTCTCCAAGTAGATGCTTTTCCAATAGCCATAGAATCTAGAAAAGAAAAACAAACAAATCCGTTACTAACAGGGCTATACACTTTATGAGGACTTACATTATAGCTAGGATTTGAACCACAATGATGATCATTTTTGTATTTTTCCCCACTAAAGAGAGATCCCTCCCAAGTGGGTCAGAGATCCATACTTGTTTAGTCTAAATAGTAAAATGAAAGGTTTGTTGTTGTTGTTTGTGTGTGTGTGTGTGTGTGTGTGTGTGTGTGTGTGCATACCTTGGGCTTGAACTCAGGGCCTGTGCACTATTCCTGAGCTTTTGTGCTCAGTGCTAGCACTCCACCACTTGGGCTACAGCTTTACTTTTAGTTTTTGGGTTCGCTAACTGGAGATAAGAGGCTCATGGACTTTTCTACCAAGACTGGCTTTGAACCCTGATCCCAAGATCTCAGCCTCCTGAGTAGGCAGGATTACAGGTATGAACTACCAATATAATTTATATGTTTTCAGCTAGCTAATTTGGCAGTGGATCTGAACTTGAGTGCTACTGGTTCAGATGAAATCTGATCACATTTGGTGTGAATATATCACACAACCTGCTACAGAAATATTAACATGGTTTATTTGGGAATAGAATTCTGTGGCAGAATCTACTGGAGTGTCCTATAACACAGAACATAAATCACATTATTTTTCTTAACTAGTTGAATATTTTTGAAGTTTGAAATACATCTGGTGGCTTCAAACGTTTTGAAGAAAGGATTGTGAGTATTTGCTAAGAGTCCAAGCTGTGGATTTTGATCCTTTCGGGAACTTTCCATGTTCAACCTGTAAAAGATTCTAAATGATTTGTATGCTGGGATCAAATGGGGCAAATCACAGTTATGTTACCTACCAATTCACTTGTTGTAAAGATAAATGGCTACCTTATTTGCTAAGCTATTTTCTAGTAAGTTGAGGGGGGTCATCTGTCAAAATCTATGAATTGAACTTAATGGCAGGAACCAAAAGATTTTCTTTATGTCTGTAAGTAGAGTGTATGCAGGATGTTTTGAGCTTTAAGCAAAATGATAACAAAATCAAACAATAGCTGACAATCTCTTTCTCGTCTATACAAAGTCATTGATAGGCAGGAGCGGAACTCATTCCTAGTCTAATATTCTGGAGTTCATAGGACTGGTGCAAAGGACATTCCCAACCAACCACAGTCGGCTCGTTAACCCTGGATTTATGACCTTGTATTTCATTTTTCGATGTCCTCATGAAGGGTACACAGAGAAGGAAGTGGCGTGGGTCCTGCTGGGACAGGGGCTGAGAGTAAATCCCAGTGGGGACCAGGTGTTGTCAGCCCAGACCCCTGATGTCCTGGCTCCCGTCCTTACCCGTCTCCTCACGCTCACGTGTTGGTGCTAAGATCCAGGATGCGGGCGGCAACTCGTCCTCACTGGATTCCGCGGAGCTATCATCAAATCCTCTCACTGCAGAAAGAGAGCAGAGGTCCCCTGGGGGCTCAGAGAGAGAGAGAGAGAGACAGAGAGACAGAGAGACAGAGAATGTGTGTGTGAGAGAGACAGAGACAGAGAGACAGAGACAGAGACGGAGACGGAGACAGAGAGACGGAAAGAACCACGATGGAAGAACATTCTAGAGAAAGGAAGCTAGGAAAAACTTAGCTCTGAAATTCCAGGACCATAGGTCCTGTCTTAGATTTCCATCACCTTTGTGGATTTCTTGCTGCTTTTGTGCCCACTTTAATTCACTTAGAGCTTGCTTCTTTTCCAGGACAGTCATAAAAATCAAAGTAAAAGGGATCTTCTACTTAACTATTTCCCTGGCCATTAGAAACAGGGCCACGGGAAATCCATGAGGTATTTGTTTAGAAAAAAAAACAACCCTAAAGTCCAATTAAAAATTGTTATTATGTTGAACCATTACCTTCTTTGGAGTCCTAAGTTACACCTTACCTAACATATATAAGAGTTAAAAGGGGAGCCATCTAAAATTAAAGCAAGTTGTATTCTTACATTGAAGAGCAAAGAACTAAAATGAACATTTTAAAGAAAATATAGCGCACAAATGACTATGATTTAGTCTTAATTTCTCTTACCACGTTTCCCAAGCCTTTTCCTGAACATGGCAGATGTCCCGAAATCTATAGACTCTGGGAGATAAAAGGGAGAAAAATCATTATTGGTACACAAATGACAAGTTCTATGACAACTCATACCAAGTAGGCTTGCAATCAGAAGGCAGTTCTGATCAGCACTTCCTTTTTCACTTCGTCTGACCCAGTTGTGGAGGGTCAGCCTCACAGTGCTTGAATCCAGCTTGGATTCCTCTTTAATACTCTCTGCGTGTATGTGTGTTGTGCTTTCTAGCAGGCACCGAGCTATGCCTCCATGCCTGTTTGCTTTACTTTAATTATTTGTTTCAGGTAGAAGCTCACAGTCAAGGGCCAGCCTCAAATCACAGTGCTCTTTTGTCTGCCTCCCCTGTAGCTGGAATCACATGCGTCTACCACCACGCCCAGACTCTCTGGAATTCTTTTTGTAAATCTGGAAATGATTCATAGCTGGATCCAATTTCTCATCCATCTCAGCCATTCTTTGCTACTAAGATTTTCTTGGGAGGGGCTGGGGATATGGCCTAGTGGCAAGAGAGCTCGCCTCGTATACAGGAGGCCCTGGGTTCGATTCCCCAGCACCACATATACAGAAAATGGCCAGAAGTGGCGCTGTGGCTCACGTGGCAGAGTGCTAGCCTTGAGCAAAAAGAAGCCAGGGACAGTGCTCAGGCCCTGAGTCCAAGCCCCAGGACTGGCCAAAAAAAAAAAAAGATTTTCTTGGGGGGGGGTGGGGCTGGTCCCAGGGCTTCTTTTGCGCAAAGCTAGCACTCTGCCACTTAAACCACAGCTCCACTTCTGGCTTTATTGGTATATTATTGGAGGTGAGAGACTCACGGACTTTCCTGCCCAGGCTGGCTTCAAACCTCAGTTCTCAGATCTCCGCCTCCTGAGTAGCTAGGATTACAGGCGTGAGCCACCAGTGTCCACCTGCTACTGTTTTTGAGATAACAAAATGGAGACTTCCTAGCAAAAGCCCTTGGGAAAAGCATAATGAGTAGCAGTAGTTTCGCTATAATTTGGGTTTGGATGTAATTCATTTGAAGTCATTTTTATCTGCCCAATAATGAAATAGCACAGATTACTTTTTGTAAGCTTTTTAAGCTTACTACTAATGACAGTATTGTCAATTAACTGAGGGTTAGTATGCTCACTGAGCTTTATAAAATATAAGTGGTTGGAAAGATGGGGGAGAAAGATGGGAGGAATGGCATTGATCGAGACACATTGTACTCATAATCTGATTTGTGGAATTGAAACCTCTTTGTACAGCTACTTAAAAATATATATGGTTGTAACAGAAAGTCAGTATGTTATTTCAACTCAACTATGAACAGACAGAATAATGTTTTATCCCCAAACCTGTCATTTTACTAGCATATGTTTACTATATTTTTTGGTGATAGGGCCTGGGGCTTAAACTCAGGAAAGTAGTCTACCACTTGAGTCATGCCTCAAGTCCAGACTTTTGCTACATTTCCATTGTGTCAATCAATAGGACTTGTCCACTTAAACAGGTTTAGAAAAACTCCTTGACCTCTTTCATTTATCAGACTGATCAAAACTCATCAGGAGGGCTGGAAATATGGCCTAGTGGCAAGAGTGCTTGCCTCATAAACATGAAGCCCCGGGTTCGATTCCTCCGCACCACATATATAGAAAACAGCCAGAAGTGGCGCTGTGGCTCAAGTGGTAGAGAGCTAGCCTTGAGCAAAAAAGAAGCCAAGGACAGTGCTCAGGCCCTGAGTCCAAGCCCCGGGACTGGTGGAAAACAAACAAAAACTCATCAGAAGGGCTGGGATGTACTCAGTGACAAAGTACTGCTGCTATGTTAAGCACCTGCCCTGGGTTCCATCCCCAGGACTAAACAAAACCTCATCAGAAGACGGAGCTTTGGGTTTAGACGCTGACATTCTTACCTGGTTCAAGCTGGTATTGGGAGCACGTGGCTTCTTGTGCGTCTTCCCTCTCAGGTGATGCTGATGCTATTGGACTACAGTTACTGATAGCTGTGCAAAGGAGTAGATTAGAAAAGAGAGAGAGAGGAGATGTTTTTTTTTTAGCAGTCTCAGTTATGACCAAGAAACGAATGCAGTAGGTAATGTTCTAATGAGAAAACTTGAAACCCCATGCAAATCCTTGCACGCCCCCAGGCCATGCTGTTCTGCCTTTCTCAGTGGGGTTCCTGAAGGTTCCTGACACTGTTCCTGGCCCCAAGGCAGAGACCGATGGCCAGGAAGGGGTGGCCTTGCCATGGCCTGGTCCTTCCTTCCTTCCTACCTTTGACTACTCATCCCTTTTCCTTGCCGTTCCATGTTTGGCAGTCTCTGCCTCTGTGCTTCCAGTTTCAGGGAGACTCGTCTCTATCCTCCCCCTCCTACCGATTCACAGGCTGTGCAATACTCATGTTGGAGCCATAGGCACATTTTAGGACTTATTTCTTACAGCAGTTTGCTTGTCTATACCAAGATAAAAGAGTATGTACTTATAAATCAGAGGTGTGTTTCTATGTCTCTTTAGGAGACTCTGAGCAATTACATTAAAGATAGTCTTCAAAATATTGCTCCTTTGCAACTTCAAGGACAGGACATGTTTTCATGTGGTCTTGGCTCTTTCCTAGTGTGATTTCTCTGAACAACCAGATTACTAAAATTCTCTGGATTTATAAGGTTAAGAGGGAACGCACCTTCTCTCCCTTCTCTCCAGCCATGGATCATCTCTGCCACAGGCTAGCAGTTCGGTAATAAACTTTCTCTCCTGCCTGAATACCTCATGGTTTTCTCCTTTACCGGCTACCTACTTTAAAAAACCTAACAGTCATAATTGATTTTTAAAATCCAGATAGTATTATCTGATAGCCAGTATCATGTTTCTTTTTCTTTACTATATCTGTCTTCTTTTCCAGATTACCACTAAGCTATATAATCAATAAAACAGTGCTCCTCTGACTATAGTACAAGAGTGAATCACCTGGAGACCTTGCTCAATAGACATTCTGATTCTGTTGATCTGGGCTAAGGGCTAAGATTCTGTAGTTCTAACAAATTCCCAAAAGATTCTAATAAACATTTGCTGAAGGCCTGTTATCTATCTTGACTAGGTATTTGGAGCCCAAGATGCTTTCAACTTCCTTCCAATGGGAAAACAAAGTAAGGAAAGGTACTAAAACAAAACCTTGAGTGACAATGAAGTTAGCACAAAGGAGAGAGAACAGGAAGGGAGTTCTATGCTGAGGGAACAGCACAAACAAAAACTAGCTATTTAAAGCACTATAATTTGTTTGGCAGACTTAAAATTTGGAATTGCAGGAGAACTGGCATGAAATAGACTTCCTATTAATTGCCAGGCCCTGCTTGCCAGGTTCTTTTCAAATAATAGGATTTAGTGGTAAGCAAGACAGACAAGATGTTTGCCTGACTGGAGTTCACATCCAAGTAGGATGATAAAGATAAAGTGAGATAGAATAACATAAAATGGGACAAAACAGCCAGGTGTTGGTGGCTCACACCTGTAAACCTAGCTACTCTGGAGGCTGAGATCTGAGGATTTGTTTTGGTTTTAAGCCAGCTTGGGACGGGAAGTCTGTGAGACTCTTCAATTTACTACCAGAAAACCAGTGTGTGTGTGTGTGTGTGTGTGTGTGTGTGTGTGTGTGTGTATGAATGTTGGGTGGGTGGGTAATGGAAGTAGAGCTGTGGCTCAAAGTGGTAAAGCACTATTCTTGAGCACAAAAACTCAGGGACAGGGGCTGGGAATATGGCCTAGTAGTAGAGTACATACATGAAGCCCTGGGTTCGATTCCTTAGCACCACATATATAGAAAAAGTCAGAAGTAACACTGTGGCTCAAGAGGTAGAGTGCTAGCCTTGAGCACAAAGAAACCAGGGACAGTGCTCAGGCCCTGAGGACAAGTCCCAGGACTGGCAAAAAAATACCCAAAAGCCTCAGGGACAGTGTTCAGGCCCTGAGTTCAAGCCCTATGACCGACCAAAAAAAAAAAAAAAAAGAATAACATAAGATAATTTTCAATGGTGATAAATGTTGAAAAATAAAACATGGCTGACCAAGTGGTTGCTAATTGGCTACCAGAAGAACAGGAAAGGAAAGCATGTTTTGAACAGCTGATTTTGTGTTGAAATCTGAATGAGCTAGGCACATAAAGATCTGGGAATAGAAGGTGGATATAAGCTTATAAGCCTCAAGGCAAAAACTTCCATGTGTTATGCCAAGTGGCGAAAAGACCACCAAGAAGGCCACCGAGACTCAAACATTCCAAAATGCAAAAGCAAGGCTTTATTCAGGCAAGCTGCAACTTGGGCCTTGTCCTACCCACCGCCACAGCATAGGTTAGGAGGGAGCCCCAAGCTGCGATTGCACAGGGCTTATGAAGGCAAAAAAACAAAGTTACAGCCATCAAGTGTTCAAGCAAGACAAAAAACAAAGTTACACCAATCAGGTGTTCAAGCAAGCAAGATTAGGACACGGATACAAATCTGATTGACTCAGGGCTTGAGGCATTCTGAGGGCGGTTAGAGTTCTTGACCAGCTGGGCCCTAATAAGCTTGCCCTGAGTTTTCTCATAGTTTAAACAGACAACAAAACGGGGGCTGCCTGAAAATGGGGTTTACTTTAACTCTTCATTCCCCCCTGCACATGGTGTATACCAGGCGCAGAAACAAGGACAGTCCAGTTACAAATGTGACCCATTCAAGTTAGGCTTCCTCCTTTTCTCTCACATCAAATCACCAAGTAGTTTTGACCTCATAACCTGAAAAGAAAATAAGCCAGACACTGGTGGCTCATCCTGTAATCCTAGTGACTCAAGAAGTTAAGATCTGGGGGATCTTGGTTCCAAGTCAGCCCAGGCAAAAAAGTTTGAGAGACTAAACTCCAATGGAGATGCACATGCTAGACGAGCGGATGTGACTCATAGCCAGATGTGAGCAAGAAAGCTGACCGAGAGCTCAAGGTCCGGAGTTCAAGCCCTGGTAGCAGAAAATAGTAAACATAAGTAAAGAAAAAATAATCTCAAAAAAAAAAGAGGGAATGCAAATCAGCAATTTGTACACTACAGAGTTTTAAATCTTATAATAACCACAGGACAGGACAAAGATATGACCTTTGATAAACCTTTTTTTTTTTTTTGTCAGTCATGGGGCTTGAACTCAGGGTCTGCTTACTGTCCTTGAGCTCTTTTGCTCCACGATGGTGCTCTATCACTTTTGAGCTATTTTGAATATAGGACCTGACTTCCTCAAGTGCATACCGGGACTGTGATCCCCCTATTTTAAGCTTCCTGTCAGAACTAGGATAAGAAAGCATGTGCCACTACACACAGTTCTCAGTTGGTGAAGGGGGGAGTTGTGAACATTTCCACTTGGGCTGGCCTCGAACTATAATCCTCCCCATCTCAGCTTTACAAGTAGCTAAGATTACAGGCGCAATCTTAGCTGCCAGCCTATCTCCTGACACTATTCAAAGTGTACGCTCTCCCAATAAAGGAACGCTGAACACTTTCTGTTCTCGCAGAAATCATGGGTAAGCCTAATATTCTGTATTCAAGCAGAAAATGTGATAGCAGAATAAAGAGGATCCAGAATAAAATGAGCTAACCGTCCCTCCTCGGTCCTCTCGGCCTTCCTTACCGGGCTTGCTTCTCGGCGAGGTCTCCACGAGCTCGTCCTCATCACTGGCGCCTTTCGAATCCTCGCTGCTGATTTCTGCACAAATGAGGAAACCCCCTCTGGAGTCTCAGGCACTGACGTCGAGGCCCACGAGGCAGGAACGGCCGCGGCGTGGGCTCTAGGAAACCCCAGCACGCTCACTCCTGGCTGTGGAATGTCCCCCGACGGTGTGGGACTCGACACTTCTCCCAGAGCCCAACCCCCACACTGACAGGTTGAGACGTTTCCCACAATGCCCTGGTACCCTCATCTTCTTCCCTCTTCTTTCTCTCATTGTACTGGGGCTTGAACTCGGAGCCTCGAGCTCTTGCTTAGCTCTTGCACCCCATGCTGGCGCTCTGCCATGTAAGCCATGCATGCCTCCTCTTCCAACTTTTTACTGGTCAGCTGGAGACAGGACTTTGAAGGATTTGTCTGCTCAGGCTGGCTCCAATTCTCCCCCCTAAGCCTCCTGAGTAGCTAGGATTATAGGTGTGAACCACTGGCTGGCTCATTTCATTTCTTTTTTAGCTCTAAGCCAAGCCAGGCAAACAAATCCATGAGACCTTTATCTCCAAGTCATCATCAAAAAGCCATACCTGGGGGCGTGGCTCAGGTGGCGGAGTGCCACTGGGGATTGAGAAAATAGAAGCAAGAGGGCCTAACCCTGGAGTTCAAGCCCCAGCACCGGCACAAGGAAAGAAAGAAAAAGCCAGGCACAGGTGGCTCGGGTCTGTAATGCTAGCTACTCAGGAGGCTGAGATCTGAGGATCACAGTTCAAAGCCAGCCCAGGCAGGAAAGTCTGTAAGATTCTTATTTCCAATTAACCATCAAAAAGCTGGAAATGGAGCTACAGCTCATGTGGTAGTGTGTTAACCTTGAGCAAAAAAAGCTCAGGAACAGTGCTCAGGTCCTGAGTTCAAGCCCTAGGACTGGCAGAAAGGAAGGAAGGAAGGAAGGAAAGAACTTCTCTGACATCCTCAGCTCCTATCTGCACCACCCTTTCTGAGTTTTGGTATTTTCCTACTTCCCAAGGCCTCTCATGCACAAGGGTAAAGACTCGCTTCCGCTTACACAGGGGCTGGCCCCGATGAGCTGCCCTCTGGGATCCTAACAGGAGGCCCAAGACCCGTCCCTGCACGCCGCTGCCACCTGGGAACAGTCAGGAGTTCTTCAGTCCGCCTTACCTATGACGTCAGAGGCTTGGTCAGGTCTAGTCGTTGACAGGGCTGGTTCCTTCGCACCCACGTATGTAAATGGTTTTTCCTTCTTTATATCCATGAGGAGCACAGAACAGGAACTCATTTTGGTTTCATGATAGGGCAACTGGACTGCTGATTGTAATGAATAAAGGTTTTTCATTTCTTCCTCCCACGGACTCCCTCATTAGCATTAATAACCCCTCTTCCTAGCACCTCTTAGGGTTTCCTTCCCTTCCTTTTGTTCTGCTGCTAACGTTTCCTTCTACTCCTTCTCCTCATCCTTCAAAGGATCTGTGTGTATTTGCTTTTGTAAAAGTTTTTATTTTAAAAATTATTTTATTATTGTCTTTACATAGTTGTACAAAGGAGTTAGCACTCAACAAACCCAGTTTATGAATACATTGCAGCTTTTGTTTTAAAAATGAAACTACAAGGGCAACCTAGCATGCCGGAGACCCTGAATTCAATCTTGCGTGCAAATCTGTTCATGAACACCTGTACACGCACACATACACACACAAATGCAGGCACATTAAGTACTGTATAAAATCACTGATTGCCCGGGTACAATACATATGGGAAACAAATTTTGTGGTTATACTTTGGACCCATGTCCAAGATATCTCATTACTAGTGTATGGTATTGTTACAGGACAAATCTACCAGTATTTAGCCATTTTTCTATTTCAAGTGAAAACGAAGAGGACTCTTATCTCCAATTAACAAGCAAAAAGCCAGAAGTGGAGGTGTGGCTCAACTGGTAGAGTGCTAGTTGTGAGTAACAAAAGCCAAGCCAGACTGCACAGGCCCCGAGTTCAAACCCTAGTGTATGCATGCACGCATGCGCATACACACACACACACACACACACACACACATACACACACACACACACACACACACACACACCCCTCTCCAGGACCAAATGGCTTCTCAATTGGAAAGGTACAAGTTCAACTGTTATTATAAAGGCCAGTGGCTGGTAGGTTTGGGCAGGGGATTAAAGAGATATTGGATATAAAATTTCAATTAGGTGACCTATTTTCAAGCTGGAGACTCTAATAATAGTGTATTTAATTGTTTAAATTTGTTTAATTGAGGGCTGGGGATATGGCCTAGTGGCAAGAGTGCCTGCCTCGTATACATGAGGCCCTGGGTTCAATTCCCCAGCACCACATATACAGAAAATGGCCAGAAGGGGCACTGTGGCTCAAGTGGCAGAGTGCTAGCCTTGAGCAAAAAGAAGCCAGGGACAGTGCTCAGGCCCTGAGTTCAAGTCCCAGGACTGGCAAAAAATTGTTTAATTGAAAGATTTTAAGGGGCTGGGAATATGGCTTAGTGGTAGAGTGCTTGCCTAGTATGCAGGAAGCCCTGGGTTCGATTCCTCAGCACCACATAAACAGAAACGTTGGAACTGGCTCTGTGGCTTAAGTGGTAGAGTGCTAGTCCTGAGCAAAAAGAAGCTCAGGGACAGTGCCCGGGCCTAGTTCAAGCCTCAGGACTGGCAAAAAAATAAACAATTGCAAAAAAAAAAACCCCATCCAAAACAAGATGTTAAGAATTCTCACTACAAAATAAGTATGTACAAACTATATATTTAATGCAAACACCATTGAACCATGTGATATATTTGTGTGTGTGCCTGCATATGAATAATTTTCTGTGTCATGGGATTGAACCCAGGGCCGTGCACATGTTAGGCAAGTACTGAACCATTGAGCGACACTGCTAGACCCAAACATACAGAACTTTTCTTTTTCAGTTGTCAATTAAAAATGGTTAGTATAGTTTTTGAAGACAACAGTAATTGGCAATTAAACCAATAGAGACTATTAGTAAATTCAGTGAGGGAAGTAATATTTACCCTCTTCCTGGCAGGGCAGAGGGCTGGGCGGCTGCCAGCTTGTCTCCCCATGCTCCAACCAGACAGCTTCTTGTTTGTGGGACTCTGAAGATAGAAAGACCACAGCTGAGACCCAGCGGAGCCTGGCTCTTCCCTGATGCCCACTCTGCTCACACTGCTTCTCCTGTTGCTACTTACAGCCGATTTATATACATTGCCACTCCATCTGCTGAAGGTATTTGTGCTCCATTGATTCTGTGGCAATCCCTGGCTGTCTCTCCCTGTATTTCTGTCCCTCTCCCCACTTTGTGGCTGTTTTTCTAACCCTTTTCTTCCCATTCCCATTAGTGTACCAGGCTCTGCTCCTGCCCTGTCATCTTCTTCCTTCCCCTCCTGGCTCCTCCCGCCTTTCTCTTTCTTTCTTTTTTTTTTTTTTTGCCAGTCCTGGGGCTTGGACTCAGGGCCTGAGCACTGTCCCTGGCTTCTTTTTGCTCAAGGCTAGCACTCTGCCACTTGAGCCACAGCGCCACCTCTGGCCTTTTCTATATATGTGGTGCTGGGGAATTGAACCCAGGGCTTCATGTATATGAGGCAAGCACTCTTGCCACTAGGCCATATTCCCTGCCCTCCTTTCTCTTTCTACCTTTCTTTACTTCTTCTCTTTTTCTCTTTCTCTTCTTCCTTCTTCATTCCTTTCTCTCCCTTTTGTCTTTTCCTCTTTCCGCTTTCCTTTTCTCCTTCCTTCCTTCCTCCCTCTTTCCTTCATTTCTCTGTCTCTCTCTCTTCTCTCTTAAATTCCAGATCTCACAGCAGGAGCTTTACTGCTTGAACCATCTCCTTGGCCCGTTTGCTAACTTTATGCTCAGACTGTTATCCTCCTTATCTCTGACTCCAAAGTAAATGGAATTTCAGCTATGAGCCACCGTGCCTGGCTCTGTGTGATCTTCTTGCACCGAGCATTAGTCTACTGATCATCTCCCCCATACTCTAGGTGACTGAGTGAGCCTTACCTGCAAGTGGAGACTCTTGAGCATATTGTCTGAGTACTTCTTGGCTGTCTGCTTCGTCATTTTGGTCATAGATTGCATTGGTTTGCCTTCCATCTGTCTGTTGTGTGTCAGAATCGCACTCTGCCAGTTCATTTTCGAGGCGGGTAGAACCTAAATCACATTTCGACTCATAGGTATTTGGTTTGCTCCTGGTATCCGTCAGGATCCAGAAGGTAAATGCAAATCATTCAAAGCTCATAAAGCAGAGAGCGTGTAATCCAGGTGATGGGAGGAGAGCTGAGGGGCCCAAGCTGGAAGGACGCGAAGCAGGAGAAGAGGCAACAGGAAGCCCAAGGAGGAGCTGCAGGAGAGTCCAAGGCTGGGGAAGTCACTGGGTGGGCAGAAGCTACAGCCCTGGTGGCCCACATGGTGGAAGGCGGAGCCACGGGTGGGCAGGTAGGTGGAGCCATCAGTGGGTGGGTGGGGCAAAGCAACCAGCACCCCCAAAGGAGATGGGGAAGTATCACACACAAGCCCATGGCACAGACCGTCAGACGGCGAGGGAACTGGAGACCTGCGAAGTAAAGACCACGGCAGGCTTCTGAGATGAGAGCTCTCGCCACTTTCTGCAGGGGAGAAATTAGAAGTTCCTTTCAGAAACTTAAACTTGGGGTTCTCCCCTATCCCCCTTGTCTTTGTTCTGAAAGAATCAGAGTATAAACTCCATGCCAAAGCCAGGCTGGGGCTGACAGGTTATATTGGATTTCCCCCCCCTGGTATTGGGGCTTGAACTCAGGGCCTGGGCACTATCTCTGAGCTTCTTTTGCTCAAGGCGAGCCCTCTACCACATGAGCCACAGCTCCACTTTCAAGTCTTTCAGCAGCTAATTAAAGATAAAAAAAATCTCACTGACTTCTCCTGCCTGGGTTGGTTTTGAACCATGATCCTTAGACCTCAGTCTCCTGAGTAGCCAGGATTACAGGAGTGAGCCTCTGGTGCTTAGCTCTCCCTCATTCTTTTTTTTTTTTTAATGAAATATTTTTAGTGCTTCTAATAGGTGATGTGCAGTTACATAAATCACGTCGAGTACCTTGCTTTTTAGATAATGTCATCCCCTTCCCTTGCCCACTTTCAGTTTTTTCCTGCTGTCCCCACTCACAAGTTGTACAGTCCCTTTTCAACACAGTACCTAGTGAGTACCACTCTTGCATTTTCTACCTGATTCTTTAAAACAGACATTAGCTCCAGGAGTGGACAAGAGAGCCAGCTGCACCCCCGGCTTAATGATTTCCCCCCCGGCCACCTCAACAGTGTCCCCTTAGATGGCTTCTAGAACTTGGATGGCTTGACATTCACGGTCCAAGGAAACCTGCCTTGGTTCCCAGACCTGCCCTGCGCAGCGGCCCTGCCTGAGTCTCTTGAGGTCCCGGTGCCGCCTCTTCCCCATGGGTCTGTCCCTACGATTTTCTCTGGCTTCATGCTTCTGCCTTTTCCTCTGGATTTCGTGGGTAGCAGTACCCGGTAAAGAACACAGGCTCTGGGGTCAGAATGTCCAGGAGGCTCCTTAGCTCATCGGACCCCAGACAAACTCCACACACAATCACTCTGGCTGCCGCTCCCTCCTCTGCAAAGTGGGCACCTCAGTGAGAGCAGTGCGCTAGATGAACAGCAGCCAGGGCAGACCTCTCAGGGCGCCTTGCGCTGTCCTTTGCCCCTTTCTGCCCTTCACTTCCCCTCCTCCTTCCCGTTTCTCTCTCCGGGTGCCCCTGTGCTCTCCACTCACCTCTACCACTTCTTCCTGGGCTTCTGTAGATCTGCTTTGCTCCTGGAACATTCCTGCTCTTGAACAACCCTGTCCACATGGAAATCTACCCCTGCCAGTCAGTGCTGGGGGCTCACACCTGGCGTGCTAGCTACTGAGGAGGCTGAGATCTGAGGATTGTGGTGCTAAGCCAGCCAGGGAAGTAATGAACCACCAAAAAGCCAGGCGTGGAGCTGTGACTCAAGTGGTAGAGAGCCAGCTTCGAGCATAAAAGCTCAGGGACAGCACCCAGGTCCTGAGTCCAAGCCCCAGGACTAGCACACACACACACACACACACACACACACACACGCACACAGAGAACTCTATCTTTTCCTGTGTGTTCTATCATCAACTCTGATATTGTGATATAGTAAGAAATAGGTATTTTTTGGTCTCACTTGTTAAAAATTGATGAGCCTGCTGCAGCATTAATAGGACCGGTGAAACCTTCAGGAGGTGGAGCCTAGCGGAAGGAAGTTAGGTCTTGGGTGGGGGTTGGGGTGTCTTTGACAAGAGACCCTAGAATCTGAGCCCATACTCTTTTCTTTACTTCTACCATAAGGTAAGTGCTCCTTGTCTTGATCGACACAGGCCCAAAGGGACGGGGTCAAGCAGTCACCCAGTGACACCTCTGAAGCCACGAGGCACAGTAAATCTGTCCTCTTTCAAGTTGATGGCTCTCAGGTAATTTATGTGTATTTGGGTTTTTTTTTTTTGAGACAAGGTCTTTCTTTATGAAACTGGCTGACTTCAAACTCAGGATCCTCCTCTGCCTGAGTGTGGAGTTTACCGCTGTGTACCTCCATACCCAAGCTTCAGGTAGTTATGTTGGGAAGGAAAACCTAACATAGAGCCCGGATACATACTCCCATATTTGACTTCTCTATGGTTCAGCCACATTGCGTTTTCAACTTGCCCTCTCTGCCATGGATTTCATTGTTCCTTTTTCGTCTAAGGAGAGACGTTGTTTTGAATTTGCTTGTAATCACCTTGTTCAATCCCGAGATGGTTGTTGGGCCTCTCATCCATTTCTTCTCCATCACCCTCTTGGGAATTCATTTTTTTTTTGAGTTCTGAGAGTTGAGGAGAGAGCAAGAAGAAAAGAGATCAAGAGAAGCTCAGTATGTGATTGTTGGGGGGAAAAAATGGCACTGGGCCTCAAAAGGTGGTAAGAAGCCTGATTACCATCTGAAAAGCTTTCGTGAATGTGAGCTAATTCAGGGTATTCCTGCATGTTGACCGGGCTGAAGAGCGCCTCCAGAACTTCCATGTCGAACGTCTTCTCCAGTGCCTCGAGAACCACGTACGCTACGTTGTGGATGGGGACCAAGTTTCTACAAGAACTCTGACAGTCCTTAAAAACAATTAAATGGAGAAAATTTAAGCACAAGAAGATTCCTGGAATGTAACTTTATACTTAGTGTTGTTGTTGTTTTTATAATTGGCATATATGTGTATAGCTGTACATAAGTGTATATATTTCCCCCCATCTTTTTTATGTACTAGGGCTTGAATTCAGGTCCTCTTCCACTTGCCTTGTTTTTCTGGCTCAAGGATAGTGCTCTCCCACTTTCGATATGCCTCTGCTTCCAGTATTTGCTGGATAAGAGTTTCAGGAATTTGTCTGCCTGGGCGGGCTTCAAACCATAACCCTCAGATCTCTGCCTCTTGAGTAGCTAGAATTGCTGATGTGAGCCACTGGCATTAGGCCTTTTAAAGATTATCTTTAGATATTTGTACACAGGAATTTCAATTCAGCATGTCAGTTTATAAGTATAATGAATCCTTCCCCTATCCCAACCACACCCAATCTACTCACGTTACCTGCTCCCCTTTCGACTTGTCCTCTCTCCATTTCTCTGCCCGCCTTCCCCTTGACCACCTCCTTTCTTTGACAAAACATGTTTCAGTTTTCTGGTATTCGCTTTGTGAAGCAGTAAGTTAGCTGTCCAAAGGAGTTACACTAATCCTTGTGTGTGCCAAACTTGCGTCACAAACTCGTTTGTGTGTGTATACACACACACGTCCCTATCTATGTCTTCATAGGTGTTTGTAGATGAGAGACAACATGTACTGTTGGTCTCTTGAGCCTGACTTACTTCATTTAACATAATTTTCCCAGGTCCATTCATTTCCCGGCAAATGACTTAATAATATTATTTCTGATGGATGAGTAAAATTCCATTGTATGTGTGTATATCTTTTTTTTCTTCTTGATCCATTCATTCATTGTAGGACATCTAGGCTGTTCCATTACTTGGCTATTATGTTTGTTTGTTTGGCCATCCCAAGGGCTTGGACTCAGGGCTTGAGCACTGTCCCTGGCTTCTTTTTGTTCAAGGCTAGCACTCTACCACTTGAGCCACAGCGCCACCTCTGGCCTTTTCTAGATATGTGGTGCTGAGGAATCGAACCCAGGGCTTCATGTATATGATGCAAGCACTCTTGCCACTAGGCCATATTCCCAGCCCTACTTGGCTATTATGAATAGTGCACCAATGAACATAGGTATGCAAGTGTCTTTACTATATCTTGAACTGTAATCTTTTGGGTAGCAGATAATGTATTTTCAATTTCTCTACTTAGGTATATTCATGTAAAGTTTTAAGAATTTATGTATTTGTGAAGCTATCGAACAAAACAAGTAACCCCTTCCATCATAAAAATACCCACTGGTTTGGGGCTGGGGATATGGCCTAGTGGTGAGAGAGCTTGCCTTGTATACATTAGGCCCTGGGTTCGATTCCCCAGCACCACATACACAGAAAATGGCCAGAAGTGGCGCTGTGGCTCAAGTGGCAGAGTGCTAGCCTTGAGCAAAAAGGAAGCCAGGGACAGTGCTCAGGCCCTGAGTCCAAGGCCCAGGACTGGCAAAAAAAAAAAAAAAAAAAAAAAAAAATACCCACTGGTGACATATTCTTCTCTCCCTTGTTTATATTCTTTGTAAGATGGAGTAAGTTTGAAGGAGGAAGGTGAATCAAAAGTTAATTGAGGGGCTGGGGATATGGCCTAGTGGCAAGAGAGCTTGCCTCGTATACATGAGGCCCTGGGTTCGATTCCCCAGCACCACATATACAGAAAACGGCCAGAAGTGGCGCTGTGGCTCAAGTGGCAGAGTGCTAGCCTTGAGCAAAAGGAAGCCAGGGACAGAGCTCAGGCCCTGAGTCCAAGGCCCAGAACTGGCCAAAAAAAAAAAAAAAAAAAAAGTTAATTGAGGTGTAACCAAAGTCAAGATACTTTGGAGGTGGGCTTAGCAGATAATGAGGGCTGTCCTGTTAACTAGACAACTCCTGGCCTTCCCTCAATTCTGATTTGGCTTGAAGAAAACCAGGTGATCATTCCCTCTGGCTGAGAACTTGGCCACGAGAAAGTATATTCATGGAGTTAAAGCAAAACTCACTACACTGAACCTCCAACTGAGCCTATTGGTAAAATTCACCCAATACCTACTATAGCAGAAGTTGAGAGAGGCAAGGGAAAAACTGAAAGATGTCGCATAAAGAACATCAAGCATCTACTCTCAAATTTGTCCTGACAGGATACCTTGTATGTTTTAATGTTCTCAGATTCAGTTTTTTTTTTTTTGGGGGGGGGCCAGTCCTGGGCTTTGGACTCAGGGCCTGAGCACTGTCCCTGGCTTCTTTTTGTTCAAGGCTAGCACTCTGCCACTTGAGCCACTTCTGGCCATTTTCTGTATATGTGGTGCTGGGGAATCGAACCCAGGACCTCATGTATATGAGGCGAGCACTCTTGCCACTAGGCCATATCCCCAGCCCCATCAGATTCAGTTTTTAAGATTGGTATTAGTTAAAATGTGGTGCTAATTGCGATTTCACTATGTCAGTTTAATAAAAGAATTCATCAGTTCATCAAGAATATTTTTAATTTTCACTGTCGTTTACGTCGCGCGGTGTGAATTTCACTGTACAAAATGTACAAGACCTTGCACCCGTGTGGGGCAGCCCTGCTTCTGATCTGGCCTGTTTCACTGCTGCTCACCCCAGCTCCCGAGGGGGCCCCAGAGCACATTCCTTCAGTGAGAGGCAGGGCCATCTGCAGAGACTCTGCCATCCATCTTCCATCTTCCTCACAGAAGCAAGCGCACCACTCACAGGACACATGAAAATTGTCGAGTTATACCTTGAATTTGGGTTCCAGCATAGGAAAGTATAGCTTAATTTTGGGCTTACTTCCCAGGTTATAATGTAGTAAGGTTCACTTACCTCATACATTTTGTTGGTGATGAGTTCACGGTCACGGAGACCCTCAAGAAATGGAAATGGCTTTATTATTGCTTTTGAAATCTCTACTTTACATTTTTTGTAATGTCGGAATAAAATTCCTTTTACAATCTCTTCTTCAGTGAGTGTCCTAAGGGGAAAGAACACCATGAGAAAATGATCAGGACTGGTAGTTGCTTGTGGTAAGTAAGATTTTACAAATCCAAGGGAGGCTATGAAGAACCAACATACATGAAATAGGTAGACCTGAGCAGAATTTCCTAAATAGAATTGAAGTAGTAAACAAAGATGTAATAGAAAACAGGGGAGTTATAAAAGATACACATTACATAAGTAGAAGATATAGTAGGGAATATATACGGTATGTATATAGAAAAAGAGCATAAATATAAGATATGTTATAGTGTATATAATAGAGTATATATAGAATATATTATACAAATATGTCTTATATAAAGAGTATCTGATACTGTTATATACTATAGTATATAATTAATATTAATATCATATATATTTCATATATAGTATATGTACTATGTTATATGTGATATTTTATATATAATAGATCATATGATCTATTAAATATGTTATATGATCATAAGATGTCACATGTAATATATATTATATAATATACTATGTAACATAATGTATATGTTATAATAAATTATATAATATTTAACTAATATACTATATACAGCATGTATAATACATACTATAGCAATTATATATTGTATGTTCTTTGTATATGTACTATATATACTATAGAATATTGTATATATAGTAATATTTATATAAACATTTGTACAGAAATACAGTATATAATATATAGTGCATATCATATACTATATATTACATATCATACATATATTTTTTATATTATGTATATGACTTAAAACTCTAGTCTGAGGGCTGAGAATATGGCCTAGTGGCAAGAGTGCTTGCCTCCTATACATGAAGCCCTGGGTTTGATTCCCCAGCACCACATATATAGAAAATGGCCAGAAGTGGTGCTGTGGCTCAAGTGGCAGAGTGCTAGCCTTGAGCAAAAAAAAAAAAAAAAAAGAAGAAGAAGAAGAAGCAGCAAAGGACAGTGCTCATGCCCTGAGTCCAAGGCCCAGGACTGGCAAAAACAAACAACAACAACAACAACAAAAAAAAAAAAAACTCTAGTCTGAGCCAGGTGACTAGCTAGCTACTCAGGAGGCTGAGATCTGAGAATTTAGGTTGAAGCCAGTCTGGGCAGACAAGTTGGAGAGACTTTTAACTCCAATTTATCAGCAAAAATCCACCAGAACTGGATGTGTGGCTCAAGTCATAGAGTGCTAACCAGGAATGAAAAATCCAAGTGAGAGCATGAGACCCTAAATTCAAGCCCTACTACCAGCACAAAATAAGAAAAACATCCAGCCTGTTGTAACCAAAGCCACTGTAAAGGTATCTTCACCTAATTATGTCTGGATGTTTTTAATTTAAAAAAAATTTTAACTCCTATAAAATTGAGATAAACAGGTAATCCACAGGGGAATAAAAAATAATGAAATAAAGATGACATCCAACCTTGAAAGTGTGGATTAGCTAACAACTGAGGGAAAAAAGTCTCAGAAAGACAAAAACAAGATGTCCCTCATGCTACTTATTAAGAGGAAAATATTTATGAACACTGATCTTGTTTAATAATGATGACTATAATTAAACTAAGAAAAACAGTCTTAGCTTCTCCATCTTTAAGCAATCTGTTAGTGTCTACAATAAAAGCATTTTGGATTTTAATTGTGTTTTCATTCAATTTATAGATAATTTGGTGAGACATGGCATCCTTCACTATTTAAACTGCAATTTGTTTAACACTACATATCCACTCATTTATTTTTCTTTAATTCACCTAGCATTGTCAATTAGCAGTCATGTACATGTTTCACCAAATTTATTCCAGTTATTTTTACTGTTTTTGAAGCTACTTTAAACAGTACTACATTTTAAATGGCTTGTTACTATTATGTACAGATAGAATTGTTTTGAAAAATATTAACCATTATGACCTTTTAGGGTCATGTTTCTATATTAACTCTACTAAAGCATTTGTAGATTTCCTTTACATTTTATGAAAAACATAAATACTAAAGCATCAGTATCAAAATTGCTAGGCTGGCCAATTATCTCACCAGGTACACTATGCAGTGTGGGAGAAGATTCAGGAAACATTCATTCATTGCTAGAAAAAGATATGGTAATGTCCATTAAGTTTTAAGATACACAGATAGACCCAAAAGTCTCACCTTGCGGATAGAACCAGAAATAAAAGCATCAATATGCATCTTTTAAGAATGAGTCCTTCCCCTCCTTCTGCCCCTCAATCCCTTATCTTTGCCTTCGGCCCAGACTAAGAGCCAATTGCAGGGATGAGTCAACCTTTTCTCCTCTGCCCTGCTCTTTCCTAGCAGGTCACATGACTTCTTTGCTACTTCCTGTTGACTAGGACTTAGAGATTGGTTACTGTTTCCTCTGCTGGGCAGGCTCACCTCCAAATGGCCATAGAGTGAACTAACTCCCTCATTTCCTGTAGGTCTTTGTTTAGGTCAGCTCAATGAGGCTCAATGTGGCCCATAAACACAACCCCAAATTTGCTCCACACTCCCAACCTCCCAATCGATTCCTGTTTCTTCTTCCAGTGTCTTTAGCACTCTTGAATAACAAGGCTCCATCAGTTACTTGCTTATTTTTATATCTTAATCACTGTGTCTTTTGTGCCAAAAATGTGTAGGCCATAGAGCATAGGTTTTATCTGTTGATTACACTGGTTTTCCTTGAGTATCTGATACATATAAGGTACCCAATATCTATTGGCTAGATATCCAAAATGGAAAAAGGATTTATTCAAACAATGCTCCTGTTAGGTCTTCGTGGGGTGGGGGTGGGGTGGCCCCTTTCCTTTGTTTTCTCTCTGTGCACATGTAGCCCTCCCCAGAAGTCCCTAGGTAACTGGCACACCTCGGGGGGGGAAAAAGACTTATTTTGGCTCATACTTTCGGGGTTTCAGGCTGTGATAGTCAGCCACTATTGCTTTGGGCAAGAGGTAAGCCACATATTACTATGAGAAGCAAAGCTTCTTACCTTTTAGCATCCTGGAAGCAAAAATAGAAAGAGAGAGAAGGAGGTGGGAGCCAATATCCTTTCCAAGAACATGTCCCCAGTGACCTAACTCCCTCCCGTGAGGCTCCACCCACCTCCCAAAGCCGGAGACCAAGCCTTCAACAAACGAGCCCACGGAAGACAGGTACAATCCAAACCATCGTGGCAAGTGGCTAGGGAACTTGGAAATTTAAAAGATGAATTTTCAAATCTAAAAATAAATGTAAGCGTGCAAGAATAAAATATTATATCATAATAGAAGGCCTACATGCCAACAATTGCGGACCGTTTCCGAGAGTCAGCAAGGATCTACATAGAGACAGTCCCATTCCCTAGAACTGAAGACAGAGCATTAGGTTAAAGAGACAAAGGAGTGACTGGGGGATTGGCTCAAGTGATGGAGTATCCCCCTAGTAAGCCCCGCTCCCTGAGTTCAAACTCCAGTGCTGCTAAACAACCAACCAACCAGTACAGGACCCGGCCTGAGCAAGGCTTCTGGCTTTTGTATCCTTCCCAGAACAGCCAACTAGCAAGTACCCACAAACAAGAGGGATAACATTTAGACGAGAGTCTAGGCTTGGTTCTAATTGGATCACAATCAATGCTCAACATTCGGGAGCAGTTTCTAGGCTGCTGAGGGTTGGACCACCACAACCAAACGGAGAAAATCCACACATTAGGAGAGCACAGGGACACTTTCACGTGGGCCATGTGGCCACTTCAGGCCCCCATGGGTCTCGCACGGACCGCAAGTACCCTGCGGGATATCCTTTTCCTCCAGAATTCCAAGGTCCTTTCTGGGAAGCCTATTTCTGCCTTATCTAAGGGGATGCACGGAAGGGATTGGCAAGTGAAGTCACTAAGTTCACCTATAAGCAAAGAAGGGGCAGGAATGGCGCTGGGCCCCGGTCATGTGAAGTCCTCCAGGACTCCAGGGCAGATCTGTCTGCTGGCAGAGGTGAGCTCGTGGCCCCATCTGGCCAGTGCGCACGCTCAGCATGTCCGCCTGGCTTGCGTTCCTAGCTTGTAGTGCAAAGGAACACACAGAGCCTGGCCTACTGCCTAGGCCAGACTATTGACTTTACCTGACTTCAGAGCACAGGTTCTGGCTTTATCCAACCAACTAGCTCAATACCAATACCTCAGAAGCTAGCTTCTGGGTATTTTGTTGCCAGTCCTAGAGCTTGGACTCGGGGCCTGAGCACTGTGCCTGGCTTCTTTTTGCTCAAGGCTAGCACTCTACCGCTTGAGCCACAGCACTACTTCTGGTGTTTTCTATATATGTGGTGCTGAGGAATCGAGCCCAGGGCTTCATGTACGCAAGGCAAGCACTCTACCCCTAGGCCACATTCCCAACCCAGAAGCTAGCTTCTGGTCTCACTTGGGCAGCAAGCCAAACTAGCAGATCTGACCGGAGACCCCACACAGCGACACTGCCTAGCTCAGAGCCTTGTCAGTAACTAAACAGGTGACCATGCTGATAGTCTTGCCTAACTGCAAAGAAGAGCCCTTGACCCCTACGACCAAAGAGCACACACTGTGAACTTGTCCATGCTCAGAGCACAATCTATCACCTGACCTGTACAGGCAGGAAACCAGCCTAGAAACTGCTCCCGAATGTTGAGCATTGATTGTGATCCAATTAGAACCAAGCCTAGACTCTCGTCTAAATGTTGAGCATTGCTCGCAGTCTTGATTGCGCAGGAGTCCAGCCCATGATCCTGACCAATAGAGAAGTATAGCCTGCAGCCCAGCTCAGTCACGGAGCCTAACTGTGCAGCGAAGCCTGTGACCCTGACCAGGAACTGGGACAAGTGACACCATCTGACTAAGATCAGACTGCCTCAAAGCATCAATTTGGGGACACAGTCTGTGGTCCTGTAAATTTTGGATTCTGAGACCCCTCCCAACTGGCCAGAAGCGCGCCCCAAAGGAGAACCCAGTCTTGTCAGCCCACTGAAGTATGGAGCACATGTTGGAGCCATGCCTGATCACAGGGCCCAAACGTGGCCTCTCCCTGTAGCAGATCGCAGCTTTGTGCAGTCACAGGTCCCGGCCATGGTGCTCCCTGACTACAGAGCAAGCCTTTATCCCTTCCAACGTGTAGAAACCAGTCACCAACTCCACTCATCCCCAGAGCAGGGACAGTGACCCTGTCAAGTTAGAGACCCTAACAACAAGCCTCATTTCATGTGGCTGTTCCTAGCTGGCTTGCCCAGAATCCTAGACTGGATTGACTGGTAAAGAGCTTTGCCAGAACAAACTTACAAAGGCAGGGAAAGGTTACTTCTAGGATGGTTAATATCAAAAAGAAGATGCAGAAGGGGACACCCTTGTACAGTGTTCGTGGGAATGAAAATCAGTACAACCATTATGGGAAACAGTACGGAGGTCCCTCAAAATATTAAAACCACCATATGACACATATCCCATATCTGGATATACATTCAAAAGAAGTAAAATCTGTCCAGGCTCTGGTAGCTCAGGCCTATTATCCTAACTACTCAGGAGGCTAAGATCTGAGGAACACAGTTTGAAGCAGGAAAGTCCCTGAGATTCTTATCTCCAATAAACTACTCAGGAAAAGCTAGAAGTGGTAGAGTGCTAGCCTTGAGCACAAAGAAACTCAGGGACAGCCCACAGGCCCTGAGTTTAAGCCTCAGGACTGGCAAAAGAAAAAAGAAAGAAAAAAAGAAATCAGATCTGTGTATCAAAGAGATATTTACACTTCCCCTTATTCATTGTAGCTATGTTCACAGTACCGATAACATAAAAAGGAAGCAACCTGTCAACATATATATACACACACATTTGTGTATGTACATGTAAATACATTAGATGTGACACATGAATATTATATAAATACATACAATGGAATATTGACCGGCTATGAAAAAAAGGAAAATCTATTACTTGCAACAACATGGATGAATCTCGAGGGCATTCTACCCAGTCAGAGAAAAGATAAATATTGCGTGATCTCACTTATATAGAGAATTTGAAAAACAAACAAACATCAAATTCATAGAAACATAGCAATGGCGAAACAGAAGGTGGTCACCACGGGTTGGGTATAGGGGAAATGGAGTCATGTTGAGCAAAGACTAGAAAGTTTGCCTTGAAAAATGAATAGGTTCTTGGTATGACTAAGCACAGTGACTATCACAATTGCATTATATAACTGAAATCTGCTAAAAGAGTACTGCTAAATATTTTTACCATACAAGAAAGGAAAATAAGTTGATAAATATGTCAACTGATTGTATAATTACTTCACAATATATGTATATAAAATCATCACATTGTGCACAGTAAAGTTTACAGTGTTTTAACAACGGAACCTCAAAACACTGGGGAAAAAGAAAAAAAATATGATCACAGTGAGGTATCTGAACTTTCAGTCATTTTTTCTTTTTCTCTTTTGGGTGGTGCTAGGATTTGAACTAGGGCCTCATGCTTGCTCTAACACATGAGCCAAGGCTTCAAGCTTAACTTTCTTGCTCACAGCTGGGGCTCTCTCTGCTCCTTGAGCCATGCCTCCAGCCCTGCTTCTTGTTGGCTGGTTGGAGATGAAGTCTGTCAGCCTTTTCTGCCTGTGTTGGCTTTGGTCCTTCAGATCTCAGCCCCCTGAGTAGCTAGGATTATAGGGGTGAGCCACCACTGCCTGGTATATGCTTAACATATGGTATGTTTGTGAGTTTAGATTATTTCTGTAATATGAACACGATGTACTTCTTCAGTTTTAGATATAGTTTTACTTGAAAGTTTTCCATCCTCCAACAAAAATAAACACAATTTCACATGAATGAGATGAAAGCTGATGATGATCAAAACCCATTTCTACTCATGTTAGAATGAAAATCTAGAGCATCAAGAACAAAAATATGATATGAAGCTTCTAGAAAGCAAAACCAACTTTCCCACAAAGGAATAACACCTGATCACCCGATCAAAGCTGGAATTTTCATGGGAGACACGAAATGCAAAAACATACGGAAGAAAAGTGTCCAAAATTCCCACGAAGGCACTTTGAACCTTCATTCTGAATACACCTAAATACTCCTGCAAGCTTGAAGGTGGAATCAAGATGTTTCAGATGGATGGTGAGGACTTTTTTTAAAGGACACGGAGGGGCCAGGAGGACAATGTAAGCACAGCAGACACCTTGGAGGCAGGCGCCTGTTGTCTGGGGAGGAAAGGGAGGGCTGTTTCCCTTGAAGACTGTTAAGGCCCCTTCATACTTGTTCTTCCGAATGGTTTTGACGGAACTCTTGGGGGACACCTATAAGGAAGCAGGCTGAGGGTACCAAGTCACCGACTCATGCTTCTAGATGACCTCAAGTAGACTTAACTCATAATACTCAACTGAGCATGCCCAGAAACATAGAGTATGACACATTTATTACCATACTGCAGGAAAAAAAAATCCAAATGCATAAACATCACGAAATACTTTAAGGACATGCCAGGCACTGGTGGCTCTGACGTGTAATCCTAGCAACTGTCATCTCTGTTTCTATGACAGTGAACTGCGCATGCTCAAAGGTGTGACCGCCATCTTTCCTTAAACAGGTGCCTATGACACTAACTGCGCATGCTCAGAAGTACACACCTGGGCGTGGCCTGCCCCGTGCCGCCTCTACCTGAATACAGGGAGCTTGCCTGACTCACTGATTTATTACACATGGATTTGCCCACATGGACAGTAACAAATGATAAACTTTTTTTATCAAAAGGAATTTCAAAAAGAAAGCATTTAAATTCCCCTGCATTTCATGGATATGGAGAAATTCTCACCCCCACATGAATTCCACTTCTGTCTACATCATTGTGTGATCTGCTGAGGGCTTTCCTGCCCTTAATCCTGTGGAAATACGACTACCCAAAAGCAAACCATGCCCCCCAAAGAAAGGTAAACGTTAACGTGTGCTTAATTTAAGTGATACGGTGAAAGTTTTAGATTTGTTGACAGGAGACATGTCTTGAGCAGAAGTTGGACAACCATGTGGGAAAAATGAATCTAGAAACTGCAGTGCAGCCTGAACTCTGTGCTTCCTAAGCACGCTCAGTTCTTCTTCAATGACAGTCTCCGAGGAACCATACACCAGTGGATACCAAGGGTCTACTGTAGGTAACATGTCTTATATAGTTTTATGAGGGAGCCTGTGTGTGTGTGTGTGTGTGTGTGTGTGTGTGTGTGTGTGCATACACACACATCCCTCTGCTTTCTGGGTTTGGGGAGAGCTTCCAGTTCACTCATGGTTGGAAATCAGCCCACTCTTTCACATCCTGGTGTGCTCAATAGATTTACACCTACCCAGATACAACCACACTGCACTAAAAGTAAAATCATTACAATTTTTAGCTTAGAAATTGTTATCAGATGACTGCAGACACAAGAGATTTCAATAGCTATTTGTTGTCGTTGGTGGTGGTTATGTGGTTTGAACTTAGGGCCGGGGGGGCTGTCCCTGAGCTTTTGTGCTCTAGACTACTGCTCTACTATTTTGAGTCACAGCTCTCCTTCCAAAACAGTTAAAAATGTTTAGTCTCCTTTCTGCCTTCCCCCTCCACTGTCCCGCCCCCCCCCACATTAGTTAACATACTCTACTGTTTTGTACACATGGAGAAACTTCCGCAATGACCAGCACTACATCACAAAAGAAATAATAATAGACTCCCAACAACTGAATGTTTAAAGAACACATTTTCTAATCACAATGTGATGGAGGAAATAACTCAAAAGCAAAGGAAGATGTCATCAATCTATCTACTGAGAAAACATGATGGCTCCTACCAAACATCTTCGGTTAAAGAGAAAACCAAAATTTAAAAGTAGAAATAGTTAATGAGCATAATAGCTCCCATGGAAGCATTACTTATAAACAGCCAGACATTCCCAAAGTGGCTCAGAGATGAGGATTTATGGCCTAAAACGCATGCATGAGAAAAAAAGAAGTACTGACAAATTAAGGTTTTAAATCAAGGCATTAAGACATTAAAATAGAGCAAATACTTCAAACTGGTTTAGGTAAGGAATTAAGAAAGAAAATATGAGAAATATAAGTGAAGACAAACAGAATCCCAAACAAAATTACACCCTACAGAGAACTTTCTGGAACCATTAAGGAGATCCTGGGCACAGCCCAGTCTGTAGGGTGTAATGTTGATGGCTGCTACTCTCATGACATCATAGATGACATCAACAGTGGTGCCGTGGAATGCCCTACTAGTTAAGAAGCACAAGCAGAACTATTTCAATAAAGAACATCTGATTTGGGGGGGGGGGGAGATATATTAATTCCCTTTGCTTGAGTCCTGTTTTTTATGATATAAGACAAATAGGTGCACACATCTGAAAAACTGGAAAATATGATCACTGTTATTATAGCTTGTGGGAAACAAGCCTGGCTTAAAATTGTAGTATATATTTTAATCCTTAGGACTAGCATACAGCTGTTTAAAAGGACACAGATGTTCCAGTATTAAGAGAAAGGAGGTTTTTTGTGTGGTTTTTTTCTTTAAGATTTCTACTTTTAAAACAAGTTACAGCTCAAACTGCAAAACAGCATATGCAATACCATGCAATGTATTACAAAAGGAGCACACCTATTGGATATTTACGAGAAGTTATTTATGTAAACACACAGAAAGAAGGTAAGCAAGGATGGGCTCAAGACTTCTACACAGGATTGGAATCAGAAACATCCAGAACCAGGGCAAATGGGGAAAGGGAATTCCCCCCCCCCCTTTTCTATACTTGTACAATGTTTGAAATTTCATGAACAAGATTGTACACTGTGTTTCTTTTGCATCAAAAAAACAAAACTAATAGCCAGGAGCTGGTGGCTCAGGCTTGTAATCCTAGCTACTCAGGAGACTGAGCTGTCTATCTCCAATGAACCAGCAAAAAGCCAGAAGCCAAGGTGTGGCTCAAGTGGTAAAGCACCAGCCTCTAGTGAAAAACCCAAGCAAGAACACAGAATCCTCAGTTCAAGCCCTCGTGTTAGTACTAAATAAACCAATGTGAAGGTATTATTTATATAAATATTAAGTTGTTAACATTATTTCCAAATAGCATTTTTTAAAATTCCTCCTATTGGAGAAAAGAGAATTTCTACCATTGGTGATTTCCATAACCCATCCTGGCTAAAAGCAAAAATGAAACAAAAGTGAAGGTTTTTAAAGGCTAGGCTTTGGTGGAAGGCTTTCTCTTCCTTTGATCACGTATCATGGAGGAAGCCAGGTGCCCACAGTTCTCTGAGGACTGTAGTGTGAAGGAAACTCTACCAGAGTCTTATTAACCCCCCAAAAGCTGGAGGTGGAGCTGTGACTCAAGTGGCACAGTGCTAGCCCTCAGCACAAACGCTCAGGGACAGCTCTCAGGTCCTGAGTTCAAGTCCAGGACTGGCATGTACACCCCAGCCGCTACACAATCCTGGAGGGAGAGCTGGGATCCCAGCCAGGCCTGGGGTAGCCCGGTGCCCCCCTGAGCCAGCCAGGCCTGGGGTAGCCCGGTGCCCCCCCTGAGCCAGCCTAGGACAGGTAGAAGCCCGGGCACCCGAGGTCAGCGTCCACGGGCTCAGCTCCGGTCTCCGGTGGGCGCTATGGAAGCCATCCAGAGGCCGAGGCCCAGAGAGCGTGTGCAGGTCCACGGGGAAGTCAGAAACCCTCGCCCTTCCTCTGGGTCTCCAGCCCCAGACGGCTGAGCAGCTCTAACTGCGGAACAGCCAGGCCGACGGGGGGAAAGACAAGGGAGGGAGACCCACCTGACGCGGAGGCTGCCGTCCCCACCTGCCATGGTCCCTTCCACAGCCGGGCCTGGGCCTGGGCGGTGGGCCTGGGCCTGGGCGGTGGGCCTGGGCGCTGGGCCCGGGCGGTGGGCCTGGGCCTGGGCGGTGGGCCTGGGCGGTGGGCCTGGGCCTGGGCCGTGGGCCTCTGATTCTTTGCGTCCCTGAGTCTGTAGCAGCTGCCCCGTCCCAGAGCAGGAAGCCCGACCCGAGAGAGGGCTCCGCCCCATCTCCTTTCCGAACAGGGAAAAGAAAGTGAAAGTATTTCTTCTGCTTGGTGGGTGGGGGGAGGAAGAGCTCCCCCACTTCCTGCAGGGGCCCAGAGGGGCCACCAGACACAAGCAGGGCCTGATCCAGAAGCCCCCCCCCCCCCCCGCCTTGTTTCTGCACAGACAGCAGACGATCCCCTCAAAGCAAACCGGTTCTGTTCTCAGCTGGAGGTGGTGGGGGTGATCGCCTGCGCCGACCAGGTGGGAAGGAAAGGGGGTGGGGGCTAATCTTTCCACCCAGAGAGGAAATCCAGTTCACACACACACACACACACACACACACACACGCACACACACACACACACAGAGCTGAAGTTCCCGGCATTGTCTGTGGGAGGAGGGGGGACCTGGGCAGGGGTGATGGGGGCTGCAAAGGTTCTCCGTAGTCCCAGGCATCAGACACAGCAGAGAAAGAGAGAGACCTCCCCGGGGCACCTGGGCCCTTGTCACAAGGACAGCGGTTCAGGAGTCCGGGCTTAAATGGCTTTACAATTAATTAGCCAGGGGTGGTGGATGATGATGGGAGGCCTGTCTGTGGGGACAGACGGAATCTGTGGAAAGTGGGGTCATCTCCAGCAGGCTGGGTCACTTGCTTCACATGGGGTCCCTCCCTCCCTCCCCCCTCCCTCCCTCCCTCCCTCCCTTCCTCTTCCTCTCTCTTTCCTTCCATCCTTCTCTCTCTCTCTCTTCCTATGTCCCTGTCTCTTTCTCACTTGATTCATCCTTTCTCTGTCTCTCTCTGTCTCTCTCTGTGTGTCTCTGTGTCTGTCTGCCTGCTCTCTCTCTCTCTCTCTCTCTCTCTCTCTCTCTCTCTCTCTCTCTCTCTCTCTCTCCCTCCCCCTGTGGGGCAGAGAAACTGGTAAAGCAAGGCCCTGTCCCTGGGCAGCAGGTGGGCCTGGAGGCGGGCATGGCTCTTCTCTGGGTCTGCCGAGGTGAGCACCAGAGCTCGGGGCTAAGGAGCTGCAGGCGGGGTGGGTTCTTCACGGGTGGGCACTGCCAGGCTGGGGCGGCTCCGTTCCCCTGGGATGGGGGTGAGAGCTAGCCGAGCATGCGCCATCCTTCCCAGGAGCCAGGAGAGCTTAGGAAGAAAGTGTAGGTCCTTGCAGAAAAAGCAGGGTTGTGTGTGTGATCCAGAGGATGGAAAGGGACAGCCCCTGCCTCCCCACCCCCGAGGGGGCTTTGAAGACGTCCTGAGGGGCAGGAGGGACCTGGGACATCCCTCCAGCTAGGAGCTTCACCCAGAGTGGCTTCATATCCCAACCTGGGCAGCTCTGGGGACCAGAGGCCCCATCTCCCAGCTGGATCCGGAGACAGCTGCCACCACAGTGGCCCCTGGGGGCATCAGGACAGGGACCTGGCCACCCTCCTGCCCCGTGCGGAGGCGGACAGCCGGTGCCTGCCTTGTCTTCTCCTTGGAGGGGCTTCAGGGGTCAGCACCCCAAGTCCATCCCTGGCCCTGGGGGAACCATTTCCGGCAGGGACTAAATGGATAGGGTTGGCGGCTCCTTACGGGGTCTCCCTGAAGTCGTCCTGACTGTGAAGGCCAGGACTCAGTTTCTCCAAGTCCAAGCACTCCGGAAGAGCGGTGTGGGGCTGGGGTGGACCCCATCCCTGAAGCAGCCGGAGGCTATGTCGGCGAGCCCAAGTTTGACATGGGTTTTAAGGCTCCTTTTACTGCCACCAGGACCCTCATCTCACAGTCGGTTCCCTTCATTTCTCCTCTTGGCCCATCTCTTAGTTGGTTTAGAACTGAGGTGGAGAAAAGGGGGTCACAGGTTTTTGTGGGGTGTCCTCTGACCCTCTAACTCTGTCTAAGCCCATGCCTCGCTCCTTCCTCAAGTTTTCTTTCTGGGTTGTTCCTTGTGGAATAACCCCTGTGTTGAGCTCAGGTGAGCCGATGCCGGAGGAGTGTTCAGGGACAGAGGGGGGAGGCTGCCCCCCACCCCCCGAGGCCGCTCCCTGGGTCCCCACCTCTGGTCCCCTCCACCCAAGTCCTTTAGTTCAGCCTCTGTTGTATCCACACGTGGACAAGGATAGGGATTCTGTTCCCTGGGCTGGTGACGGGCTACACCAGAGTCCCTGGGGCCCCTCATGACTCCTCGTGGCTCTTTGCCAGGGTCCCCCAGCAGTGGGGCCAGCCATGTGACACCCAGCAGGCAGCCCTTGGCTTTCTGCTCCAGGTTCAGCCAGGTGTGCCTTGAGGGACCTGGACTCCCACATCGAAGCTTCAACCAAAGCTCCACTCCCCTCTAGCGGACACTCGGGGCATTACAGATGTCCTTGCCGCCGAGTTCTGGGCTCCCCTGGTGGAAACAGAAAAGGTTACTCACACACCTGGAAATCTAGCACGGAAGTGAACACATTTCAGCACGGTGGCATAACTGTTAGTGCTACACAGCTTGTGAGGATGAATGGACCTGCGATCCAATTCAGAAGGGAGGCAGGCCGCCCACCGCTCCTGGAGCCCTCTCTCTCCCCCTCTCTCCCCCTCTCTCTCCTCCGAGGGCTGCAGGCTGACTGGAGGGTGGCCCTGCCCTCTCCCCTTCCCGAGAGGCTGACATGCTCAGATCTGCCCGCCTCCCTTGCCTTGGCGCCCTGCAGGGGAGCCTGAGATTTCTTCCAAGCACGGAGATATCACTCAATGGTAATTTTATTTATTTATTATTATTATTATTTTTTTTTTTTTTTTTGGCCAGTCCTGGGCCTTGGACTCAGGGCCTGAGCACTGTCCCTGGCTTCTTTTTGCTCAAGGCTAGCACTCTGCCACCTGAGCCACAGCGCCACTTCTGGCCGTTTTCTGTATATGTGGTGCTGGGGAATTGAACCCAGGGTTTCATGTATACGAGGCAAGCACTCTTGCCACTAGGCCATATTCCCAGCCCTCAACGGTAATTTTAGAGAATTAAAAAGTGCAAAACCAGGAGAGAGTCAGGTACTAAGTTTGAGTCAGTCTTAGATAAAATAGAAATATTGAACGAGTTGCAAAAAAAAGAAAAAAGATAGCATAGAATGCTTTTATTTTTCTTTCTTTTTTTTTCTTTGCCATTAACAGATTTTTTTTTTTTTTTGGCCAGTCCTGGGGCTTGAACTCAGGGCCTGGGCACTCTCCCTGGCTTCCTTTTGCTCAAGGCTAGCACTCTGCCACTTGAGCCACAGCACCACTTCTGGCCGTTTTGTGTATATGTGGTGCTGGGGAATCGAACCCAGAGCTTCATGCATACAAGGCAAGCACTCTTGCCACTAGGCCATATCCCAGCCCCCTCCCCTTTTTTCTTTTTGTGCCAGTCCTGAGCTTGAACTCAGGATCAGGGTGCTGTCCCTGAGCCTTTTTGCTGAAGTCTAGTGTCCTGCCACTTGAGCCACAGCTTTACTTCTTTTTGATATTTAATTGGAGATCAGAATCTCATGGATTTTTACTGCCCAGGCTGGCTTTGAACTGCACTCCTCAGATCTCAGCCTCCTGAATAGCTGGGATTACAGGCCTGAGCCACTAGCACCCCGTATAGAATGAATTTCTAAGAGAAGTCTGACAGCTTCAGAAAATGCCCTCAAGACCACCCCAGCTTCTCATACCCCAGTCTCCCTTGGGGTGGATTTCATCTTCCTCTATCTTTTGGGGTGCTCTGCTTCTAGAAGGGCTAGAAGCAAACTGTCTCACCTTCACCCAGCTGTTACCTACGAGTTCTGCCTCCTCGACTGAAAAAGAGAACACCGTGCCAGTTCTGCCTTTGTGGTAGTTCCTTGTTTGGGCTCTTGGGGCGTGTGCACGTGTAACTGTGTGTCTTGCTGTGTGTGAGCGCTGCTGTTAGCCCTGCTGCCCTCCTGTGGAGACCTGGAACCAGGCAGCTCCACACAGCCCTTACCCCTACAAGGATGCAGCTACGGCTGCACAGGGGTCTGGCCTTCCCTCCACTTGGGGTCTCCTGATGAACCTCACAGGGTCTGCTGGGCTGGGCTGGACAACACAGCGAGATGGGGCCGAGGAAACTGCGCGGCTGGGGATGGACCAGAGATGGAGAAGTTGTAACGACTGGGGCTTGGGGATGTCTCTTCTAGCAGCATGCATCAAGCCCTGGGTTTGATCCCTCAGTACCATACAAGTGAACAGAAGCAAAGAAACGAAGCAATCAAATAACAATTCCCCAACATTCTTAGCCATTCATTGATATCCTTAACAAGATAGCCCAGTTGTGTTGCTGGTGGAAAAAATCATGGAGCTGCTCTGATTTCTCCTTTGGTTTGGACTCTTTGTAGCTCAGCACCTCAGGCTTCGGGCTGAACTGCTGTGAATCCAACTTAGGAAGTCTGTTTTGGGCTAACCTAGATAAATTGGGTCTTTCTTGGTGGCCAGAACGCAAGATATTTGCATTCCTCTTCTGAGGCTGGTGGGCTCCTTCGTTATTATTTATGCAATGTATATGGAGATAGACACTTTCTAAGTGCAAAATCAATTCTCATCAGTTCTCACAATACTCTAGTGAGTCACATATCAGGATCTGCATTATGAAAGCCAAACTAGCGCAGAGGGAGAATCAGTGACTTGTGCAAGGACGAGCGTGCCCACGTGCCTTTGAACCACTGACATCTTAGCACAATGAATACCAGGAAGCTGGAGGTGGGATGGTCAGGAGGGGGGAAGGTAAAGGAGGGCAGGCAGATGAATGGAGAGAGGAATGGTGGATGGATGCCATCATTTTATTCAATGTGAATATGAAATATGTGTATGTGAAAATGGAACCAGGTAACTTGAGGGGATGGGGGGGTGGGAGAGATGGGGGAGGATGATGGAAACGCATCTCTGTAGGTGACGCTCGTCTCTTGTCAATTCCCAGGAACGGGGGAAACGGCTCTGCATCCAAGGACTCATTGTGAGATGGACATTCTCTGCACTCCACGCAAGCTACTTAACCCAGGGACCTTGATGTACTTAGGGTCTCAAGCGTTAGAGCCAGGCCAGACACTGCCTTCAACAGCCCTTGCAAGACCTTTACCTGGCGCGTGGTTATTTGGAGGGATGGCTATAGATCCCTGCCGGGAAGAACGGAGGGCGGCAGGCTACATTTATTTGCAAAGTCCCTCCTCCCGCGGGCAGGCTCTCGTTCCCATTGGTGGGTTTGGGGTCCTATGAGAACCGGCTCAAGTCTGGAAAGCGGGAAAGGAGCTTTCCATTGCAGTGCTGACCCCGGCCTGCTGTCCATTCATTTCCATCCGTTCATTTCCATTCATTCTTTTGCTGAAGCCCATCTTGTCCGGCCTCCTGTATCCCAGCACCCATCTTCACAGACACCTACAGACGAGGGTTCCCTCCCCACTCCCATGCTAACCTTGCTGCTCATCGTGCAGATGCTTTTGATCTTGCTCTGACCAGTTAAATGGCTGCCATCTGGATTCTAGTGTTCTGGAATCTTTCCTTCCCCCTTGCTATTTATCACACAACCCAGTTCTGTGAAGCACTCCTCCTGTCACCCTAACTCCACAGGAGAGTCAGGATGCTAGTGTCCCTTGGCAGCGTGCTCCTTCTGTTCATGTCTCTGTGACCACCAAGGGGCATTGTCACCCCCAAGCAAAGCTATAGGAACATGCCAACTTCCCTAGGTTCTCCTTACCACCACCCAGAGTCGAGGACCACAGTTTCTGCATCTCCAATCCACCTCATTTAATGTGCACTGCAGCTATACTGAGCCAGCGAGGGCAACTTAGGAGCATGCTAGAATCACCACCATGGGCCTTTCCCAAGCTGCTGAAACTCCGCACCTGTACTGATAATTCCCCCCTAATCCAGTGTCTTATTTCCCCTTTCTTGACCCGGAATCCACTCCCAGACACAGTCCTCTAGTGCTTACTGAGCCCCGCTGGTTAGTCCTGCAGCTACTTGGCAGTAGAAAGCCTCTCTTATCTTAGTCCCACCTGGGATTTGTCTATTTGGGTCACACTGAGAGACCCCTGCATCATCTTCATTCAGAAGGAGAACGGAGTGCCTCTCTCTTCCAAAGGGCAAGAGGGGACATTTGCAGACTCACTGGGTTTAAGGGGGTAGCTCAAATGCAAGGCTCTCATATGTATCTGTCTCAAAAGTTCCATTCTGGAGTTTCGTGGCCCTGGTTTTAGCATAAGAGGCCACCTGATACTGATACTAGAGTTCTGGGAGGGGGGGTGGTGGTGGTGGTGGTGTGTGTGTGTGTGTGTGTGTGTCAGTATTGGGGCTTGAACTCAGGACCTTACAATTTGGCCCACTCACTTGTTCATGGCTCTCACTTGAGCTATGACTCAACTTCTGGATTTTTGCAGGTTAATTGGAGAGCAGAGTCTCCTAGATTTGTCTTTCTCCATGTTGTCTCAGCTTCCTAAGTAGCTAGTATTCTAGGTATGAGGCACTGGTGTGCAACCCATAGAATGCTGTCTTCTCTAGAGTTCTGCCATTCCTAAAATCCGAGCCTGCAACACACCTTCCATGCAATTTGCCCCCCAGCTGCGTGGGTGAGGGAGAGTCTTTCTCCTTCGGCTATGTGATCAATTTGACCCAAGCCAGTTATTTGCTCTTATCAATACATTCATAGGATTTAGCAATAGCTAAGTGCTGATCTCACAGTTCTTACAGATTCTTTTCCTCCCTTCTTAAATGTCCAACACATTCACCAGCCAGTAACCCTCTTTATCTATACATAGCTTGTTTGCTTCTTTTTTTTTTTTCCTGCAGGTGAATTTTTTTCAGGTGAAACTGTACTTTTACAGCACCCCAAGAACCAGTACTAGTTCATCCATTACCAGTTGGATGGAAACTCTAGTATCCTAGCCTTAGCGTTTATACTCCAGAAGAGCATTATGAGTCCTGTAGAAGCAGAATCTAAGCTAAAGCTGCATGAGTCCGTGATTTATTGTGGAATGCTCTCAGGAGAAGGGGGCTGTGGCCCTATATGTGGGGCCCTATACTAGACTAGAAGGAGCTAAGCCGGCTGGGGACTCTCTCCAGCCCGGTCTTGGGGGAGCAGAGAGCAGCATCTGATGCCATCTTGGGGTCCAGCCTGGGCCCCCAGCACAGGAGTAGAACCTCTGCCTCCACCTGGAGCTGGTTCCGTGAGATCCAGAGAATCCTCTGGGGCCCTGCAGCTAGCAGCCAGCCACCGCGGTGACTGGAGAAAAGGAGACGGTGCTGGACACTGAGCAACGTCTGCTTACAGGAGTGCGCAGCTCTCATTTGCTTCCTCGATAGCAAACACGTCTTTGAAAGTCTTCTCAAATTCAGACTCCAGTCTGAGTCCCATTTGGCCAAATGCTTGGTACTGGAGAAAACAAACAAACAAACAAACAACCATAATGGAGTCAAACATGACAATGCTCCTTGTCAGTGCCATCAGCCAACTTGGCGTTGAGGATGACCCGGTCTCTTATGCTAAATCACACTTAACCAAGTTAAAAACTCATGCAGTTAGGAAGAACTGGGCTATGCCACAAACATGGTTACTTCTTACTAGGGACAAAAATGCAGATTCACCGACATCCGTGAGGATCGCTGCTTGTGGGACTTTGGTTAATTATTTCAGTGAGAGTTAGACACCAGTGTTCATTCTAATAGTTCAGCTATGACAAGAGGACAAGAAGGGATCAATGATCTCTCCTTTTTGTGGCTTCTATTCCTCTCAAATGGTCTCTGTCAACTACATGGCCCATTCCCATGTAACTGCAGTCTGGGATTTCTGGGAATGTTCACTGGTGGAAATCCAGAAGCACAAAATGACCTTATGACTAAGTGCGGGGAGTCAGACAATGGTGGCTCATGCCTGTAATCTACTCGGGAGGCTGTGATCCAAAGATCACAGTTGGAAGCCAGCCTGAGCAGGAAAATCCCTGAGACTCTTATCTCCAAATAACCAGCAAAAAGCTGGAAGCGGAGCTGTGGTTAAAGTGGTAGGGTGTTAGCTTTGAGCAAAAAAAGCTCAGGGATAGGACCTAGATCCTAAGTTCAAGCTCTGGGACTAGCACAAATGAAAGAGAGAGGTGGGAGGGGAAGGAAGGAAAAGAGAGAGAAAGACGGAAAGAGAGGAAGTGAGAAAAAAGAGGAAGGAAGGAAGGAAGGAAGGAAGGAAGGAGGAAGGGAGGGAAGGAAGAAAGAAAGGAGGAAGGGAGGGAGGGAGGGAAGGAAGGAAGGAAGGAGAGAGGGAGGGAGGGAGGGAGGGAGGGAAGAAAGGAAGGAAGGAAGGAAGGAAGGAAGGAAGGAAGGAAGGAAGGAAGGAAGGAAGGAAGGACAGATTAACTGTGGAAAAGTAGAAAGGACTTCAGTTTCTACTTGAGCTTTGAGAGTACAGGGTCACTTTCAAACTCACTATTACTTATGCCTGAAACTGAAAAAAAAATAATAAATCACTCACTTCCAGAAAATTGCTTGTGCAGCTTTGCTATAGGAAGATGTTGGAAACTCGGTGTTCCGGGTACCAGAAAATGAGGCGTGGCGCGCCCCCGTGGAAGGCAAAGGAGCTAGAAGGAGAGCCGCTTACCTTGTACGAGGCCCTGTGGTTCTTAAAGATGAGGCGCATGTCCTGCACAAACCCCTGCACGTGGGGGTAACCCCGTTCACTGAGCGTTTTCTTGATTCTGTCCAGCCACATGGGTTCTTTCAGGCTTGTGGAAGTGTCCCTAATCTAATGACAAAGAAAACACCAATGGGAAAGCTACTGGCATAGTGAGGGTTCAGCTTCTGTGGAGCCCCACAAAATCCAACAGGGAAGGAAGGATAGCAGAGCTCGGGCTCTGACACCCAGGGGATGAGGATCACAGATCACGTGAGGGCTCGAGGGAGAGTCACGTGACCTCGGGCAGGGCAGTCGCTGTTTTACTTACATAATAATAATATGGGATCTTGGTGAAAAAGGAGCTCTCGGAATAGCAATAGACCTTTAAGAGGAGGAACTCACATTTCTGCAAGAGAAGAAGGCGGTCAATGAAAAGCAGCTTAGCAAGAGGAGTCCACAGGCATGCCTTCCAGAAGCTTCCCCCAACAGCATGGTTCAGCACATGGAGCTGAGCTGGGCTTGAACTGGCCGAGCTATTTTTCTACCGAAAGGTTCTCGTGTGCCGTCTGCCTGCGGGAGGTGTCCCCAGCCCAGCAGGCTGGTCCAGGGTGCTGCTGGCATGACTTCCGGCCCGTGTGGGCCACAGGAGAAAGGAGGCCTGGACTCACCAGCTGCTCAGCGGGCTGCATCTGCCTCTCCAGGATCTCAGGTTCGGAGTGAGTCTGTTGGCTTCCTAAGGCCTCCATCTTGCAGAAGCTGCAGCTCCAAGGGGTCCTGAGAGGTCAGACAGAAGGTGAGCAGAGAGCCAGGCCCCTGCACACAGCCACTTTTCACTGCTGCTGCTGGCCAATGGGCTTAGCTGTGTCTAAAGACCTCCACGTGGGGCCCGGGCCGTGGGCTCCCCCTCATCAGTGTCAACCACCGAGGGTCAGTCCTTGGAATACGGTGGCAAGGAAAGTGGCGAGCTCTCCTTTGCCTGTGGAGGGCACAAGAAAGCCAGCGGGCCAGACCCGAGGTAGGAAAGTCAGCTTTGAACCCCGGGGGTGCTGGGCCTCCAAGGAGCCCACTGCGACCTGGTGGGAGGCGGAAGCCAGGCTCCCTTCTTTCCTGAACAAGAACAAAGGCAACTGGCCTTTCCAGTCCCCAGCCCCGTGAACAGGAGTAAAACCGTGAGACTTCCGAGGAAAGACACTCAATGTACCTAGGGAAAGTGTCCCTACCTCCCAGAGGAAGTGTGGGGGAGTGATTTTCCCCACACTCTGTGGCCGCCCTTGTCCCCCAAAACCCGAGGACACACCACCATAAACCATGGGGCTTGCAGACTTCATCTCAGACTCATCTTCCAGGGGATCTACTCAAAGATGGTGGTTCTAGAAAGCAAACTCCAAGGACACGTGTTGACAACAGCTGGATCTCAATGCGCATGCGGGAGGAAGGATCCCAAAGAGGAGGAGGAAGAGGAGGAGGAGGAGGAGGAGGAGGAGGAAGAGGAGGAGGAGGAGGAGGAGGAGGAGGAGGAGGAGGAGGAGGAGGAGGAGGCTGTCTCACTCACATCTCAGCTTCTACGGATGGAATGTGACAGTCCTTGTGGAAGGCTCTGGAACAGGTGTCACAGCAGAACAGTGTTCCCCCCTTGCGACACACTTCACATTCATTCGAGTTCTTCAGCTAGAAGGGAAAAAGAAAACCTACAGCACCGGGATGCGGGAGCCCTACAAGGCCACCGCCACACGGGCCTTTGTGTTTGTGTGAATCTGCGTGGACACGATCTCTTCTCTAGGGTATTAAGGAAGAGCGTGGAAGGATATTCCCCTGGTCAAGGCTGGGGGAAAGGAGCCCCGCGTCACACGAGAAACCTTTTCCATATGAAACCAGAGATTCAAAGCCTCTCCTACTACAAAATAGATTCAAATAGAAAAAAAAAAAAAGGAAAATAAGAAAAAAAAATTAAAGCCTAGATTCTCACACAGAGAGGCCATCAACAGAACAAGATGTTTTTTTTAATCAGAATCTGAATAATCTTATTATCTTGCAGTGAAAACAAGCTCCTGAGATAAAGTGTTAGATCCATCTGCCTATTCAACAAAGATGAATTTGACTCCTCAAAATGTGCTTTACAGAGAATTTAATATGATGGAGTCTTTTTTTTTTTTCAGCGCTAAGACTTGTTTAATGGCGGCAATAATCTCTATGATGGAGTCTTATCCATGAACTCATCATGAATAGAATTCAGAGGGAAGAAAACTTGTTTTCTTGGACTCCGTGTTCTGTGCTGGGAGGGCCCTAGGCTTTGGGAGAGGCGTCTATGGTGCAGATGACCCAATAGGTGCTAAGAAATACAGAACCCTAGCTCTCCAGACCTGACAGAAGGTTCCCCACGCTAGAAAAATCAGCACACGAGGTAGGGAAGTAAGTACCCTCTCCAATGTCCTTAGAAATGTGGTCCTGGCAATCACCCAAGAATCTACCCTTACCCTCTGGGGTCATAAAAGAGTTGGAGCTTTGACCCATAAGAAGAATGGGGCCATTTGCCCAAATCAACAGATACGGGATATTTCAAGTCACAATACGGAAGACCTTATTCAAATTTAATTTTCACTAGAGAGGTTAAAATTTGACAGTATTTGCATCCACTTATTATGGAGTCACCAGTCCTGAGATAGGAGGCCCTGGACTGCTTTGGCCAGGATGGTTTAGTAAGTATCCATAGCTTTTGTCCCCTTCCCTCGAATTCTTCTATTCAAACATGAACTCCTGTCTGCACCCCGAAGATAGACTGAAGTGCTTGCCTTGCCTAACGTGCCAGGTCTGCACTATGTAATGAATCTCCTCCTGCTGCCCTTCATCGATACCTGTCTCTTATTTGGCATATTAAGGGACACCCGCTAAACCCAACATGTTGGAGTGCACCCCCCCCAATTACATAAAGACTAAAGGCAGAGCTCAATAGTATATGCTGGCTGGAAATCTGGTAGAACTGGGAGAGCCTCAGTGGAATGGCAGCCAGTGCCCACACTCGGGAGGCTGAGGCAGGTAGATGATGAGCGACAGAAGGAGATGCAGTCATAAAAACAAAATTGGGAGGGACTAAATGACCTATCTGTAAGTTTCCCCCTCTGCTAAAAGCATCTCAGAGGACCATGTGTCACTTCTGCTTAACTTGGAATAGCTTGCTTTCAGTTCCCTGCGGGCCACAGAGTTATTCAGTCAGCTCCCCTTTCCCTCAGGGATGGGTGGTGTTATTTCCTGCATGATAATCGGCAATAACGTGAACCACCCATCAGGAAGCATCTGCATGACTGACATATCTGCAGGAACATGTGCTCTCCTGAGCCCACCTTCCGGAGAGAGTAGAAACAGTGTGAGAAATGAGTGAGAGGTCCACTTCCGCACAGAAATATTCTGTCTACGCCATACAGTAGGTAGAGTGGAGACGAATATAAGAATGACTTGGAGGTTGGCCCACCCACTGACGAGTGAGTGGTGGTGGAGGGGAAGGAAGTCCTTGAAAAGAGGGGAGAGGGTCAACTCCTCTCTGGGGTGGACCATTGTTTCGCGTTCAAAAGATGCCTGGGTGCTGTGGCTCAAGCCTGTGACCCTGGTTGATTGGGAGGTAGAGATGGGAGGATTACAGATGGAGGCCGAAGTCTCCACCAAGGGCTGGGTGTGGCGGTGTGGGCCTGTCCTCTGAGACGCTGGGGAGCACAGTGGTAGAAGCCCAGCCCAGCACATGGACTGGGCACAGAGAAAGACTCTACCTTGAAAATAAGCGATGCATTACAGGGGTGCCTCATAGGGTAGAATGCTTGCCTAGCAAGCTTAAGGCCCTGAATTCAACCATCATGACGGCCGAAGAAAAAAGACACTTGGGCTGTGGCATCATTCTTTGGGGGGGGGGTGTCACTCAATGAGCCTCACCTCCATTCTCCTTTCCTTTCTGGCTCCTCTTTCAAAAGTTAAAGGCTAGGATTCCTTGAACTTCTGTCTCTGGCCACAGGTCTGTCCCACACGGTCCAAGTCACTGGTAAGCTGTAGTTTCCTATTTAGGTCCTCAGCTCCCAGGGAACAACATTTCTATCCCACGTGGCCTCCAGGGCTCCATAGCATAACTCAAATGCATCCTGTGGCATGTGGCTTCTCCTCCTGCCCCACCCCAGCTTCTGGCATGTTCTTTCCCTAGTGTTTCCATTTAATGACACGTCCTCCATCCACCACAAACCAGAAAAATCCAGCCTGCTTCTGTCCTGTCTCTCATTTCCCAAATCCAGATCATCCCTAGAACAATGGACGCTAACGTTCAAGCTTCTTGCAGTGCCTCTTGTGTTCCTGCAATGCCCACCGAATACAAGGCTGGGGAGGAAACCCTGGTGGGTTCCACCTTCATGGATAGAGGAAGGAGGCCTTCCTCCCACAGACAAAAGGCCTAGATTCTAGCTATATTAGTGACACACAACGATCAGAAATGGGGCAGTGGACTAAAATATTCTGGACTATATCTGTGTTCTCTCTAGGGATGTGAAAAGGTATCAAAGATTGAAAAGAAATTAGCAATCATTCTGAGATTTGCTTTGGAATTTGGGATGAAAATACTTTCGCTGGGTAAATTTGTTTTGTTTTTTTGTTTTTTGTTTTTTTGCCAGTCCTAGGCCTTAAACTCAGGGCCTGAGCACTGTCCCTGGCTTCTTTTTGCTCAAGGCTAGCACTCTGCCACTTGAGCCACAGCACCACTTCTGGCCATTTTCTATATATGTGGTGCTGAGGAATCGAACCCAGAGCTTCATGTATAGGAGGCACGCACTCTTGCCAATAGGCCATATTCCCAGCCCTTATTTTGCTTTTTAAAATAGCAGTGGAGTAGGAACATAGCTCAGTGGTAGAGAGTTCAATTCCCTGTATCACCAAAAGTAAAAATAATCAATATGCAAGAAGTAAAAATAAATGTAAATAATAAAAATAGAAAAACCAAATATAAACTAAAAATTTAAAATTAATTTAAAAAAAAGATGGGTAAGTTTGGGGCCCCAAGAAACTTCTCACTAAAAGCTCCCTGTAAATTCCATGGGGGGATCTTTAAGCTCATCTCCATTGGGAGCTGAGGCTAGTCTGGAATGGGGCCTTTAGGTCCCTTTTCTTCTCATCAGTGTAGAGACTTGTGAATTATCTTCATCTGCGCTCTCACAAAAGCATTTGACTTCTGTTTCCAGAATGAGGAGATCACCAGTCTTGAGTCCCTCGTGTAGTCTTGGGTCCCTCATCTTTTTAACAAGAGGGGGTTTGGTTCTTAGCCACGTACTGCTGGCTCAGCTTGTAATCCTAGCTACTCAGGAGGATGAGATCTGAGGATCTCTGAAGTCAGCCAGGGCAGAAAAGTCTGAGAGTCTTATCTCTAATTAACCAGCAAAAAGCTGGAAGTGAAGGTGTGGCTCAAGTGGTAGAGAGCCAGCCTTGAGCAAAAAAGTCAAGCAGAGCACTAGACTCAAGTTTCTTAGCCTGGCTCCCCTTTGGAAGTATTTGTAGAGGGCCTATAAATGACAAATGTCCTGGTTCCAACACCAGAGACTTTAATTTGTGGGTCATTAGTACCATGAGGAATTGGTATTATGTAAGTACAGAACAGGTCATTCTCTACATCAGAATCATCCGGGGGATTTCTTTTTATAAAGTCATAAAGACCAAGTCACTGCCCTGACTGATTATATCAGAATTACCTCTAGGGCTGGGATCCACTTTTTCAAAGTGCTACAGGTGATTCCAGCATGCAGCCCGGGTTGAAGCTTAGCCTGAGCAAAGTCTGGCGATTGAGACATGGAGCTATCAGTTGTCATTGCCATTGGCATAATTGTCTGTCTGAGGGAAGATCATTAACAAGGGTGAGATGGCTTTGCTGGAAATTTGCCCTCTCTTCCCTATAGACTGTGTCTGTGTCTACACCATGCCCCGTAAGTCACAGAAACATGGGGTGTCAGGACTGGCTGACTCCCAAAGGCCCCCTCAGAAGGAGTGGGAGGAAAAGTATGGACAAGATGTAAATCTTGTTGGAGATTGCTTTGGAAATCAGTGTATGTAAACTACTCAAGTCTTCCTCTTCTCCTGGTATGACTGTGAGTATCACACTGCATGTCATTCCACACGACTGCCCTTCTCACAAGCTGACTTTGACTAAAACATCCATCTTCCTGCCATGAAAGAAATCGGGTATGATTTTGCTTTTGGAAGAGCCCAAAGCAAGCAGCCATATTACAAGCAGGGGATGGACAGGGCTGGAGGGAGAATCCTTTGTACCTCATCAAGTACCAGCCAAGCAGTTGGAGGAAAAGGCACCATGGTTTGCTCCTTGATGGTTTCTGCCTTAACCAGCTTGGTCTCCCTCCCTTGAGACTGGTCACACAGGCTCTACAAAGGGCCCATCTGCTCTGCATTTCCCTGCAGGACCAAGGACAGAGCTGCACCTGAACTCACCAACTGCTCCTGTTACTTCCGGCGGATGCTCAAGACCATAGTGAGGTTGGCCCGTAACTGGGAGTGGATTTCCGGGAGTTCCCTTTCTAGTCCACTGACCACTTGCAAAGGCCTTCCTCCTCTCCAACGTGCTCCTCACTCCTCCTCTGTAGCCAGCCCTGCCCATTCCCGCGCCAACCTCCATCTCCAAGGATGCCAGCGGTCTAGATCACTGCCCTGCCTCACCAGCCTTTGAGGAAGATGAGGGCAGGGGAAGATCTTTACTGAAACACAGGGAAGGCCCTTCCAGCAGAGACACCCCAGCCCAGATCCATGCACGTGGCTTAGAGGGCGCTGCTGTCTTCCCTGCTCCACGCATGCAGCAAAGCTCTCCAAGTGGGAATGAGCCTGCACCGGGGAAAAAAGCAGCCATGGCACAGGCGAGACACACAGAAAAGGCCCGGGCTTTTGGGGTGTACTTACATCAGGGTCAATTAGGGTTTGGTTGTGACATACCGTTGTTTTCTGCTGAAAATGAAAAAGGCTGAATGAAAATATTGAATGTGCAGTTCGAATAAATTACTTATTTCAACAGTTGCCTTTTGAGGGCTGTAATAGTTGTTTAGAAATAATTGCTTAAAAATGTTTTGATAGGCTCAAGCCTATAATCCTAACTAATGGGGAGGCTGAGATTTGAGGGTCACAGTTCAAAGCCAGCCCAGAGAGGAAAGTCTGTGAGACTCTCCTCTCCAAATTAACCACCAGAAAGCCAGAAGAGGCACTGTGGCTCAAGTGGTAGAATGCTAGTCTTGAGCAAAGACTCAGGACAACACCTAGGCCTGGAGTTCAAGGGCTTACACACACACACACACACACACACACACACACACACACACACACACACACACACCACAAATACTTTAATTATTGGGAAGCTATTGGGCAATTGGGGCCCAATATAAGCAGTAAAATGAAACTAGAGATATTAACCATAACTAGCCACCAATTAATTCTAACTAGCATCTTTCCCCTCTGGCCAATCAATGGCTCCTTTAGCCTTACTTCCACCTCAGCACATTAAAAACTCAGGGCTCATGCAGCTGCAGGAGCACACAGGAATTCTTCCCAGCAGATTCTTGCCCCGTTCATGAATCCTTATCTACTTAAAGATTTGTTCATTTTATTTTATATAAAGTTTTTCTCTTAAATCAATCTAGCTTTTCTTGGAAAGGGAAAAGCCTTGATTTTAGGAACCTATGTATCTACCAGGAGAACACAAGAGATGCCAATGAACCACTGCTTAGCGCAAAGTAAGTCACCACCACCCCACCCCACCCCCCCGCCTTTCAGAGTGGGCCTTTGTAGAACAGGACTGGCTTCCCCAACTGAATTGGAGAAAGTCTATTTGTCCTCATATGTCAAAGGCCTTCAGCCTTTCTCCTTTGGCTTGGTCACCCATGATAGTTCAGCCCACTCAAAGGAGCTGTAGTAAGAAGCAGCCTGAGGAGGCATCAATGAGAGCTCCAACACCCACAGAACCCGCAGAGCAACAGCCCCCCCCCCCCCCCCCGCACCACCTGTATCTCTCCTAGGGATGCAGTCCTAAAGATTAAATTCATCCACATGTCCAGGGTCTTAGCACTTTTCCTAACATGCACTTTCCTTTCTGGGCTATCCACGGGTCAAGCTGCCAGACCCGCTGACTTGCAAGGAAACATGAAAGGTTATATTAAGACATAGAGTAGAATAACGTGGGACCCCTCTCTTCTAAGGCACAGCCTCATTAGCCTAGGGCACAATGGCAATAGACAATTGTGTTCCAAGGGACAATTAATTACCTGAGAGGTGGCTATGTCACTGCCCACTACTGACTGGTCTAGAATTTCCCCCCATCTTCCATTCGTATTCTTTCTTTCATGTATACAATGAAATCGTACATATGAAGTTATAACTATGTAAATTAAAATTGTAAACGTGCAAATTTCTCTAACAGCCATTAAACAATTAGTATGTCATTGGTATTATTACACATTAAATAAATGAATAAATGAATGCTTTTGCATTTAGGAAAGGAGATCATTGGAGTCTCTTCGATAAACTGTAGCATATGAAAAGAAGATTGTTCTGGTGAATGTATTAATTCCTTTAAAGTTTAAGGGGTCTTGTCATTAACTGGAATGTGTGTAGATGGAGATACCAGATTCTCTGAAAGAGAAGCTCTGACTACTTAAGGATAATGAAAAAAGAATAAAGAAAGAGAGGCTCTGTGAGGCACTAAGGATCTACAAAGATAGAAATGGAGTCTGGGTTCTGCCACTCTGGGGAGATGTGTTCTGGCCAATAGAGGCACAGAATACAACAGTACCTTATTACTGGGAGAGTTGCCCAAGAATAAGGACAAATTCTGTTGGTTGGAAATTTCCAGCTCATTTGGATAATCTACACTGTTAATTATTTGTGTGCGTGTGTGTGTGTGTGTGTGTGTGTGTGTGTGTGTGTGTGTGTGCCAGTCCTGGAGCTTGAACTCAGGGCTTGGGCCCTGTCCCTGAGCTTCTTCAGCTCAAGGCTAGCAATCTACTGCTTTAGCCATAGCGCCACTTCTGGCCTGTGCTTAGTAATTTGAGAGTCTCACAGACTTTTCTGCCCTGGCTGGCTTCAAACTGAGACCCTCAGATCTCAGCCTCTGGAATAACTAGAATTACAGGTGTGAGTCACCAGCACCCGGTTTACATTGTTGTTCTTGCTACCAGTCAAATTACAGCTTCCTTTCAGGAAATGTCCCAGGGATTGAGAGCTCAAACCAGCCAGATTATAATGCAAATCACCAATTATGTAGAGGCCTGAATATGAAGTCCTCACAGGAATAGGAGGCCCAGTGGGCAGTGATAGATGTCTGTAGATGATAAGAATGACACTTCCCCTATCTGGGTTGTCTTCCTCTGGGTGCCTCGCACATGCAGTCTTGGAAACACTGTCAACCATGTCCTGATTCAACACTCAGCATGTTTGTTGCTTTCTTCCATGGAAAGAGGAATCACTCTCTCAGATAAGAGGAAGCCCACAGAAACCCTCTGCTGGAGCTCAAGTAGAAATCTTTCCAGGTCCGTTCTCCCCAGGACATGTCTCTGAAGGCTTTTCTTCTCAACAGCACTATCCTCACCAAGGGCAAGCAATCCTCCCTTGAGAAGGGACTCTGTATGTCTGGGCAACCATGTCATTGCAGGGAGGGAGACAGTGGAAGGGACCAGAGAAGAACTCCACTCTGTTGTCTAGCTCATAAAATGATAGGCAGTTTCATATGCATCCTACAGAAGCTGTCTGTTGTTCTACAATCAGCTGAATGACTGTGGGCAAACTTAGATTCCATCAGATTCTATGAAAGTCAAAATAATAAAGTCATCTTGGACAATCTGGGCTTGAGTTGAAACTGATCCTCTTACCTTATTAAAGTATGCTTATATGAATTTCATAATTACATTCACGTTTCTAAATTTGCTACCCAAAATATAACTACATCCTTTGCTTAAAACCATGGGTGAGGTTTGTTTTGGTGTCTCTTTATCATGTGTCCATTTCAAATGAATCAACATTCAAAGAGGACCTAGATTTACATACAACATAACCGTGAAAGTGACAGTCCGGAAGGCACATGCCAAAATAATAATAATAATTAACAATAATAATATTGAGAAATAAAGGTAAAGAAGTAGAAGGCAATTGTGATTACCCAATGGAGGTGCCATAAAATAAAATGTTGTACATGTAAAAGCAGTTACAGGAAGAGAACTTGTAGAAAGTTATATAATAACCACCTTTTTCCTCTTGGGATATGTTCTTGGAGGATGACATAGAAATCCTTCCTGAAAGATTAAAAAAAATTCCATTAAATGGTTAATCTGTGTTTCCATTGTGTGAATCTGGCATTTCTCAACCTCTTCCCAAATATTTCTGTTTGTATATTCCCGTTCAACTCCAAGGTGTCAAAATGAGGCTTCATCCCTCCTTACCTGCCTCAAGGCTGACTTCAGCCAATGGTGGTGGAAGAGTCATCTTTAGAACCTTTCCTCTTTGTCTGATGCTTCTTTCCTCAGTCCTGAGAGGTTTCCCTTCACAATCTCCTGTATCGCTTACCTCTTTCTCTTTCTCTGTACTGTCATTCATACTTGACTTCCACACCCACACACACCCGTTTATTGAACACCTACTGGATGTCAGATACTCAGCTTGACTTGGGGCATGCAAAGGTAACAAATCAAGAAAGGACTACAGAAGATGACTCATGGAAAGGGAATTCTCCCCCCTCCCTTTTCTCTTTTCCCCCTCTCCCCTGCCCACCCCCATTTCTTTCTCTCTTGTCTGAGACCAGGACTCAAATTCAGTTATCTGATGCTTTCGTTCATTTCTGGCACCCTATTACCTGAGCCCCAGCGAGGAAAGGGGTGTAAGCAGGGTCTCAGCCACAGACTAGGAGAGATAAGGTCTAGGATAGCAAATGAATGGCATATTTGAGGTGAGCGTTCTATGTGGAGTACAGATATGCAGTGAAATGGCAGTGATATCATTTCAAAGCCCATGGTTGTCCAAAATAGTGTTTCAGGGAGCTGGGTGTAGCTCAGTGGTAGAGCGCATACATATATAGCATAATAAGGCTTTGGGGTCCACCCCTTGGCACCAAAAAACAAACAAAAGCAGTGTTTTGAACATCACTTCCAAAGTTTTTACCGCATCCTTGTCTAGAATTTGAAACAGAACCAATGAGCCTAACTTGAAAGTGAACTAATGACTGCTTTGTACTCTGGTTGTGCATGCGGGCCTCTCCCTTTTCAGTGAGAGGAAAGCCCGCTGGCTTCAGCTATGATAGACGGATGGTGGCCTTCTCACTATGGGGCCACAAAAGAAGGTACCTCCATCAGCTTGCGGAGGGGCCACCTGCCGCAGTACACGCTCATCTTCCAGTTCTTGGATTTCGCATGGCCTCCTTCGACTTCAAACTCAGTGGGAGTGAACCAGTCGCCATCCTCACTCTGGATGCATTTCACCAAGGCTCCTGGAAGGCCATGGTAAGCTGATTTGCAGTCAGACCTGTGGTCTCCTACCACCCCAGACCCGAAACCACCCACATCCCCAAATCAAGTTCAAGGTCAACAGCGGACGAGTCAGGCCTCCCCTCCCAGACTTCAGGTACCGCAGATCCAATCTGAAGGTCTCCTGAAATAAGGTTTCCAGAAATCTTTATGCATGAAGAAAGTGACAACTGTCGAATGCAACCTCAGAAAACACATTTCAAAACCGTCTACCGAAGGAAAAGCAAGTAGTTGCAAAGGATGAACGGACTTCAATGCGCTGTCCACAGAATAGAGGGCCCTAGGGCAGCATGAAGCGGGGACAGACTCCCCGAGCTGAGGTTGAGATCTCAGCGGCTATTCTGTAATGCACAAGCTCACCAGCAACTATGGCAAAATATAAATTGTGGAGGGTTTGTTTGTTTTTTCTTTAAGTCAGGAACTGGTGGCTCACACTTGTAATCCTAGCTACTCAGGAGACTGTGGTTCATGGTTTGAGGCCAGCAAAGGCAGGAAAACCCATGAGACTCAGCTTCAATTAATCAGTAAAAACTAGAAGTTGAGAGATGGTTCAGGTGGCAGAACTCTAGCCTTGGGTAGAAAAAGCTAAGGTATAGCACCTAGGTCCTAAGCTCAAGCCCCAGTACCAGTGAGAATGTGTGTGCACGCACAAGGACAGACAGACAGACAGACACAGTCATATGTCCACGTGTCCAACATTTTAATTATTTCAGAAACACACAGTAAAACTACAAGGAGATACCATGTCACACCTACAATAATGATAACCGTGATTTAAACATTTTTTTCTAAAGGACAGGAAATAACAGCTGTCAATGTAGAGAAATTGGAGGCCTCCTACACTGCTGGTACAGTCATTTTTTAAAAACATCTTGGTGATTACTTAATAAGTTAAATATAGAATTACCATAGAATTCTGGCTACCAGAATTACCCAGCAATTCTATTTTCAGGTATGCATCCCCAAAGAATTGTAAACCCACATTCACAAAAATCTTGGATGGGAATCTTCAAAACAGCATTATACATAAGTAGTCAAAATGTTGGAATCGATGCATGAATAAACAAAATGTGATATATCCATGAGCAATTCCATCACTTCTTGTGATCCCTTCAGACAGGAAGTACAAATGAAAGAAGACCAAAAAAACCCACCTTGTTTCAATTTCTCCTTATGTAAAGTCCCCCTCAGCGGACCACACGTCACAGGAAGTAACTCTGAGTCAAAGTCCACGGTTTCATCTCTGTCCTTCCTTGAACCTAAAAGACAAGATTTCATCGCTCTGTCTTTGAAATTGTACATGCTCCCATCTTCCCTTGTTGAGGTCATAGACGGGAAGGCAGAAACACACTGAAGAAAACTCAGCTCCACAGATCTCTCGTTTCCAAGTCTTTCTTCCAGGTAATAATGTGGCTACATAATGACGGAACCCTCAGATTTTGCACATGGCACAGTGCTCTAGCATTGGGTAGTAAGCCCTACTGGAGTAGCCAAGACAAAGCCAGGGATGGCACTGACCTTGCAAGGGAAAAAGGACAATGAGGGGCGACCCTAGGGAGAAGGTATCTGCTGCCGGTTGCTGTCTGCTCTGCTTTGTTCCTCACATCAGCTTTCTCTATAGCTGAGAAGAGAACTTGGGCAACACTAGAAAAATCTGAGAATTGTGTAAAGAATGAAAACTGAAGATCTGACTCCACAGAATTTGGGGTGAAAGGCCTTCAAACATACTCTTGGAGAATAAGTAGGTAAGCTTGCCCTGCCAACCAACATGGCAGAGCCACGAAGGTGGGGAGAGGGGGGAGCTGTCCTTGGTTCTGAGACCACATTTGAGAGATGTATACAATCGGATGGGAATGGATTGAGAAGAATGGTTAGACCAATTCAAGTGAGGACATGGAGGGAAAAGAGGTCAAGAGACTGGCCAGAGCCTACACAGCCAAAGGGCCGGAAAGCCCTAAGGCTCAGGCTCTACACCTATTCTAGGCCACTGTGGTATGTAATCTGTCTAAGGCACATGTCCCTATCCATATATGTTGTCAATATAATATATTGAATAATATGATGATGTACTGCCTATTATTGCATATATAAAACATATAAGATATATATATATATATATATATGTATTGGAAGCTACCAGAGATGCTAATCTCTGTACTATGATCTACCAAGAACTAGGTGGCTCATCTTATATTTCACTTTCATATTTCCATATTAACAAAAAGCTAACTAAAAATCAGCTTTTCACTTACATCTCAAACAGTGAATAGTATACAAGCAGTTACAAATGAATTAACTGACACATAACTCTCGCTAAAGAGAGCTCAAATAGTATAGGTTTTTGAAAGACCAACTCAAAGTCCAGCAAAATGAGTAACAGGAAATGGGTACTTGCAAGGAGGGGGCAAGGGGAGAGGGGTAGGAGAATGAAGGGGCGAAGGGAGGAGAATGCGGTCAAGAATTCATTGTCTATACCACAGAATTGAAAAAAAAAATAAGGGAAGGGGTGGGTGAAAGGGGTGTTAAAATGTTGAAGGGATGACACAGATTAAGATGCATTGTATACATACTGCTTAGTTAAATGGCAAAGATGCATTGTATACATACTGCTTAATTAAATGGCAAAAAAAACATCAAATACGTATCCTAAAAATGAAGAAGACTGAGGGGAGCAGTGGGGTGGGGGGGGGGTGAGGATGTAGGAAGGGGTGACATCGATCGAGATGCACTGTCTTCATAAACTGCTTGGGTGAACGGCAACTCCTCTGTATAACTACTTCAGATAATAAACATTTTTTTAAAGAAAAAGCTATTGCATGGTGTTTGGTGTTTTGAGACAAGGTCTGGCTGGGTAGCACTGTACCACCTGTACCGCCACACCCAGCTTGAAATCCCAATAATAGGTGAGTGAGCACCCTCAGCTGAAGTGGACATCATAAGGCCTTCCCAAGACAGGAAAAAGATGTAAGGTAAAAAAAAATCCATGAAAAGCAGATATGTATTTCAAAGTGGAAAACGATGTCTTGGGCAGATAAGATGTATGCTAAAATAATATTTACATCGTTGACAGCAATGGCTTTTGTAGATTTCACTGCTTTTGAGTGGACAAGTAAGTGCAGAGGTTCCCCCCCCCCCCCCCAGTACCTTAGCACTATCTCTATTGGCCTCAGAGAAAAGGCAAGTCAGACATGGACTTTGTTTTACCCCTGGTCCTGGTGAGGCCTCTCCGTTTCATTTTCATTTTCTTTTCCCTGCAGGGCATCTGACCATCAGCTGTGTTGTCACCTAGGAAGAGAAGCGGGAAAATATAGAGTTTGGTAGAACAACAGCTGAGATAATCAAAAGACAGCCCTGGGTTTGATGCTCCATACTCTCAGCCAAGAAAAGGAAGCAAAGGTAGCTGCAAACAGACGTCTGGGCTTTGTGATACCAATAGAAAAGGGTTCAACTTATATCACAAGCCACGCTAGACTTCATGGTACTTTGGGAAAGAGCCTCTGAGGATTTATCTACATAAACACAGGCTTAGATGAAAATGCCACCATAATTCATTTCAAAGAATATTATTTCGATAATGTGTATTCCTAAAATGGATGAAACGACTTTACTTTTCTTTCCAAACAATAACGTACACATCCACCAATCAGGCAGCTGTATAATTGTCAGGAACGTAAGACCCATCATTTGGTGAAAATTAGTCACCTTAATAAGATTCTAAAATGTCTATTCTTTCAATATTGACAATTGCTTAGAGAAATGAGCTTTCATTGGCTAGGAGAAAAGAATTCTCTTGACCATTAATAAAAAAAAAAGATTTCAGAAGAAATATGCATATGTGTTCTGTGTGTGTCTGTGTACCTGTGTTGGGATGGGTGGGTGTGTTGTTATAGTAGTGGTGAAGTTTGAACTCAGGGCCTCCCACTTGCTGGGCAAGTACTCTACTGTGGAGTCATCTCCCCACCCCCACCCCCAGCTCTTTATGCTTTAGTTTATTTTTCAGATCTTGTCTTGAGCTTTTGCCTGGGTCCACCCTTGAACCATAAGCCTCCTATCTCCATCTCTTGAGAAGCTGGAACTGCAGGTGCTACCACAATTCCAGGCCATATATTGTCGGGGTTTTTAGCCCCCCGCGCTCCCCTGACCCACAGGAGAGACAGGGAAGGCATGCCCTGACCAGACAAGCCAAGAAAGGAGAAAGGCCATCAGGCCCCCCCCCCCCCCACCCAGCCCTCCCTTACCGGAGGACAATCAGACAGCCTGGGAGTCAAGTCAGCGCAAGATCTCGTTTATTGGGGAAATACCTGCCACTAATATAAGGCACAGGAGCCAATCAGGTCTAAGATCGGCAGGAAGGGGCGGGATGAGCTGTCCATCAAGGTCGGAAGGGAGGGGTTGTCACAGCCCACAGAACCGCCTCCGGGTTATAACCAAAGACACTTGTAGCAGCTGCGCATTGTTGTTAGGCGCCGCCATCTTAGCCACACGTGGCGCCCAAGACTGAGAACAGGCGAGGCCGGCTAGTGGACTTCCAGGTGTGCCCCACTTTTACAATAATCCTTTTTCATGACAAAAGTTGACAGGTTCAATATTTTTAGGAGATACCTATATTTTTAAGCCACAAGTAGAAATATAAACATCACCTCTATTCTATGCCAAAGGTAACCAATATGAACAATTCAATGGATGAATTGTCATTGATTTTTCTATATAGCCATACCTATGTCTTTATATATGCATATATATAATGTGCATATGTAAATTTATAGGTATATAAATGCATGCTTTCAAAATATGTATGCTCATCTGTGTATTTTTACAACATGTGCACACGTTCACACACATACCCACACATAAACAGCCTATGTACTTCATTTAGCATTCATTGCACTTTCTTCCTTAATAAGAAAAAATTTGAGCCAGGAAAGACACATATGGAGGATGATAACAATCCCCATTTACTCAGGACCATATGCCTTTGGATTATTACACATTGAGAAATAAACTATTTTGAAAAGCCCTTGTATGTTCGGGCCTCTTTGTTACAGCATCTTAGCCTATGTTCTAACTGATACAGTGGCTACCAAGTTATCATAGCCCTGAGGAAATTGCAGGCCTTGGAACATACACAAGGCCATACCTTAATTTCAAGTGTAACTACTTTACTTTGCCTACTTACCTTTTTGATGTACATTTTGTGGCCTTCTCTTTTTTATTCTGATCCAGTTATGCCCTTTCTTTTTTCCTTCAAACCAAAGAAAGTAAAGTTAATCATGTAGATCTCTTAATATAATTCTCCAAGTCTTCTGTGTCAGTAGCATTTTGAATATTGTTTTCAACCTTTGATCCTTTGGAATGGAGCAAAATTCTTAACAGTGAGTACAGCCATTTAGTGGTTGATGATAAAATTTAATTTTAACTTTGGGTCATAGGTTTGGAAGAGACTCTTCCTTTGACATGTTGTAAAGAATGAACAATGAACTTTATCTTTAGGCTGAATCCCTGACATATATATCAATATTTATGTGATATAAGAGGGCATATCCCCAGGCTGGCTATATGTTGGATAATAAACTTCACTGGAAGTTGAGTGACAAATTTCACTTGGATGTGGAGAGTTCTCACTAAATAATCTCTTGTTGTTGTTGTTGTTTTTAACACAAATTCTCTCACATATATCCTCTAGCCCTTGAAGAACCTGGAGGACTTGAACCACGTGGGATGTTTATGTTGCTGTGTTTCCGCATTCTTTTGAAGTGTACAAACACACTTGACTGTGAGGAGCAGTGGCACTGGACAGGTAGAGAGTGTGTCTGATTGTCATCCAATATCCAAGAGAGTTCTTTCTACTTGCTCAAGTGAAGGCCTAACATACAGAGGGAAGCTTTGCCACTCTCGCACATGAGCTGCCCATTGGGAGTGAATCGACTCAGTTTCCAATACAGACATGGAAGGAAGGGAGGGAAGGAGGAAGGGGAAGGAAGGAGAGGAAGGAAGGAAGGGAAAGAAGGGAAGAAAAGAAAGAAAGGGAAGGGAGGGAAAGGAGGAGGGAAGGAAAGAAGGAAGGAAGGAAAAGAGGAGGGAAGGAAGATAAAAAAGGAAAGAGCAAGGAATCGAAGAAAGGAAGGAGAAAAGGCTAGCCCAAAGACCAAGCTCTTCAAGAACCCTGGGACTTTGTCCATTGGCAGCTCCACTTTCTCGTCCCCTTCAAGTATTAACTGAACGGACCTTGTGACTTCGTGGGTTCCTCACTCATGGGGATTCTCGTAGGCCTGGAACTGCTTCTCTAATGTGGCTAAGCTGATGGCTGTATCCATTGGTCGCTCATCCTTACAGCCAGCAATGCAGAGCTCAGAAGGGACATGGTCTCTCCTCTTGGCTTTTAAAACTCAAACCACGGGCTTTTGCCCACAAGTCCTGGATATATGTCTGTCGTGTAAGAAACCGCAACTGGTAGATTAAGGATACCTGTTTCTAGGGCCACGAACTGTAGATATAAATTCTGGCTGCTCACTGATCTGACAGGTCACCTGTGGGATTGTGAGGAGTGCCTGGGCTCTGCTGATGGAGACCGGCCTAGTTCCTGGTTCAGAATCCAGTACCACACACTAGGCGTGCGGCTCCTGCTGCCCATGGAGCAGCACTGTCACAAAGCACTTTGTTCCTGCCCATTCCTGGCACATTAGTCAGGCTTTTGAGCCGGTTTGGAGGCCATTAATGGGACCTCCATACTGTTGGCCCGCCTCTGGAGTAAGATCAGCTGACTGGCTATGCCACGTCACCCTAGAAACTCATCAGGGAGCATGAGCCTGACTGTCAAGGCCATTTGCAGCCTCAAAAGAATGTGTTCTTCAAAAAATATAAATAAATAAAAAAGAATGTGTTCTTCATATGTTAAAAATTTTTTTTTTGCCAAACAACTGAGTTCAAGCTCCAGGAGCCACACACACACACACACACACACACACACACGCACACACACGCACACACGCAACTGAAGGGAGCACACAGACACCTAGAAAAAGACCCTTCCCTTCCTGGGGAATGATCAGACAAAAATGGAGGCCGGGAGTACTGGGGACATGTGGACATAGTTTAAACACTCAGGCCTGGGTTCTGTTCCTCTGTATTCGCCCCTTCATCGTTCCTCCCCCCGCACCCAGGTACGCTACCATTTGAGCCACACCTCCAGCCTGACACAGTCTCACAGATTTTCTACCCACACTAGCTTTGGACTGTGATCTTCTAGGTCTCTGCCTCCTGAGTAGCTAGCATTACAGGCGTGAGCTACTGTTGCTCAGTTGCTTTTCCATTTCTTAAAGCCCACAGAATTGAGTGCACCAAGATTATCCACAATAATGTTCCTGTTCCCTAGTTTAATTATGTTTTATTAAATTGTATTTATTTAATTTTTTGCCAGTCCTGGGCCTTGAATTCAGGACCTGGGCACTATCCCTGAGCTTCTTTTGCTCAAGGCTAGCACTCTACCACTTGAGCCACAGCTCCACTTCTGGCTTCCTCTGTTTATGTGGTGCTGAGGAATCGAACCCAGGGCTTCATGCATGCTAGGCAAGCACTCTACCACTAAGCCATATTCCCAGCCCCTTAGTTTAGTGATGTAAAATTACTTTTTCCAGGTAGGATGTCAGATTATAGGACCCAAGGCTTAGACATAGACACCTTTGAGAGACATCACCTTTGAGAGACATTATTATCAATAATAATCATAAAAATAGTGATAATAATAGTCCTAGGGTTTAAAAGTAAACTTATCAGTCACAAGTAAAAAAGATCTCATTTGTTCTTACTTCTTTTCCTCTTGGGTTTTCTTATAGTAGGGTTGTTCTCAACATCCACAGTATCTAGAAAATAGCCAATAGTAGTGAAGAAATAAATCGATAAATAAGTCATAAATCCTCAGGACAACTCATACGAAGAAGGCTTGAGTTTAGAATGATGCTTGGATCATTCTTTTCTTTCTTCTAGACAAACTCAAAATCCTACTGAATTGAAGACAAGGGTCTTTGAAAACACTTTCCAAGGATGTGGCCATTAAAAACAAACAACGGACTGGTGTTGGGGACTAGCAACAGAGAAGGGGAGACGAGAGGGGATGATGAGGGGGGAAGATGATCAAAGCTCACTGGGTACATGCATGAAAATGTCATAAGGAAACCAGTTACATGATTAAAAAAGCATTTACAGGAAAAAACTTCTAACTATCCATTTACTGCAGCTTCTTCAGTAATAAAGAACATTGTGATCATGCTAAGATAATACGGGATTTCTCTACTACATTTTTCACTTCCTTCTGAGTCTTCACCAGCAGATCCACTGGCACCCACATGTCTGCAAAATCCTTGACACATGCTAAGCCTTTCCTATCATGCTATTTAAAAAAAAAAAGTGTGTGTGTACTGGTCCTGGGACTTGAACTCAAAGCCTGGGTGCTATTCCTGAGCTCTTTTGCTCAAAGCTAGTGTTCTACCATTTTGAGCCATAGCTTCACTTCTGGTTTTTGAGTGGTTAATTGGAGATAAGAGTCTGATAGGGACGTTTCTGCCTGAGTTGGCTTTGAACTCCGATTCTCATCAGCCTCCTGAGTAGCTAGGATTACAGGCGTGAGCCACTGGTGCCCAGCCAGCTATTTAAAATTATTTCAGCCTCTACTAATTGCTCAATTTCCAAACCGTTTTCAGGAACGTGTTACAGCTGCACCCTGCTTGTCAATATAGTAAGCTGTTGCCTAAAGATGGGGATATATTCGGGGAAGTGTCATCCTCCCCTATTTTGTTCTTAAGATTTTTACATAGATAAGATTTTGTGAGCCTGTGTGTGTGTGTGTGTGTGTGTGTGTGTGTGTGTGTGTGTGTGTGTGGTAGAAAATGACATGCAGATAGACTTCCGATGAGAATATGCAGCGCATTAACAAGAGTGGCGGCAGCTGGGAGCCAGTGGCTCACACCTGTAATCTCAGCTACTCAAGAGACGGAGACCTGAGGATCTGGGTTTGCAGCCAGCCAGGACAGAAAGTGCCCAGGAGTCTCTTATTTCCAATTAACCAGTGAAAAACTGGAAGTGGAGCTTTGGCTCAAAGTGGTAGAGTGCTAGCCTTGAGTGAAAGAGCTCAGGGACAGTGCCCAGGCCCTGAGTTCAAGCCCCGTGATTAACACACAAAAAAATCTGAAATCTGAAGTCTTTCATCCTGACAGTTAAGGAATAGAACCTGCTGTCTATTGACAGGGAGCTTTCTGATGGTGTAACAAAGGTTATTATCTCCAGTGCAGGTCCATCTGCCTTTTGCCAGCTTCAGGAAAGATCAGTGTGACTCAATACCTCAACATAGCAAACAAGACAAATATGTCCTTCAAAAAAAAAAATTCTGTCTGTCCTGGGGCGTGTACTCAGGGCCTGGGCACTGTCCCTAACCTTCTTTTTGCTCAAGGCTAATGCTCTACCACAGCTCCATTTCTGGCTTTTTTTTTTTTTTTGGTAGTTTATGGAAGATAAGAGTCTCACAGACTTTCTGACCAAGACTGGTTTAGAGCTGTGATCCTCAGATCTCAGCTTCCTGAGTAGCTTGTGTTAAAAGGTGTAACCATTTATGCCCAGATGATAAATGTTAAGAGTATTTTGTGGAACCAGGTGCTGGGAGCTTCTGTCTATAATCCTAATTACTCAGGAGGCTGAGATCTGAGGATCGCGGTTATAAGCCAGCCCAGGCAGGAAAGTCTGTGAGACTTTCATCTCCAATGAACTACTCAGAAAAAGCCAGGAGTGGCACTGTGGCTCACGTGGTAGAGTGCTAGTCTTGAGCAAAAAGAAGCTTAGGGACAGTGCCCAGGCCCTGAGTTCAAGCCCCAGGACTGGCTCACACACACACACAAAAGAGTACATTTCTACAACGCCAACTATACAGAAATAACAGAGCCTGTTCTGCTCAACATGATTTTATGAAGATATGAAGATTTCTTCCTTCCCTACTGTTCTCAGAAAAGAAATGAGCCATTCTCTGCCACCCACCCCACCCGCCCCCCACCCCCCCCGGCCTTGGGCAGCCAGCCTTACCCAGTGTGCTAAACGCTTGGCTACTTTCCATCCTTTCTTTCGGGCCTTTGGGCACATAGGTGGAGGAACACATGACACAAGGACAGGGCTCATTTCCACATGCTGATCGCTCTGCTCCTGGGCCCAAATTGCAATTTATGAAGACTTTTCACTGACCCAGCCCTCTTTTCTTCACCTCCAGAGGTCCTCCCTCCTTCAAAACCCTCTCCTCTCATTGCTCCTCCTGCGACTGGCTCTTCCTTTAAGCTTCCCTTTTTTTTTTTTTTTTTTGTCTGTCCTGGGGCTTTAACTCTGGGTCTGGGCTCTGTACCTGACCGCCTTTTGCTCAAGGCTAGCACTCTACCACTTGAGCCACAGCACCACTTCCAGCTTTTTCTTTTTTTTGGCCAGTCCTGGGGCTTGGACTCAGGGCCTGAGCACTGTCCCTAAGCTTCTTTTTACTCAAGGTTAGCACTCTACCACTTGAGCCACAGCGCCATTTCTGGCCATTTTCTGTATATGTGGTGCTGGGGAATTGAACCCAGGGCCTCATGTATACGAGGCAAGCACTCTTGCCACTAGGCCATATCCCCAGCCCCCAGCTTTTTCTATATATGTGGTGCTGAGGAATCGAACCCAGGGCTTCATGTATACGAGGCGAGCACTTTACCACTAGGCCCTATTGCCAGCCCGAGGGATAATCTTGTATGACAATAATATGAAGAGAGTTGGTCAAAAACAGCATTAGGATTTAAATAGTTAATCTGAAACAGCTAAGTACTATGATACTGTTTCTCTGAGGCTTTGTCAAGTTTGTGACAAAATAACAAAAATGGTCAAGCAGCAAAAGGAATGCTGAGGTTCTAGACTTCTATGAAAAGGGGTGGGTAGGGACACAAGCTGTTGTATGCAATCAAGTAATCTTAGTAGTAGACACTAAATGAAGAAAGCAAAGAGGGCTGGGGATATAGCCTAGTGGCAAGAGTGCCTGCCTCGGATACACGAGGCCCTAGGTTCGATTCCCCAGCACCACATATACAGAAAACGGCCAGAAGCGGCGCTGTGGCTCAAGTGGCGGAGTGCTAGCCTTGAGCGGGAAGAAGCCAGGGACAGTGCTCAGGCCCTGAGTCCAAGGCCCAGGACTGGCCAAAAAAAAAAAAAAAAAGAAAGCAAAGAGTCCTCTGTCATCCCAGCCCACGTCTGAACGCACTGAACACATGATGACCTAATATCCAACAAGGCCTTTAATCATGCAATTCCAGAGATTTCTCATCTTACTGAATATCCCCAAAAGTCCAGCAAGTAGTTCCTGGCTATTTCCATTGTGAAATGTACTCAGCAGAAAACCACCAAGAAATGTTGATGGCATAGTCCTCTCTCCCTTACCTGCCCCATGTCTTGGTGGTGAGCAGAAGGAACCCAGGGGCTCTTCTCCATTAAATGTGTGTACATGAGGATGGCTACCATCTTCAGAACCAAACAGAATCCCTTAAAGACTCAACATATAAACAAGGAAGGCCATAGCAGTTGGGACCAAGGTGACCCAACTGTCCCCTGGAGGTGGAAGACTGGTCCCGCCCCACTCCCCTGGCCCTCAACAACTTGGCTCCACCCACTGCTCCTGCCTGGGTTTGTTGGGAAGTCAACCCAGCAGAATGAGAGAGGGTGGGAAAAGGCAAGCTTCCTTTAGTTTCTTGGAAGCATTGAAAGTACAATTAATAACCTTCCCCACTACCTGGTGTTCGGCTGGGCATCTCCTCAGCTGCTCCTTCATTAGTCATTCGGGAGGCACTGGAGTCACAGGGCACTGAAGAGAAACACAAAACAGCACAGACCATGCATGGGGGCCAGGAAACACATCTCTGCGTGCTCAGATGGGACCAGGAAGTTTCCAGAAAATAAGGGGTGCCCAGGGATCACAATCCTAACACTGAATCTGGACAAAGATTCAATGAAAAGGTGAAAAGAAAAAAACAACAACCCCGCATCTTGTCTTGACAGTCCGCTCTTCCATTTGAGCCACTCCTTCACTTCTGGCTTTTAACCAGTCAATTGGAGATAAAAAGCCTCTTGCATTTATCTGCCCTGGCTGGCTTGGAACCGTGGTCCTCTCAGGGCTCGGCTTCCTGGGTAGCTAGGATTACAGGCACCAGCATCTGCACCATAGCTACTGTACACTCCTCCATCCCTTTTCTTCTTCCTTGCTCTCCAGAGCTCTTCACCACACACCTGACTTGTGCCTTAGTTTCCCTCCTGATCTATGCTTCTAAAGCTCTTGGGTAGCCACCAGGCCTCCATCTCTCTTGCTGCTGATATACTCGTGTCACATAAGAGACTCTCTGAACCAGGCCCTGATCCACTCACCCAGTGTGTCTCACAAGAGCTCTGCTCCAGGATCCCGGCACCCTCACCCTCTCCAGCGCCCCTCCCCCCAAACACTGCCCACCACAGAGTCAGCAGAGATGCCGTGTGGCTCTCACTTGGTGACTTAGACCTGGCCAACAACCTTCCACACAGCGCTGCTACTTCAGCTGTAAAAGGGGAAGAAGCAACAGCTTTTCTTCCCAAATGTATGCTCCTGGAGATCAGATGACATCATCTGTCAACATGTACTCAGTGAAGAGGCCAGATGCTAGTGAGTCATAAGTACCTCGAGGGCCGCTTGATTGGCTGCTGGGTGTCTGTGGTGTGCCCTCTCTTGATTGGCTGCTGGCCAGTGTCCCCTCTCTTGATTGGCTGGTGGGTGTCTGCGGTGTCCCCTCTCTTGATTGGCTGCTGGGCAGTGTCCCCTCTCTTGATTGGCTGGTGGGTGTCTGTGGTGTCCTCTCTCTTGATTGGCTGCTAGGCAGTGTTCCCTCTCTTGGTTGGATGCTGGGTGTCTGCAATGTCCCTGTCCTCTCATGGAGGGGGTCATAGAAGTTACCACGAATCTCTGAGAAGAAGGAAAGATGGTAAGAATGTCAAACAGTGACTCAGCTGCATCTCACAATCACAGCCAGGTGCACACTTGAATCCTGGGTTTTGGTGAACCCTTTCTGGCCATGGGCCAGGGGATCTCATGTGGCCTCGGCCTTGGGGTGCCTCCTGGAATCCTAAAGCCATGTGCCATAGAGACGCTCCACTTACATTTTAAAAATGATAGGCAGTGGAGAGGTTGCAAACTGTACCTATGCCCCTTCAAAATGATCAGAGAACAGTAAAAGCCAAATTCAAATAAATAATAAATGTGGGAAATGTTTCATAAACTATATGTAATTATGAAAAGTGAAGAGTGGAAGGACTTCTCCAGGAGAAGGTAAGCATTTCAGAGAGATAGTCCAGAGAGAGAGAGAGAGAGAGAGAGAGAGAGAGAGAACTAAGGAAGAGGATAGGAGTGTAGCACAAGAGTTAAGAGCATTTGCCTAGCAAGACTAGGCCCTGAGTCAAATACCAATACTATAAATAAATGGACAGAGGAAGGAGAGGAAAGAAGGAAAGGAAGGAAGGAAGGAAGAAGAGAGAGTAAGAAAGAAGGAAAGAGAGAAAGAAAAGAGGCAAGAAAAAAGAGAGGCAAGTTGACAGAGGTCTGTACTAGATGATAATTTTTTCCAATACAAAGCAAATTGTTTTAGCTGTTGGCTGGTAGCTCATGTCTACAATCCTAGCTCCTCAGGAGGCTGAGATCTGAGGGCTGTGGTTGAAAGCCAACGTGTCCAGGAAAGTCTATGAGACTCTTATCTCCAATTAACTACCAAAAAGACAGAAGTGGAGCTGTGGCTCAAGTGGGAGAGTGCTAGCTTTGGGAGATGGCTCAGGTCCTGAGTTTAAACCACAGGAGCAGCACCAAAACAAACAAAAAATCTTTTTTAAATTCTTAACCATGTTTCCAAGCAGGCTTCGTTTTTTCCTAAGGAAGGACACCAATGCCCCAAAGAAGAATGGACAGGAAAACCCTATGCTTTGTGCACCAAAATCAGGCCCTGGGGCTGGGGATATAGCCTAGTGGCAAGAGCGCTTGCCTCGTATACATGAAGCCCTGGGTTCGATTCCCCAGCACCACATATACAGAAAATGGCCAGAAGTGGCGCTGTGACTCAAGTGGCAGAGTGCTAGCCTTGAGCAAAAAGAAGCCAGGGACAGTGCTCAGGCCCTGAGTCCAAGGCACAGGACTGGCCAAAAAAAAAAAAAAAAAAAAGAATGGACAGGAAAACCCTATGCTTTGTGCATCAAAATCAGGCCCTGGCTGAATCCTCATTTGTAGGGCTACCTGGCCCACGTGTGAGCTCCACGAGAATACGGGCCATGGATGTTTCCTTCAGCATTGGAGTCCTGTGCTATGTCATATCATAGCCCCTCAGGAAATAAGTGTAAAAATTAATGACAAAGAGAATGAGTGAATGAATGAGTGAATGAGGTGGTCTTAAATCCCCAAGGTGGCTGAAAGCTATAGTTACCATTTGGGAAGTTTCTGAGAATCTCCTTTAAATCAGGATAAGCCAACATGCTGGCTTTGCTGAACAGCACTTTGAGAAGTGACGGGTCAAACTTCTTCTCCAGTTCACTGAGGACGTCATACACCACTCGCGCCAGTGGGGCCACGTTCTTACATCTTTCTTGAAAATGCTTCCAAGCATTGAACAGAGAGTTAAGTCACTACGCATTTCCAGATTGTAAAAGAGTGTTAGTTTGATCCAAAGACCGTGTGCTGTCTTGCAAACTGTTTAGAACTCCTTATGTAGGGAAACGGCTTTTTAAATGGTTTCTTCCATAAGAGTAAAGTCAAACTGGGTGCTGGTGCCTCACATCTGTAATCCTAGGTACTAAGAGGCTGAGAATCCTAGTTTGAAGCCAACCTGGGTAGGAAAATCCAAGAGACTCTTATCTCCAATTAGCACAAACGCTGGAAGTGGAGCTGTGGCTCAAGTGATAGAGCAGTAGCCTTGAGCCAAAGAGTTCAGGGACATTGCCCTGAGTTCAAGCCCCATGACCCACAAAAAAAAAAAAAAAAGATATAATAAGCAGGCTTGGTGTCAAGTGCTGGTCTCTCACATCTGTAATCTTAGCTACTCAAGGAGGCTGACATCTGAGGATCACCGTTTTAAGCCAGCCTGGGCAGGAAAAACTGTGAAACTCTTATCTCCAATTAACTATCCAAAGAGCCAGAAGTGGTGCTGTGACTCAAGTGGTAGAGCACCAGCTCTGAGTGGAACAAAGCTCAGCACGCAGGTCCTGAGTTCAAGCCTCAGTACTGACACAATCAATCAAGCAATCAAGAAGTGGCTTTGTAATGACACACTGTTGGGATTTATTTCATTTTAGCTTAGGCTAGTATACCATGTCAGCGAACCTAAGAAGCTCCTCTGAAGTGATCCCAGTCCCCATTCTGCCCTGCTCCCTCCTCTGGTGACTCTCCAAGGTCACTGCAGGAAAAGGGGGCATCATGGGATACCTGTTCTTCCCTTCCGCCTCCCAGCTTACAGGATGTGAAGGTCTGCACTCCCAGGGGACTCCCCTTCAGCCCATGGCATGAACCCCACCCCATGTTTGGGGCTGGCTTCCCATCACCAAGGAATTCTCCCTTACTTCATACATCTGCTGAGAGATGAAGCCGCGGTCCCGGAGGCTCATGAGGAACGGGAACGGGCTGGTCACCGCGCTGGCGATCTCCACCTTGTTTTCTCTGAAGTACCTGAAAATGGGATCTTCCTCCAGGTCCTGCTCCTCTGTGGCCTCCCTACGGAACAACGAGGCCCGGTGGGAACAGGGAGTGAGCTTCCAAACGGTTCCCCGTGACTCGACAATTAGAAACAGGAAAGCCCCCTGGAGAAGGAGAGTGAGGAAGGAGGACCTTGAGTTCTAGGCCAGACTGGACTATACAACAAGACTTTGTCTCAAAGAAAGAAAGACAGAAAAAAGAGGGAGAGGGCTGGGGATATGGCCTAGTGGCAAGAGTGCTTGCCTCGTATACATGAAGCCCTGGGTTTGATTCCCCAGCACCACATATACAGAAAATGGCCAGAAGTGACGCTGTGGCTCAAGTGGCAGAGTGCTAGCCTTGAGCAAAAAGAAGCCAGGGACAGTGCTCAGACCCTCAGTCCAAGGCCCAGGACTGGCAGGAAAAAAAAAGAAAAAGAAAAAAGAGGGAGAGAAAGAATGGGGGTAAAGGGCAAGGAGATAAAGGATAGGAAAAAAGTAAAGAAAAGGGCAGGGATATGCCTCAAGTGGTAGAGATTCTATTTAGCAACCACAGTACCCTGAGTTCAAACTCCATTACTGACCAAGAAGAAGAAAGAGAAAGGAGGAAGAAGAATTAAATGGCACGTGGCTTGTCTGACACTAGTAGCTTACTGCTATAATCCTAGCAACTCAAGAGACTGGGACATGGAGGAACTCCACTCAAAGTCAACTCAGGCAGAAAAATCCTTGAGACTCCATCTCTAATCAGCCAGCAAAAGCCAGCTAGAGGCATGCTTCAAACAAGCTAAGTGAGCTTGAGGCCCTGAATTTAAACTCCAGCATTACCAGAAAAAAGTGACACACACACACACACACACACACACACACATACACACACACACACGGTGGGGGGGGTGGGGGGGGGAAGAGAATAAAAAAAAAAACAATTACAATTACAATTGGGAATGTGGATGCCATCGTAGAGCCTCGGTGAAATCAGAGGCAGGATAAAAATACTGAACATCAGAAATAGGACAAAATATCAAAGACCGAACCCCTTTGTAAGGGAAACTCCAGACCAGCCATTACAAGAAAATTCCAGAGATAAGCCTTTAAAAGTAAGTCCTTGAAACAGACAGATTTATGGCAGGCATGGATGGGACAGGATCTGGGATGTAGTTTGGTCAACAGCAGTAAATCCCATTTGGTCCCAACAGGAATAAATCTCCAATACAGAAAACAGACTAGGTATGGGAGAGCTCAAAAGGTAAACATGCTGGAATGTTACTTTGTAGCCTTTAGTCTTGTAGCCTTCATGGAACTTTAACAACTTATTGTTTATTGCCTTGTAGTAATTAGTTATCATGTAGTTATTTTGTAGCTTTGAAGACTGTTATCTGTCATCACTAACTTTACTCCTGGAAATCTGTCTGTGGTCACACATTGCCACTTGTGTATGGCTGTTCCCTTTAAAAACCCTGCTAAACAAAGGCTCGGGGCTGTGCTGTCCTAGGAGATGGAGGCCTGATAAAGACTCCTTGCCCTGTTTATCTAAGTCAGAGGTCCTGTTTGTGGGTACTGGGATAAGAAAGGAAGAAAAGATAGAAACAGTAAGTACAATGAAAATATATACAACAGTAAGTACAATGAAAATATATACAAGTATAGTAGGTATTAGATTATATTAATAATTTAAATATGAATGGCCTAAATATGCCAATTGCTGAAAATTAACTATACAACTTGTGGGTAGGATGGAAGTGAAAAACTGGGAGAGAGTGAGGGAAGCGATGACATGTACTCATTACCTGACTTATGCAACCGTAATCCCTCGACGTATCACCACTGTAAATAATTGTTGTAAGGGAACTCAGTCACCAGAAACAGACGCCACCACTTAAGAGGCCAAATTGTGAGCCTCTATTGGAGAGTCGCGTGACTGCTGGGGGACTCTTCTTTCAAAGATCAGCAGCGGCTAATGCAGCTGGTACACAGCTTATATAGGCCCAAACCACATAAGGTATGAGGAATTACCCTAACAAAAGTGTTATACATAAGCAAAGAAAACCAGATAAGGATGCTTAAACCTAATAAAGGTGCTAAATATAAGCAAAGCAAATCAGATGAGGACCTAATCAGGAGAAATCAAGGGCCAATTATCTAAGGGAAGTAAGACTTTCCCAGAGATGAACAACTCAGATCACATTTGTAATCCAAGGAATGTCCTCTATGACCTCTAGATTCTCAGAACTGGGTGGAAAGCCCAAGCAAGGCACCCGGATGGCTGTAAGGACAGGGCATATTGATTGCTTAGACCCAGTCTCCTTACTGCAGAATAACAAGTTAACATTTTTTAATTAAATACTAAGAATAAGCTAGGCATCAGAAGCTCACATCTATAATCCTAGCTACTCAGGAGGCTGAGATCTGAAGACCACTGATGAAAGCCAGCCTGGGAAAGAAAATCTGTGAGACTCTCGTCTCCGACAAACTACCAAAAAAAAAACCCCAGAAGTAAAGCAGTAATTCAAGTGATGAGTGCTAGCCTTGGGTGAAAAAGCTCAGGGACAGTGCCCCAAGACTGGTACACATACATATACACACACACACACACACACACACATGCACGCACACAATGTTTAAAAATCAACTATATCTTGTATATAAGAAAGTCACTTTAAATATAAAAACACAAATAGGTTTAACATAAAGGGATAGAGGGAGGCGTACCATACCCACTCTAGTGAAAGGAAAGCTCAAACAGCTATAACAATTTCAAACAAAACAAACTTTGGAGTAAGGAAAAGTGTCAGAGACAATGGAAGACTACATAATTCCAAAAGGGTCCATTCTCCAAGAAGACACAAAGTCTTTAATGTACATGCAACAAACTATCACCTAAATATCAGAGGGGGGGTGGGTAACTGAGAAGTAGACAACTCAGCTCATTTGCAAGGTATGCCTGGATTGCTGCCCAGCATGGGCAATAATAAGAGACAAAAATTGATAGCAATACAATGAGCAACAGACAAATCCATGACTAATCTTGAATACTTCAATGTTGCTTTTGTAATCACTGATAGACTCAGTGAGCAAAAAATCAGTGAGGCTACAGTTGACTTAAATAGCAAGAGTGATAACTTGATCTAATTTGCATTTACATAGTAATCTGTTCAGCAGTAGCAAAGTACACAAGGCCTTTATATTAAATGTTAACTAAGTGGTATACCCCATATGTTACTATATATGATTTTGGCACACTGGATATTGTATAAATGCTTACCTGAACTACGGGAGGGAAAGAAAAACAAGGGAGGGTGTAACAAATATGTCAAGAAATGTACTCACTACCTTTTTATGTAGCTGTAACCCCTCTGTACCTCACCTTGTCAATAAAATTTAATAAAAATAAAAAAATAAAATAAAATAAAGGAAAAAATTAACTAAGGCAGAACACATTTTGAGCCATGAAACATATCTTAACAAATTTAGGAGGATAGAAATCATTGAAGTGTATTGTCAGATCACATTAGAATCAAACTGGAGATCAATAACAGAAAGACACCCAGAAAAATCAGTCAATATTTAGCAATTAAACAATTCAATTCTAGGGCCAGAGAAGTCTCAAGAGAAAAACAGACAGTTGGAACAAAACCCCAGATTACCAGAATTGATTAGATGAAACCAAGTGTATCCTTAGGAGGAAATGTACAGTATTACATACACTTATTTAGAAAAGAAAAAGAATTTAACCCAATCTGTTCTTTCAGCTGACAAAATAAGAGGGATAAAGGAGCAAGTTAAGCCTAATGCAAACAGAAGAAAATGAGAAATAAAAAAATTAAAGTATGAAAAACAGGAAAACATTAGAGAACTGCAATGAAACCAAACACTTTTCTAAATATCTGTAAAGTTGACTAAACCTCTAGCCAGCCTGACAACGAAAACACAAAAAGAGATGATGTCAGTGATAAATACCAGAAATATAAAAGGGCCCTTTCCATGAGTCCCATAGACACTGAAGACAACTCCACAGATTTGATATTCAATTTTCTTTTCTTTTTGGTGGCAGTACTGGGGCTTGGACTCAGGGCCTAGGCACTGTCTCTTAACATTTTCTACTCAAGGCTGGTGCTCTACCACTTGAATCATAGCTCCAACTCTGGCTTTGTGGTTAATTAGAGCTAGGACTCTCACAGACTTTCTTCCCAGGAGCTATCTTTGAACCATGATCCCAGCCTCCTAAGTAGCTAGGATTATAGGCAAGAACCACCAGCCCTCAAGTGATAATCAAATGTCTTAAAAAGTGGCTAAGCACTCCCCAAACAGAAAGCATCAAGTCCAGATGGCATTGCAAAGCATATCTACCAAATGTTTACAAAAGAAGTGATTGTTGTTGGGGCTGCATGGGTGCCCAGAGTAGTTTGGGGCTCTGAGCCCCCATTAGAGGAGTTTCCATACACTTTTACATTGCCTTGGATTTTTAAAAGATCATTTTGAGTGGGGGCGCTTTGCCCTTTCTCATTGGTTGTTGGGCCTAATCTACTTCTGCTTCCTCCAATCGAGTCATCAGAGAATTGACTCCAGGTCTCAGGGCCACAAGGATGCCCTCCCCCCCACACACCCCAGCAGAACTGGGCCCCAGCTAGGCACCTAGAAAAAGGTTCACAGCACACAGACATTTGATTGGGATTTTTAATTTTTCTGCCATGATATCTGTTTTTGGACAGAGTTGTCTTTTGGAGTGGGGATAAGGAAGGCCTGGAGGACACAGAGGATTCATAGGTTAGGAGATAATCGTCTCCACCTGCAGCAAAGCTTTGACGTGTGAAGTCTGAACACAACCCAGCCATCCAGCCACTAGGAGGAAACAAGGTGTCATGAGTCAGGGTGGACTAGAGTTTTTCACCAACAGCTAATGTAATGTAGTGAGAAACAAATCAGGTTTTCTTATTTTAAAAAGTATAATTTTATTGTCATTATTAAGATGTGATACAGAGGAGTTACCATTTCATATGTCAAGGAGGAAGTACATTTCTTTGGGGGCAATGTCACCCTTTCCTTTGCTGTCCCCTAGTTTTCCCTTCCTGTCTTCACCTACAAGTTGGCAGAGTTCATTTTCCACCAGTGTCTACTGGGTGCCATTCCTGCGTTTGTTCTGGCTCCCTTCCTCTATTGCTGTGCTCCCTGATTCGCCCCCCCCCCCCCCACCTTCCCTGGCCTTGGTCTTCCTTCAAAAGACAGAAAAAAAGAATAAACACCACCAACAGGGAGCTGGGAATGTGGCCTAGTGGTAAAGTGCTTGCCTCGTATACATGAAGCCCTAGGTTCGATTCCTCAGCACCACATATGTAGAAAAAGCCAGAAGTGGCGCTGTGGCTCAAGTTGGCAGAGTGCTAGCCTTGAGCAAAAAAGCCAGGGGCCAGTGCTCAGGCCCTGAATCCATGCCCCAGGACTGGCAACAAAAACAAAACAAACACCACCACCAACAACAACAAAAACCTAAGTTCCCTCCATTTCCTGGAATTCGTTTTGATAAATACTTGAAATGTTCGCAGGCCTTGCACTTCCCGGTTCCTCCCCGAAGATTAGCCTCCTCCTCTAGTCTCACAGCTTGTGTATGGATGGCCAGAGCCCTGGCCGACTTATGCCCCACGGGTTACCTAGGGACCCAGACTGGGTCAACAGAGGTAACAGACGCAAAGATTGACCTTCATCGGAGGTGAAGGACAAGGAAGAAAAGATAACGTCTTACCTGACGTCAGGGTTTCTGCCTCCACTTGCCATCCTCTGACTGTGTGGGGGGGCCCCCCTGGGCCGTGAAGTTGGTTTAGAATCCCAGCCTATGAGGTGTGCACCTCTCTGCCTTCCCGGAGCTCCGGGAGAAACTGCCAGAGGCCCAACCGCTGGACTCAAAAGGGCGAAAAGGAAAGTGAAACTTCCTAACTGTGACGTGGACACACACACACACACACACACACGCGCGCACACGCGCACACACACAGATCGCTTTGTACACACACACACACACACACACACACACATCGCTCTGTACCCAGCCCTGCCCACAGACAGGAACAGGGGCCGCCCAAGTCCATAGAAAATGTGCTGAAAGTAATAGAGCTGTAGCCAGTAGAAAAACACCTCAAGTTCAAACCTCTGACTGGAACTCAGGAGAACAAACCTCATGGGCCCGGCTTGCCCGGGCTCCGCCCCCCCCCTCCCGCTCCCCCCCTCCCCCTCTCCCCGGCCGGGATCCGCATCCCCGGGCGGCTGCGCCCGCAGGCCATTTGAGGAGCCCAACCGGTCATCAGAGGAGGTCTCCCCGGAGCCCAACCCCAGACCTCTGTATTCAGAGACCCAGGACCATCTATGGCGCGTCCAAGGTGCAGGCGGAGCTCATGGGAGAATATTATCATTACCGGTATGGCCTAGATTTCCGGTGCCTGCGATACCCTGGGATCCTTTCAGCCGATTCCCAGCCTGGAGGAGGAACCACGGACCAGGCAGTTCAGGTTTTCCACACTGCCGCAAAGAGCGGCAAGTTCAAATGTAACAACAAACGAGGAAGTTCCTTCACCTAGAAGTCAGACAGACCTTCATGTTCATCAGAGAACACACAGGAGAGAAACCTTATGAACACAACAAATGTGGACAGACCTTGGCATGGATAATAAGAGTTCACACAGGTGAGAAACCTTGTAAACCTAGAAAGTCTTTCAACCAAAATTCCCACTTCAGCAGGCCTAAGAGAATTCCCACATGTGAGAAACGTTAGGAATGTGAGAGATGTGGAATGTCTTTCACCTGGAAGAAAACTCAGTTTGCATTGGAGAACACAAACAGGATAAAAGCCTTGTGAATGTCAATCCATTTTTTAAAAAAGAACTCTTAAAACAGGCTTGGATTGTGTGGTGAACAGCAGAGTAGAGAGAGCTAACAAAGAATATTGTTCATAAAGTTTACTTGCACATATGAAAATACAATTATGTTATTAAGATGGGGAAGATAACATGACATCCTACATAATTTCATAGAAAAGTCCATTCTGTGCATATTAGGTAACATAATGAATTCTACTGAATAATCAACAAAAAATATTGTCTCTAAAGTAAACATAATTGTCTGCCTACTGAAAAAATAGTCAATATGTTTAATGAAATTAACAGTAAGATAAACTTAGAAATCAGACTACTCAGTAAATTTGTCATTGAAATCAGTTATTTTAGAATGTCTTTCAAAAGTGTTACATTTGATTTTAGATAATCAATCTCTTGTTTAATGTGTACTTAAAATAAAGGTAATCTTAATGGCAAAAAAATGATAAAATAATGGCATTCACAGGGAAATGGTCAGATCTTGAATGAATAATGTTGAGCGAGACAAACCTAGAGCACAGAGGACAAAGGCGCATGGTCTCCTTGATATGTGGTTGTTGGAGGGGGGAGGGGAGAACATGAGATCATGTCTGTAAAATAACAAACTTCTTTTCAAATGGTATGTCTACATATTTTGGTCAGTGACTTTACATCATGTCTCTAAAACCAAACAATTACTAAATAAACATTAAAAGGTCTAGGATAGACCTTCCAGGAGCACAATAGCTCAACAACTACATACATATGATTATATAAGATGAGGCTAAGCAAAATGAACTCCAAGAGATAGAAACAGGAGGATTTTACTATTGTCATTACGTTTAAGGTACTAGGTGAATTTCCTTTGACGTACTCCCTGTGGTCACTGTATATAATTCTGGTACACTGGATATTGCATATATGCTTATCTGAACTGGGGAAGAGAAAGAAAAATCAAGGAGGGTGTAACAAATATGACAAGAAATGTACTCACTACTTTATTATGTAACTATACCCTCTCTGTACATCACCTTATCAATAGAATTTAATTTAAAAAAAGACCCAAAATGCTTGGTTCGTCCAATTCTTTGGAACATAGCCACCAGTATAGACAGAGCTCTCTCTGCGCTTCCAAGTGAAGACAGCAACCAGGCTCTTGTGGAATGGAGTCATTGATTGGGAGCTGAGATTGTTTAAAATCTAGACAATTCAGGAAGATGGGTGCATTGCACTAGATAGATAGCTAGATTATACAGAGAGGCTTTATTTATTTATTTATATCCTCTACCTGACCATTCTGTAAAGGATTTGGAACAACTTAGGAAAATAACTATATCAGTAGAAAGTTGAAACAGGTAAAAAAAAAAAGTTAGTAGAAAGTAAAATCAGGAATAAAAGACAAACAAGCCAGGCCCAGTTGTTTACACCTATAATCCTAGTTGCTCAGGAGGCTGAGATCTGAGGATGGAAGTTCAAAGCCAGCCTGGACAAGAAAGTCTGTGAGATGCTTATCTCCAATTAATCGGCAAGAAGCCAGAAGTAGAGCTGAGGCTAATGTGGTAGAACATTAGTTTAGGGGTGGGAAGGGGGTTTGAATCTGGTCAAAATACTTGATATGCACCTATGAAAGTATAGTCACAAAACCTGTCAAAACTGTTTTAAAATGGAGAAAGGAAATGATAAAATATAATGGAGGGCTGAATCTGATCAAAGCATATTATGCGCATGTATGAAAAACCACAATGACACCCTTTAGAATAGTTAATATATGCTAGTAGAGAAAAAAGAAATACAACAGCTTAAGGATAGAATGATTATAATAAAGTATAATATGTGCTTCTCAGAGCATAAAAATAGAATATAAAATAAACAAGTTGAAGAGAAAATAGATGTTCTTTTTTTTCTTAAGTGAGTAAAACACCAGTTCAATCCCATTACAGATGAAGGAAATGCAGGTGATTTCCTGTGGGTACTTATTGGGATGGCAGAGCGGAGGTCAGGGGCCCAGTGATTCACTGCTGGGAGCCCACCCAGCTAGGCCAGGCTGGGGGCCTCCACAGGTGTGCAGAAGGGGTGTGGGTTGTCCCATTTTGATTTGCTGTTCTGAGAGTCCTTGCTTGGGGAAGGGGGCTTTCCCTGCTGTGGGGCTTTCCAACACCCCAAAGCTTCCTCCCTGTATATCTGGGCAGGATTCTGGTTTCAGTTCACTGTTCCCATCCATCTTACTGTTCTGATGCAATCTTATCCTGACCATTTCTAGGCTTTTCTGACACAGTCTCTTTGATTTTTCCCTAAAACAACAACAACCACAACAAAACAACAACTGGGCTCTCTGATGGCTCACTCCACACCAGTAATCCTAGCTTCTCAGGAGACTCAAGCTTTAAAGCCAGCCCGGACAGGAAAGTCCCTGGGATGCTTATTTCCAATTAACCACCCTAAAACCAGCAGTTGAGCTGCCTACTGAAGGTGGTAGAGCACTAGCCTTGAACAGGAAAGCTCAGGGATGGCGCCCAGGCCCTGAATTCAAACCCCATGACCGACCCCCCCCCCCCAAAATAGTGACCCTGAACTGGTGTGTGATTGTGGTGGGGGGGGGATGGCTCAAAAGTGGTAGAGAGCCTGCCTAGCATGGAAGAAGCCCTGAGCTCAAAATCCATATGCCTAGAAAAGAAGACAGCTTCTAGCAAATGCACTTCATTTGTGTGATCACCCCCACAATCCCCAGTTGCTATCTCACTTCCCTCCCCCTCCCTCACCTTTCACCACCCAGCCCCTCCACTTCCACGCCCCTCTCTCCCTCCCACCTACCATTTCCACTCCGCCCCTCTATTCTACCTTCCCCCCGCCCCCCCATCTAGGCCCATCTCCCCGCCCCTGTCGCCCCTGTCTTCCCGCCCCCTGTGACCCCGCCCCCAGATCGCCCCGCCCCCAGTCGCTCCGCCTCCTGTCGCCACGCCCCCGTTCTCCCCGCCCCTGTGGCCCCGCCCCTCCGGCGGTGCCAAGGCTACGCAGAGCTCCGGTCGCCCGGCCCTCGTTCTCCCCGCCCCTGTAGCCCCGCCTCCTATAGCCCCGCCCCTGTATCCCTGCCTCCCCGCCCCCTCTCGCCCCGCCCCTCCGGCGGCGCCGAGGCTGCGCACGGCTCCGGCCCCGCCCCCTGCTTTCACTTTCCCCCGGGGCTGCGCGGCAGTTGCTGGCGCCAGCTGAGTCAGAGCGGAGCTCCCGGCCTGGGCCTCCGCCTTCGGCCCTCCGCCCTCGGCCCTCCGTGTCCGGCTGGCGGCTCCGGGCCCCCCCAGCTCCCAGCTCCAGCCCCGGCCCCGCCACCTGGGAAGCGGCCGGAGCGGGCGCCGGCGCGGCGTCCAGGTGAGTTCGGTCCGCGCCCCGGAGCGGGCGGCGTTCGATCACCGGTCCCCTGGCAGCTCCAGGAGGAGGTCGGGACTTGAACTCCCGGAGTTTTCCTGAAAGGCCGAGGGCCCTCTCAGGACTTGGTGGGCGACGGTTTAGAGACCGAGCTGACCTTGGCGGCCGACGCTCCCGACTCTGCTTCCCACCCCCCCTCCCCGCAAATGCTGCGGTGTCCCCGACCCCCCTACCCCGCCTTCCGGCCTTCGTTCCCCGGGGCGGGTGACTTGTGGGAACCCCAGAGAAGGAAGGAGGAATGGGCTTCACCCGATTCCCTCGGAGGCGTCCTGAGCACGCTCTCCTTATCGTATACATAGGTATATACGTAATAGGATGCAACCTGTTACATTTTACGTATTATGCATTTAAAGCAAATTCGTGATCCTTTCCCTGAAATATCATTTCCTTAGAACTTTGGCTGGAGTCGTGGCTCGTGTGGTAGAGCACCTGCCTAGCAAAAGCAAGGCCCTGAGTTCAAAACCTACTGCTGCCAACATATAAGCAATAAATCAGTAAATTCCTGGAGGTAGAAAAATCAAAGGGATACATATTTTAGGAAGCTTTCATACCACTTGCCGAATTAGTCTCCAGATTATCCGAACCTTTTCATATCCTGTTGTCAAAGGGTCTCTGTTGGCGTAGTGGGTGTATATATATGTGTGTGTGTGTGTTTGCACATATACATTGTATAAGTCACTCAGTCTTGTATTGATTGGTCATGTCTGCTGCTTTTTTTTTTTTTTGGTAGTACTGAGGTTTTAGGCACACCCCAAGCCCTTGTGGTTTTTTGTTTGGTTGTGGTTTTTTTTTTGGGGGGGGCTTTTTTAACCTTTAGTATTTTATATTATATCTAGGTTGACTTTAGTACATTTTACACTGTATTCTTTACAATGTAAATCAGATGTTCTATATAGAAATACATGTGATACAATATATTTTCTATACACTCAATTCTCAAATGTTTTTTTTTCCTCTGTAGTTCAATTACTAACAAGTAATTCCCAAAGTAGCTAGCGGGTTATCTTACCTCCTGACAGTTTGTACGCCAATATGAGTGGTTTTTAACTACGTTCCTGGCATCATGTTTATGCCAGGTACAATGAACTCTATAAAGAACTGTATCTACATTTATATAATTTCCTAATTTTTGTGTCTATCCCATTTCATGACTGGGAATGTCTTGGAGAACATGCCATCTTTAAACTCTCATGTCTTACAATGTATAAATTCACTCAACCTTGATGTTAAACAAAAGTCACAGGTATTGTCTTATCTCATGAAAACACATATCAATAGCCTTTAGTTTGGTCGAAATCCTCCCAGTAGTCCTAGTTTACCTCCTACTTGTCCTAACTCTTCTCAAAGCCCAAAATATTCAAATGCAGAGCACACAGTCCCTTCTAAGCATGTTATGTTGTACTTTCTCTTTTGGGCTGGTGCCTGCATATGGTCTCAGTCCTCTTTCTGTTCAATTCATGTGGTTATGAGAACATACTTCTCAAGGAGACAACAGAAACTGTTTCATGGCAAGGACAGCCTCTGCAGACTCAAATCCTGGCTCCATGGAGAAAGGCTATCTAAAGTCCCTGAAGTTTCCTCTGGCTACTCAAGTCCAGAAGTCCTCTGAGCACGGCAGTTCTAAGCTAGAGATCCAGAGCATGACAGTCCCCAGATAGGCCAGTGGGGTCATGCCCAGGTCAGTGGGAGTGTTCTGCTGTGAAGGAAGCAGAAAGAATCTGAGATGGCATCGCTGCTCCTAGAGGACCTTCTCTGATAGGAAGAGGCTTCCGTGTAGGGGCAGTCTTATCCTGCCTTGGGCTCACCATCCCCACACACAATACAGTCTTTCCTTCCCAGGGGACCGCTAACCTGCTCATGGCCCAAAGAATAAGGCATTGTGGAATCTGAAATCTTCACTCTTGCAACCTTAAATCCTCATCATCTGTTAACTGATGTGCATTCACGGGTAAACCCTTAGCAGAAGTCAGACTTTTGCCCAAGTGGTGCCATCTGTAAGTATGATACACCATATGTAATTACTCGATGGATCGAATTCTGTTATGGGGGGAAGGCAGAAAAAGAAAGGCTGAGGCTGTCTTATGTCCACACCAATGCCTGTGATTTACAAGGTGACAGGTGTGTGAGTGCCGGGAAGGATAGCATAGGAGTGGTCTGATAGCTATGACATTTAAACACAGAGGACACGGAGTGCACAGGGCCAAGGACGAAATCAGACAGAGGTCATTTTGGGACTAGAGTAATGGGCATTTCACCAAACTGGCTGTTTTTACTCTAAACCTTTGTGGGTTATACTTCCTCAACATGCCACCTGTGTGTGCTTGATCAGCACGAACGCCCAGCCCTTCATCTCTAAAGTCATGAGGCCAGTCTTCTTTGGTAGTTTCCTCTTTCTCCTTGTAGCTATCTGTACTGAATCCAGCATTTTCTGCCAAGACAGAAAGATCCTGTTCTTCCTGAAAACAGCAGGAACATGTTTCTGGCTTTAGGTCATGCAAGGCCATATGGGGTCAATGGGGTCAGATGTTCCCAGCTCAAATGGTCTGATTCTTTCTCTTCCATCACTCCCATTTCAGCTATTTCTTCAGCAGTGGGCTCTTTTGGATCAGGGTAATCTGCCAGGATTGTTTCTCGCCTACGACCGATGCAGTCTGAAAGGTCATAAATTGGATAAGTCTCTTCAGGATAGCCTCTCACCATTAGGTCCCACTCTATTAATTTTTCCATGGCTCCCTCTGTCTCCTTCAGTTTTTCTGGCAATTGGACGACCTCAAAATTGGTGATTTTCCTGTGTGTGTTTGCAGGTGTGGAAGTGGAGTATTTCCGATCCTCTGCAGTTTTCCCCTGTGAGAGCTTAAAGAGAATGTATAGTATATATGACAATATCCTGAAGCCATAGATTGGAATAATCTGCCCCATCAGGCCCCTTCCACCACCTCCTCCTCCCCTTCCTCCCCCTGATCCTGTGGCCTTGGTAAATGCCTCTGCGAGGTGAGACCTTTGGAAATGAGCCCCAGGCATCTGGCCATCCACCGGTGCTGAGTGATGATGCATTATAGGTGGAAAAACACCCAGTTTTCTTTCGGGGCGGGGGGCCGCTTTCCGCAGGTCAGGAAGGCCTTGGGCAGCAGCGGGGACACCGCCAGGACGAGCCCTGAGGCCAGGGCCACCTTCTGCACCTCGGAGTAGGCCATGGCCGAGGCCTCGGGGTGGGGACAGTCGCAGCCACTGGGGCCGCCGGAAGCAGAAGCTCAGCCCTTGCGTTTTTAAAATGTTTTCCACTTAGATGTTTTATTTATTCATTTGAAGGGCTCCATAGCATGATATAGACAGTATGATCATCGAGGAGGTGCAATATCTTGCAGAGTCAGATGACACCGTGTGAGTCAGACAGCCTTCCTTGCCACAGCCTACCTTGGGCGGATTGTGAAGTCATCCCTGCCCCGCATTTCCATCTTTTAGGAATGACAGTGGAAGGAAGAGGAAGCCGATGAGGTTCAGACCTGAATTCCATTGTACTACAAGCTGTCCTAAATGCCATCCTACGGCCCTGCCTCCTAGCCTGGCTTCTTTGTTAGCCTGAGTTCTTTTGGCTTTTTCCTCAGTGCTTATCTTTGTAGATTCCCCCTACCCCCCATGGTAAATAATAGATTTCGCTTCCCCTCGCTCCCTGCGCTCTGTTTCCAAAGATTCCCTTTGTGTTTGAAGACTGACAAGGCCATTTTGTGTGGTTGTCCAGCACTGTTGTGGCTTATTCTTTTTTGCTTTTTATTTTTACCCAGCCAGATTTAAAAGGATTGAGGGAATGAGGAGAAAGAAACAGAGGCCCAATCTGCCACTAAGGTTAAATCCCTGAAAAGCACCCTTAATTACAGATTAGTATTGTTTTTAACATCAAGCCAAATTGAGAATAGGAGTTCCTTGTTTGTGTTTCTTTAAAAAGTGAATCTCGGCTGGGAATATGGCCTAGTGGAAAAGTGCTTGCCTTGCATACATGAAGCCCTGGGTTCGATTCTCCAGCACCACATATATAGAAAAAGCCGGAAGTGGCTCTGTGGCTCAAGTGATAGAGTGCCAGCCTTGAGCAAAAAGAAGCCAGAGACATTGCTCAGGCCCTGAGTCAAAACCCCAGGACTGGCGCGCGCACACGCACACGCACACACACACACACACACACACACACACACACACAGTGAAATTAGGAAAGAAAAGACCTTCTGAGTGACTGAAGTTTGTTAGTGTCTGTATTTATAACTATTTGTCAAGAATATCATCTATGCATTTTCTGTACTAGTTTGCTCATGGTCCATAAATGGTGCATATTTCTCAAGGTTGTACAGTGGGAGCATGTCTGTTCTGAGATATGAAATGTATTTGTGAAACCAGTCAGTGAGCTCACCTGTGCTAATACTAATTGTAGATCCCTGTGCTAGCCACACTTTGCGCCTCCTCCATGACTGTATTTCTTGTTGCGCCTGCTTGTTAGAAATTTCATTGAGTTAATTCAAGTTTCTGCAGATTACCAGGTTGACTCATTTTGAAGTGCCCCCTGTCCCCGGAGTGGAAGGCTAGTGGAAGGCGTCCGCTGCAGCCTGGGCCTTCTGGTTTAACCCATGTGGCACATAGGACAGCTGTAAGCTTGCATGAGGTCAGGATTTGTTTCCACCTGTACCACATCCAAGTGGCATGATCTAGAGTGAGCCTCGAGACACCTCTGTGTCCGGGGCCTCTTCCCTTACATGGTTAGTAACATCCTGCAGGGGTCTGGGACAATCAGGAAACCTTACAACCAAGTCTGGCATGTGGGAAATACTGAACGCTATGAGCTGGGCTCATATGTTCCTGGGGCGCCTTTGGCATTTGTACGTGCTACGGTTGGGGGCCGCCTTTGTATCCCCTACCTGTAGGTCTCTCAGGCACACGTGGCTTTGTGGACAGCTAAGGGGACCAGAATGTCTACCGTGGGATGCTCCTTTGACACAGATGCTTCCCACACCCCCTGGAGTCTCACATCTGTTTACTCGGCCTGCCTCTTTCTGTAGGATGTTCACTGTAACCAAGGCCACAGAGAAGGCTCTGCTTCAGCACTTCATATACCAGAAGCTGGAGATCGCCTATGCCATCCACAAGCCCTTCCCCTTCTTCGAGGCCCTCCGAGACAACAACTTCATCACCGAGAGGGTGTACAGAGTGAGTTTTGTGGACCCCTTCCCACGGGAGCCCAGCCTGCACCAAGTAGACTCAGATCCCAGCCACCGGTGCTTCTAGAGCATGGAGCCGCAGCTCAGGCTCGTTCATGATCGCGGGAGGGAGGGGCGGTGTGGAGAGAGGACGCCACCGGAGTTGTGTTCGTTTTAGCTTAGGGGCTGCTGTGGCAAACGACCATGAGTCAGGTGTCTTCACACAATTGAAACTCATTCTCACAGTTCTGAAGGTCCGAAGGCAAGATTGATTCCTTCTAGAAGTTGTGGGGAGAACCCCTTCCTTTCCTCTGCCTGGGTTACTGGTGGTGGCTCGTAGCAATCCTTGTCTTCTCTCTATAGAGTCACACAGCTTCAACCTGTTTCCGTGTCTAGACTGCCTTTTCTCCCGGTAAAAAGACACTTGCTTTTAAAGTCCATCTCAATCTGAGATCCGTAATTACATCTACAAAGACCCATTCTGCAAATAACTTCACATTCATGCGTTCTGAAGGGATTATCACTGTTTGGTGACGGGGTGCCCATTCAGCCCAATTGGGATGATACACAGGCCATCCCGGTTTCTTCCTTTTTTTTTTTTTTGCTGATCCTCAGGCTTGAACTCAGCCCAGGCACTATTTTTGCGCTTTTGTGCTCACAGCTGGCGCTCTACCCCTTGAGCCACAGCTCCACTTGCAGCTTTCTGGTGGTTCATTGGAAATAAGAGTGTCACGGCCGTTCCTGTCCGGGCTGGCTTTGAATGGTGGGCCTCCCATCTCAGCCTCCTAAGTAGCTGGGATGACTGGCATGGTGCCTGGCTGACTACCCAGTTTCTAAAAGCTGATGGCTCCCAGTTACCCTGCTGGCTTGCAGGCAGACACTGGGAGATGCGGCCCTGTGGACGTCAGTGGCGCTCTGTCCACTTAATTTTAGGATTTTTAAGGGTTTTCTTTGAGGCCCATGAAATTGTCAGTGGTGGAGCATCTTTGCCCCATCCCGGCCTGGCAGCTCCAGTTTCCTCTTTAGATCATACCAGCCAGGGCTCCTCAGAGGGGCTCCTGCATCGTCCGCAGCCCCATTGTGAATCCGTGGCCTAGAAATCCCTGCCTTCATTTGGTGACACTGCCCTCAGTGTAACAGGGCATTGATTTAATTCGTTTTTATTGCTGATTGCCCAGCTTCTCTACCAAACAGGACGTCCCCCGGTACGGGCAGCTCCCTGCTGCTCTTCCCTACTGCTTGGCACCCAGAGCACCGGCTCACTGAGCCGATACTTCCCTGCTCTGTCTCTTCTTTCGTGCATCCTCTCAACGGTTGAGATTCCCCAGAACGCACTTGAGTGTCAAGTGAGCGTGGGCGCTGAGGAGCATTCCACAGCCATTGTCTGCCCCCGCTTCTGTCCATTACCCACGCGTCCCTCTCTGGCCTCAGAGAATTAACCATACAGTGGTGTTCTCACTCTCTGCTTTCTTCCCCTCGAGTTTCTCCCCGCTCGACATAGTAATGCATGCCTGTAATCCCATCACTCAGAAGGCTGAGACAGGAGTGTGGGTCCAAAGAAAGATGGACTCAAACCAGCACTTCTCCCCCGCCCCAAAAGAAATCTAACCTTACCCCTCAAGTGTATTTAGAAATAAGCTTCGTGAAGCAAACTTAATTGCGTGTGTGCGCATGCGTGCGCGTGCGTGCACACACGCATCAGTAGAGGACTTGAACCCTGGGGCACTCTCCCTCAGCTTTTATTTTTTTGTGCAAGGCTTGTACTCTTACCACCTGAGCCACAAATCCACATCTGGCTTTTTGCTGCTTTATTGGAGATAAGATCTCAGTGAGTTTTCTGCCCAGGCTGCCTTGAAATCATGATCCTCAGATCTCAGCGTCCCCAGTTTAGCTAGGAAGACAGGCGTGAGCCACCACCGGGCCTGTCTCAAGGATTACTTTTAAGAAGGACAGATTGTTTACTCCTATAACTGTGCATCCAAATATGTGTGAGGACTGAGACCTCTCTGATTTAGATAACTTGACTCCAGTTGATGTTAAATTTCCTCTTTAAGAGATTAAAATAGAGATGGATGCTGGTGGCTCACACCTGTAATCCTAGCTACTTAGGAGGCTGAGATCTGAGGAGCAAGGTTCACAGTCAGCCCGAGCAGGAAAGTTCTTGAGACTCTTCTCTCCCATAAATTACCAAAAGATTCTCTCCCATAAATTACCAAAAGAGGCCAGAAGTGGCACCATGTCTCAAATGGTAGGCTTTAAGCGAAAGAAGCTCAAGGACAGTACTCAGGCTCTAACTTCAAGCCCCAGGACTGGAGGGAAAAAAAGACAAAATGGAGCCAGGAGCTAGTGGCTCATGCCTGTCATGTGTAGCTCTGCTCGGGGCTCTAGGCATCTGTACTAATGCCTTCGATGGACTTCCCAAAGGAATCGCTGGAAGCCTGCAGAAACCTGGTACCCATGTCCAGAGTGGTGCACAACGTTCTCACCAGACTGGAGAAGACGTTTGGCCTGTCGCTTCTGATGACGCTGTTCAGCCAGCGTAACCTGCGTGAATATCCCGATCTCATGGTCATTTTCAGGAGCTTTGGAAGCGGTACTGTGCCTACTTGAGTGCTTTCTACAGGGGAGAGGGGATTTGCACTCTCCTTGGGAAGGGACGGGCCAGGTGCTGGAAGGCACATCTGGAGGGGAAGCCTAATTTCTGCCTTACCTACTGTGTGAACTGGGGGGCAGAGGTCCATGTAATGCACTGGGCAATCTACAGGAAATGCTGTAGGTGACAGAAATCCCAGAAACCAGGTCTGGCAGGGAGAGGTAGAGGGAAGGAGAAGGGATAGGAATAGACAAAAATACCTCTTTTGTTAATACCTTGTCCCACACACTTTGTAGCGAGTGTGTGTGTGTGCGCGTGCATGCGTGTACATGTACCCACACATGCAACTCAGAGCCTGGATGCTGTCTCTGAGCTTAGTTTGCTCAAGGCCAGTGCTGTATCACTTGAGCTACAGCTCTACTTCTGGCTTTTGGTGGGTAGTTTATTGGAAATAAGAGTTTCACAGACTCTCCTGCCTGGGCTGGCTTTGAACCTCAGTCCTCAGATCTAAGCCTTCGAGTAGCTAAGGCATGAGCCACAAGAGAACTGTGAAGTCATCAGCAGCTGCACTTAGTAGAGAAGGAAGTTACAGCTCAGAAGTAACTTTCATAAAGTCACTTGCCCATTTAGAAGTAGAATCAGAATTCCTATTTGGATCTGCTAATGGCCAGGACCAAAGATCATAAGCACTATTCTAAACAAGAATAGTAGGAAGGCAGATTGTCAGGCTGAGGGAAGAAAGAAAGGTAGTGGAGAATAAGGGAGGACTCTTGGACAGACATGGAAAGAGAGGTTAGGAGAAAGAATAGAGTAAATGAGAATGAATGAAAGGCTGGCATGTTGATCATCTTTCCATCACTGGAACAAAATGCCTGAGAGGGTTCACTTATAAAGAGAAGAGGTTCCTTTTGGCTCATAGTCACGTAGACTCCAGTCCATGATTGGCTAGCCGGTTGCTTTGGCAGCACATCTTGACCAGGAGTGTGTAGTGAAGGAAACCTGCTCACTAGATGGCCAGAAGGCAGAGAAAGGAGAAATCAGGGGCCCACAATCCCCTTCAAAGGCACAGACACTTCCTAACCGTCTCCCACCCTCTTTCTGTGACATCGCCCTGGGGGACTAGCTTTTAACACGTGGGCTTTGGGTGACATTCAGCATCCCCATTGTCCAGCTGGATAAATAAAGGAGTAGAAAGTTTGGAAGAAAGTGATCTCTTAGCCGGGAATGAGCAGGAAAGGACAGTCATTGGAGGAGTCGCCACTGTGGACAACTCACTCATCTGTTCTCTGACTTGGCCATCACTAAGCTCCTCCAGGAAGGAGAAAATGGTTCCTTGAGCTAAGGGGAAAGTTCACCTCTGAGCAGGTGCAGCAGTATGGGAACCCATTCTCCTGGCCACATGGAATTAGCGTAGAACTTCAGGGATATGTGAAGCTCATCTGAGAACCCAAAAGCCCTTGGTGCGGATGAGTTACAGGAAAAGTCCATGAGATTCTTATCTCTGACTAGCAAAACATGAGAAGAGGAGCTGTGGTAGCGGGGCAGCCTTGAGTAGAAAAGATTAAGGGACAGTGCCCAGGCCCTGAGTTCAAGCCCTAGTACTGGTGCATAAACACACACACACACACACACACACACACACACACACACAAACACAAACTTCTGTTAAAGACATAGCTTTTTTTATAATTGACTTACCTCTGTGAAACCAGAATTAAAGAAGAATCCCTAGGTACATAGTCAAACTCGACTTTATGTGTTCTAACTTTCGGTAGTAGATCTGAGACCCGATGCAGTTATTGTAGCACTGAAAGCCAGATGAAATCAATGAAACAGAAAGGGGCCAGAGATGGACAGCTCCGATGGCAGTGCTCTGCGCTAGGCAAGGACGGCCTATGTCAGTGTCCCAGCCTATTCAGAGTCAGGCATTGATCCCCTAGAATCCCCTTCCTGGGCTGTTTTGAGTCTCAAGGGTGCTGACGTGTTCTCCTTCCCCCAACCGCAGTCGTTGCATCTTACGAGCACTGGAGCAGAACCACCCCAAGTGGCTTGGTAGAAGGGAGCTCCCCGCAGACCCCTCAGCTGCCTGCACCCCATCCACCCTCACTGAGCTCCCTACTGTGTATGCCTGGAGTCAGCGAGCTCCAAGCAGCCTCAGAGCAAATCAACAAGATCCTACAGGAACGGCCCAGCTCTTCCCACCCTGCCCTGCCTCTCCCGGGACCCATCCAGGAAGCACAAAACAATCCAGGTAAGAAAGACACTCCACCACCCAGGCACGCCCAGCCTGGAGCGCCCGGGCCCTGTTCCCTGGAAACTGTGGTCCTGTCTTATTAATTTGGACCTCCCTGCGGTGGGATGATGGCTCAAGTGGTAGCAGGCGAAACCTTCCATGTACCAGGCATTGGTGGCTCACTCCTGTAATCCTAGCTACTCAGGAGGTCGAGATCTGAGGATCACCGGTTGAAGCCAGCCTGGGCAGGAAAGTCTTTAAGATTCTTATCTCTAATGAACAAAAAAGCCAGAAGTGAGTCTGTGGTGCAAGAGCACTAACCTTAAGTAAACTAAGCTCAGAGACAGTGCCCAGGCCCTGAGTTCACGCTCCAAGACTGGCACACACACATGCACAAAGAACCTAATTTCAATCATCAAGAACACCAAAAGCAAAAGGTGAGCTAGCCCTTCCCATGTCCCCACCTCTGATAGGCAGCCTCTCCTGGGAAGAATTGCAAGCGCTTCGAGGAAGCACCTTGCACCCTGGCAAAAGGTAAAGGAGTTCCTCCTGAAGATGCCGACAGAGTGGATTTCTCTCTGCTCTCTGCAGTTCCAGCCATATTGTATCATGAGCCTTCACCATGTGACTACAGCCATGATGCCCAGCTCTGTTTAATTCTGCACCTTTCCTCAAGGGCCTTTCGAGCAATTCTAGGAGCCAGGCATGGAGGCGCACGTGGGAGGCTGAGGCAGGAGGACAGTAACCAAGACCCGTAGTGTTAGGAAACCAGCCCCGTCCTCTTCACTTGCCTCTCCTCTCTGTCTCTTGTCAGATGAGAGCACCCTCCCTTCCCACACCCTGACCCTGTCTGCCTCTGTCCTCTCTGGGGCAGTCCTCCATGGCACCCGTGGGCCCTTCATCTGTGGGTTCCTGCTGCCCCACGTAAACCACTTTGTGCAGTTCCTTCTTCGTTCGGATATGTCTCCCCTGTGCTCTTCTTCATTTCCCAACCTAACTTCTAGAATTGAGTTGTATGCTCGCTCCCTCTGTCTCTGTCTGACTGTTTCTTGCTACTTTAGAGTGTCTCCTCCTATTACTCCTATGTAACAGCCTCTCCCAAAATCCTCCATGGCCTGTGGTTTGAAGGTTGAATGTAGAAGCTGCTCTGACACACACAAGTGAAGATCTAAGTGTGTACCTCTAAAAAGATTCCTTATCCCTTTCCCCCCCAGGAAGGAAAAGAAAAAAATGTATCTGGCCAACCCCAAAGAAAAAAAGTTGCCCAAAAGGTAAGATAAGGAAATGAGGGGAGGCTGGAGGCTGGCATGAGGTACGGCCAGTTTGGGGGAGGTATGTGGAATTTTACCCCACCTGTGATGGGAAGTGATCTAAGCAGCAGCGTATCCCCTCCTCGTGTCACTTACCTGATGTTAAACTCGGCCAGATTCCGTTTGGTGCAGTGTAAAGAATGAACTGGAGTGGGCTGGGAATATGGCCTAGTGGTAAAAGTGCTCGCCTTGTATACATGAAGCCCTGGGTTCAATTCCTCAGCACCACATATATAGAAAAAAGCTGGAAGTGGCGCTGTGGCTCAAGTGGCAGAGTGCTAGCCTTGAGCAAAAAGAAGCCAGGGACAGTGCTCAGACCCTGAGTCCATGCCCCAGGACTGGCAACAAAAACAAAACAAATAAACCAAAAGAATGAACTGGAGGTGAGTAGGAATCTTCCTGTTCAAATGGCAGATGACATTTCAGAGGGGAGGGAGGGAGGGAGATGGTTTTTCCGCCATGATGGATTCTCTGTTTATACAGGTAGGGTGGATGGCCATCCTTCCTCCCTACTAAAGGAAGAATTGAAAAGCTAAGAAATGGAAAAGATTTTAGATCTTCCCCCAAATCCTTTGGAAATCCCGACAGTAAAGATAGGTCCAAGTTCAGGACTTCATCCCTGGTCATGTGTGAGGTCCTAGAAAGAAACAGGTCCACTTGGCCTGGTCCTCAGGGCTTAGCAGCCCTTGGGAGCCGCTCTGCCTGCTGAGGACACAGGAGGCGTTTTAACTGGACAAATGGCTACACATTTGACTCTCGCGGTATAGAAAGAGAAAATTCTAAGTGAAGCCAACGTACGTGGGTGATAGGCATTTCTGTGTCTCGGGAGGCCTGCAGTGCCAGGAGATCAGCAAAGTTTCATTTCCCCCAGCACAGCAATCAGAAAAGGCTGGTCAGAGTACCAATAAGAGCATCAATACTATATATTTTTTTCTCTCTGAATTCTGAAACATCTTTGAAGATTTTTTAGTAGTTTTTTTTTTAAATAAAGATGATTAAATATAAAATAATATTTCACTTAAAAATAGTATTATTGGGCTGAGGAGAAGGAAAATGAAAGATTATTGTTAAACGGTTGGTTCCTTGCTTCCTTCCCCCTCCCTCCTGTCTTTCCTTCTGTGTGTGTGTGCGCGCGCGTGTGTGCGTGTGTGTGTGTGTGCGCGTGCGCCAGTTCTAGGGGCCCAGATGCTGTCCCTGAGTTTTTTTGCTCAATGCTAGAACTGTACCACTCTGCCACAGCTGACCTCCCAGATGGCATGTGTGTGATGCAGAAGAGATGCAAAAGTGGGGGAAATGGCGGAGAACTGAAGGAGTGAGAGGCAGACGGCGGTGAAGGGCGTGGAGGGGTGCGGGTAACACTGAAGAGGATCCGTAATGCCAGGCTGTAGACCTGAGGCTCCGTCACAGCAGAAAAAAATATCCATACCTTCTGTCTTTTAAAAAGGGTATGGGCTGGGGATATGGCCTAGTGGCAAGAGTGCTTGCCTTGTATACATGAGGCCCTGGGTTCGATTCCCCAGCACCACATATACAGAAAACGGCCAGAAGTGGCGCTGTGACTCAAGTGGCAGAGTGCTAGCCTTGAGCGGGAAGAAGCCAGGGACAGTGCTCAGGCCCTGAGTTCAAGCCCCACTACTGGCCAAAAAAAAAAAAAAAAGGGTAATAATAACAATGGCAGGCCACCCATGGCTCGTGTCTGTGATCCTAGCTACTGAGATCTGAGGATCGCAGTTTGAAGCCAGCCTGGGCGGGAACGTTTGTGAGACTCATCCCCAGTTAATCACAGAAACAGCTGGTAGTGGCGCTGTGGCTCAAGTGGTAGAGCACTAGCCTTGAGCAAAAAGGAGCTCAGGGACAGTGCTCAGGCCCAGAGTTCAAGCTGCAGGACCCCCCACAAAAAAAGGGTAATATTCTTCTTAGAAGAGTTGGCATCTTTTCTGAAGTTGTTTTTTTGTTTTGTTTTGTTTTTTAACTTTTTTTAATGGGAAAAAAACTAACCAGACTTGCCCAATTTAAAGACAACCCCCCCCCCCACCCCACCCCCAAGTCTGCTTTAATACTTGCATGTTTGAACTTCCTGCCAGGCCTGGGGCACACCAGCATTTAGCCACGCCCACTTCCACCGGAAGTGGTCTCTAGCTATCTGGAAAAGGTCTTGGGAGGCCCGCCCTGTGTGGCCGGCCAGGGTGGGGATCGTCTTCCAAGGCCAGGGCAGTGTCGTCTTTCTGCAGTGACAGAGACTCAGGTCTACAGCCTGGCATTACAGATCCTCTTCAGTGCTAGCCGCACTCCTCCATGCCCCTACTGCCATCTGCCTCTCTTTCAGTTCTCCGCCATTTCCCCCACTTTTGCATCACTTCTGCATCACACCATGCTGTTTGTAAGGTGCTTCCCCCGCCCTGGGCCTAAGCAGACCACGTGACTGGCTGTGTTCTCTGATGTGGCCACCTTACCCAGTAGCGCTTCACACAAACAAGAATCAGGAAATAAGCCTGGCTCACTCCGGGACTCCCCCAGATTTATCTGGTTAATTTCAACCGATGGTATCTGAAGGAAAAAGAGATGACATTTTGTGAGGAGAAAGAAATGTACACAACACCAGGGGGACGGGGGATAATTATAGAGAAACAGTAAGAGACACATGAGGTATAGGGGCACCGAGATCTGGAAGAGAAGAGGCTGGACATGAGAAGTTGCTAATGAAAGGGGGGAGAGATTTACCTGGGACCCCAGTTAGAAGGATTCATAAATCTCTGCTTGGTCTAGAAGCACTGTCACCTGAGCAAGGAATCCAAGAGGAGCTCCAAGTAGTGAACCAGGGGACCCCAAGGAGAGACGACTTCACCCAGGACTTGAACGTGCTAGACAGGCTCCAAGAGGCAAAGACTGACCGTGCCCAGACACCCACCGCAGAGGGTAAGGCTGACAATGGAATCTGCCCTTTGAATGGCTCAGTAGTGAAAGGTCTTTTCTGAAGCAGGTGGGGGCTGGTGGGGGGGGGCGGAGCGCAGGCAGGAAGGATGTTAGGTATACAGAAAAATAGAATAGTAGAAAGAGCTGGGCGCAGCTGGCTCACACCTGTCATCCTAGCTACTCAGGAGGCGTGGATCTGAGGATCACAGTTCAAAGCCAACCCCGGGCAGGAAAGTCTGAGACTCTTATCTCCGATTAACCACCAGAAACCAGAAGGAAGCTATGGCTCCAAGGGCTAGAGCACTAACCGCGAGTGAAAAAGCTCAGGGGACAGCACCCAGGCTCTGAGTTCCAGCTCCGTGACTGACAAAAAATAGATAGATAGATATAGAAATGTAGTAGAAGGAATGAGAAGCGTGGAGGAGGAGGAGGAGGATACGGTGTGGTGAGAGGGACAAAAGGCAGTGGTCGGTTGCATCTGAGGAGTTTTGTTAAAGAGGTATCTCCACAGAGACAGCTCCTCTGAGCTGTGATGTCAGGCGGTCTCAGGACTTCTTAATGGTCTTAAAAATTCCTGAAGTGCCCGGTGCCAGCAGCTCACAGCTGCTCACGAGACTGAGAGCTTGAGGATCGTGGTTTGAAACCATCCCGGGTAGGAAAGTCCATAAGACTCTTTCTTATCTCCAGTTAACCCCCCCAGCAAACCAGAAGAGCTGTAGCTCAAAGTGGTCGAGTGATAGCCTTGACCAAAAAAAAGCTGAGGGACAGCACCTAGCCCCTGAGTTCAAGCCCCATGTCCAACAACAACAACATTACTGAAAACCCCAAAGCATTTTGGTTTATGCTTGTTTTTATCTTACTAGAAATTTAAATTAATAATTTTCAAATGTTGATTTCTTTTAAAGTAACAGTAGTAAACAAATGATCTGGTAACATAAGTTTTTGTGAAAAATAACATTCTCCAAAACAAAAAAGTTGATAAGGAGTGGTATTTCATAATTTTGCAAATCAGTTATGTCTAGCTTTATGAAAGATAGCTAAGAGTCTTAGAGTTGCTTCTGCTTTCAATCAGTTGTGATCTGTGGCTTTGGTTGAAGAAGGAAATCCAGCCTCGCACGGACTTGCAATTGAAAGAGGTGTAGAGTATTTTTTTAACAGCCCTTGTAGATGACTGAGTACTTATCTTTAACCCTACGTCAAAACTCAACAAGATGCCAGTGGCTCATGCCTATAATCCTAGCTGCTCAGGAGAGTGAATCTGATTATGGTTCAAAGCCAGCCCAGGCAGGAAAATCTGTGAGACTCTCATCTCCCAGTTAAGCACCAGAAAGCTGGAAGTGGAGCTGTGCCTCAATGTTAGAGCATTAGTTCCTGAATCCAAGCCCCAGTACTGGCACAGAAACAAAACTCAAAATGTGGTGGTCATCTCTTGGTGTGCCAGTACTGACTAGGACTTGAACTCAGGGCTTCCTGCTCACAATTGACTGTTTCCACTCACTGCTGGTGCTCTACCACTTGAGCCATGTGTCTAGTGCCAACTTTGTTGCTGGTTAATTGGAAATAAGAGTCACAATTTGATCTGCTTAGGCTGGCTTCAAACCACAATTCTCAGATCTCAGCCTCCTGAGTACCTAGGATTGAGCCACTAGCACCTGGCAACAGTGGTAGTTTTTGTTTTTGCTTTGTTTTTTGACAGTCCTGGGGCTTGAACTCAGGGCCTGAGCACTGTCCTTGGCTTCTTTTTGCTCAAGGCTAGCACTCTACCACTTGAGCCACAGTGCCATTTCCAGCTTTTTCTGTGTATGTGGTGCTGAGGAATCGAACCCAGGGCTTCACGCATGCTAGGCAAACACTCTACTGCTAAGCCACATTCCCAGTCCAGTGGTAGTTTGCTTGGTGGTTAGTTATAACAGACTCTGAAACTATGTCAGTGGAATTTTATAATGTCACAATAGAATATGTTGTGTCATCTTGCATCAGTAGAATATACTGTGTCATGCAAAGTTTTATAAAATACATTTGGAAATGTACATTTGGAAAATATTGGCTCATTTGAAACATACAATAAGCTTGTAACTCAGCTGCACAAGGGTTTTTCTTGAGAAAGAAACACTTCAGCGTTCTATCCACTCTCTCACGGAGTGTAGTAGAAACGAGTATTCGAGGACAGAAAGTATCTCTTTTTGCTCATTTGTCAAGGACGCTTTCCTGAGCCTGGATTTCTGAGGGGATCAAGTAGCAGTGCAGGATACAATGACTCTTGCTGGAGTGTGAGCACCTGCTGGGAAGTGTGCAGCAGCGGTGTTAACAGCCTGTGCTCTCTCTGTCAGTCTCCAAAGGCTGAAATAATAGAAAAGGTGAATCCTGCCAGAGTCAGAGTCCACCCCCAGAGCCTCACCCAGCCCAGGTGACTCCTCTAGGTGGAGCCCGGCTGAGCAGCCTTGCTCAGCTCCTCCCCCTAGTGGCAGACAGGTGCAGTGACAGGACATGCACCAAGTCTGGCAGGAGCAGAAGGAGCCTCCCTCTGTACTCTGTATTCTCCCTCCACTCTGTATTCTTCCTAGGGTATTGGGGAGATTCCCCCTTGGAACTTCTTATTGGAAAGGACAAATGTGTGTGTGTGTGTATGTGTGCGTGCATGCACGTGTTTGCATGTGTGCGTATGCCAGTTCTAGAGCTTGAACTCAGCCTGGGTACTATCATTGAGCTTTTTTGCTCAAGGCAAGTGCACTACCACTTGATCCACAACTCCACTTCTGACTTTTTTGGTGATTAACTGAAGCTAAGAGTTTTACAGACTTCCCTAACCAGGCTGGCTTCAAATGGTGGTCCTCTGATCTCAGCCTCCTGAGTAGCTAGGAGGACAGGTGTGAACCACCAGCACCCAACACCATTGGTTCTTTTCTTCAGAGACCAGCCATGAGACTTCAGAAAAGAATGAAGGAACAACACCCCAGAAGACGCCCAGCACCCCACCAAGAACCACCCACGGTAAAGACTTGGGACTCCACGCCTCAGAGCTCACCCACCAGAAACCTCAATCAGGTCTGTTGTACTTGAAGTCTTCATTTGTTAAACTTGTGTCATTGTCATCACTGCCCTGAGGACCCCTTTCAGTTTTTTTTCCCTAGTCACAAACCTCCTCATAATAGTTTAATAATAGTTTAATAGTTCATAATAGTTTAATAATAGTTTAATAGTGTGTTGTTTTTGTACACTGTCATATATATGTGTGTATACTGTATTGTATATATCCTGTATGTGTGCACATATAATTTTATAAGTTATATATACATATATATTCTGTATGTGTGTATATATAAATTTTGCTACATATATATAATTATGTAAACACACATATTAAAAGGATTTTTCACACTTCTCCAAGAACCAAGTTCTGTACACCTGAGGGTCTTATCAGCATGGCTGAGAATCTGTGTCCAGCTATGAATCAAGGGTGTTTCTTGAGATGAGGCCATCTAAATATATATATTTTTTTGGGGGGGGGCCAGTCCTGGGCCGTGGACTCAGGGCCTGAGCACTGTCCCTGGCTTCTTTTTGCTCAAGGCTAGCACTCTGCCACTTGAGCCACAGCGCCACTTCTGGCCATTTTCTGTATATGTGGTGCTGGGGAATCGAACCCAGGGTCTCATGCATACGAGGCAAGCTCTCTTGCCACTAGGCCATATCCCCAGCCCCCATCTAAATATTTTAAGCAGTCAAATTTGTCTTCTTGTGTAATATCTGGCTTTGAATTTCAGCTAAGAAAGCCTTTTAGTATCCATGACTTAACCTTTGTCATTTCTTGTCATCTTACAAACACTGATTAATATGAAAGAGTGGCATATTTTTACTTAAGTTGTTGTTCAAAGGAGGTGGCATTTACCACAGTAGTTTATGAATACAGTGCATCTTGATCAGTGTCACCTCCCTGAGTGACATGTTTTTAATGCTAGATATTTAGCTCTCTGTTACATTTTTAACTCTCATTTCCAGGTAAAATAGAGTGCTTTTTTTTTTTTTTTTTCAAAAAGGTTGCACGGATGTCTTGTCTCCTCAAAAGTGATAGAAAGCATTGGTAGCCGGTTACAGTGCAGCCGCCTGTAATCCAAGCACTTGGGAAGCACAGACAGGAGACTTGGGAGTTTGAGATCAGCCTGGGCTACATAGTGAGACTTGATCTCAAGGGAAAAAATAAAAACCAACAAAATAAAAAATATTGATATCTGGTGGGTCAATAGTTACAGCCATAAAATAATACTCTTTCCCCCCCTCCCAGAAAAGAAGAAGAAGAAATGTATCTGGTCAACTTCAAGAAGAAGACAGAAAAAAAGGCTTCCAACAGGTAAGCGGGAGAATCAGAGCAGTCAAACTTAAGCCTGGCGCTGTACCACTTGAGCCACAGCTCCGCTTCCAGCTTTCGCTGGTTAATCAGAGGTCAGAGTCTCATGGACGTTTTAGCCCAGGCTGGTTTTAACGTCGACCCTCAGCCTCCTGGTTAACTAGGATTCGAGGAAGGAGCTGTTCTCTTACCTTAAGGAAGAAATGGAGCTTGAGGTGACAATCCTGAGACTCGGGTGACATGATTAGGACAAGGCAGGAGGAATAAGTAAAGGAAATTGAAATACACAAGCAGATTCCAAAGTGGAATTGGATTTAGTGCCCCGGAGCGTGGAACTCTCCCCCAGCTCCTGCCCGCTTGCCAGCGTTCCTTTCCAGTGCGTGGAAGGAGCGTTATGTGCAGCATAAAAAGCATCTGTGGCGCTCTGAATTTTTGTCTTTCCTTGGCATTCTCCCCTCCCCTTCCCTTCCCTCTCCCCTTCCCTCCCCTCCCCTCCCTCTGTCGGAAGTCTCACAAATGGCCTCAGGAGGCTGAGATCTGAGGATCGGATTTGTAGCCAGCCTGGGCAGGAAAGTCCATGAAACTCTCATCTCCAGTTAACCCCCAGAAAACCGGAAGTGGCGCTGTGTGTGGCTCAAAAGTGGTAGAGCATTAGCCTTGAGCAACAAAGCTCAGGGACAGCTCCCAGGCCCAGAGTTCAAGCCCCACAACTGACCAAAAAAAACCCAAAACCCCCAAGCCCATGCTGCCGGTTATCCAGTCATTCACCAAAGATGCTTAACGCTAAGGGCATGTTCGGTTTCATGAAGCGAAGCACGAAGCACACACGCCCCTGCCCTTGTGGAGCCGGCATTCTAATGTGGGAGGCCCAAAAAGAAGTGGAAGGGAGGAAGGACAAAAAGGAAGACTGAGAGTCTACCACTGAGCCACCTGAGAAAGACAAAAGGATCGTTCTCACCCTTGAGATAATCCACTTTCTGTCTCCTGAAACTATTCCTTTCCAAATGAACTTTCCTCTCTCACACGGGTGTGTACACACAAAGAGAAAAGCGGTGTACTGGTGGTTCGCTCCTCCAGTGAACTCCTCACTAAGGAAGTGGTGATCTGAGAATGAGGCTTGAGCCAGCCCCAAAGCCTGTGAGACTTTATCTCCAATGAACCAGGAAAAAGCCAGAAGTGGAGCTGTGTCTCAAGCGGGCGAGTGCAAGCTTTGAGCAGAAAAGCTCAGGAACAGGCCTTGAGTTCAAGCCCCAGGACCACTCCCAAAATAATAAAAGTACAATTCGGAGTAAGGAAGATGCACCAAGAGGGAAGTGAGTGGAGAAGTGGAGTGAGGTGCAGAATGCTCACGGAGGGTGGGACAGGAAACAGGAAGGGAGGATGCCAGCTGGGGGAAGGAAACTTCACAAGCCACTCTTGGCCTGGGCAGCTTCATCCGGGCGAGGAGTCCAGGAGAAGGTCCGAGTGGTGGAGCAGGACACAACGAGGAAGGACGACTCCCACTCCACCGGGGACTCGAAGATGCACGGTGCTCCCAAGTCCTCAGCAGAGGGTAAGGATGAGGGCGCGATCTGCCCTGTGGTGGCTGGGGGGGGGGGGGGGGCCTCCTGCGCGGGGCAGGTGGATGGGTAAAGGCTATAAGGCTAGCGAGCGTTTGTGATGGCCGGTGGGCTTGCACACCGCCAGGAAGCCCCGAGTGTTCTCCCAAGACCTTGGCTGATGTCCGGGTCATGGTGGTTCATTTGCTGGAGACGAATCTGTTCCCAGCTCATCTGGCACTCAACATGGAAGGCTTGTGTACTCACCAGAGCGTCTCTCCTGATTGCATTTCTGCTTCTGTGTGTTGGGATTTTCATTGCAGTTCCTGCGAGGCCGGTTCTCCCGAGTCAGTGAGTGAAGGCTGGGTAACCGAACCATTCTCTTCTACTTTTAGAACAACGGGACGAGGATGCTGTGGATTTCCTCGCCCCTACGCTGCCGGTGACCTGTGGCGATGCCAGGGGCGTTTTATATAAGGAGAAGATGCAGCAAGGTGCGTTGCTTGCTCATCTGCTCCTTGAATCCTGGGATGGAGGAAACACAGGAAGGGGAGAGAGTGGCCATGTATGAAACTGATCAGGAAAGAGACCCTGCTGGGGAGACTGCTGAGAGAAATCCCTCCTGAGGTAGAATTTCCAAGCCTTTCCCCAGCGTCCTGGACCTCTCCCATCCCCCCGGAAGTTATCTGTGGACTCTACAACGCTGGTCACCATGTTCTTGCTACCTGAAGATAGACGTGCATGCTGCTGTTCTCGCATTGGCCTGGGGAGGTGGGAGAGCCAGGCAGGAGCTCAGGGGTGAGGGGCCTAGAATGGTCTGTGGTCTCTCGTAGGTTCTTCAGAGAAGTGCATTCAGAATGAGGAAGGCGTCTGGCTCACACCTGACGAGTTTGTCATTGAAGGGAAGAGGAAGAAGTCAAAAGACTGGAAGAAGAGCGTGCGCTGCAGGGGCCAGACCTTAAGATGCCTGATGGAGGTATTCTCTTAACCAGGGACAGAGCCAGAGGGGCCTGCGGCCCAGAAGCATGAGTAGAACTGCTGTGGCAGAAATGTGAAGAAATGCCCAATTCTGACCCGACAGTAAGAGTTAGCAAAAGCTCCACGCTCAGAGCAGAATGCAGGTGGGGGCTGCCGTTGAACTCCTCACATGCAGATCAGCTACGGTGAGAATGTAAAGGCAGGCCAAAGGTTTGGAGACCAGGAGCCATCTCAGAACCTGGCCTGCTACACCCACGCCCCAGGAACCCCCTGTGAAGGCCCAGCTCGTGAGGGAAGCATCCCCACACGGACCGCCTCTCCCAGCCCCCTCATGCCCTTCCCGTCCCACGCCTGCGGAGCTCATAAGCTTTGTGATCCCCACTCAGTAATAATTCAGCAAATCATCCCAGGGATTCAATTATAAGGGTTTTATTTAAAGAAGTGGAAGAGAAATAAAAAACATTGGAAGAAGATGGGGAAAAGAAAAGGCATGGCTTAAATTAGAAGGGGAAAAGCAATTATTTTATCATCAAGTGAGCCCCAAAAGAATGGATTGGGGGATGGCGTTCCATCAGAGCCAGCTTGGTATCCAGACGCAGGTGTTTATCAGGAAGGGGGGGACTTTAATAAGGAGCTTCCAGAATAACCTGTCCTTATCACCTCTGTCTTTCAGAAGAAACTTTTGTTCTGTCCATCAAAAGTAACGATCAAGCGAAAGGCCGCTCGCAGGTGAATTCCTCGCGCGTGTGTTCTCCGGCCTCTGGCAGGCCGCACGTTTGAAGGCGCTCCCCCGGTAACCGCGAGGCCCCCCACCAACCTCTCCAGCTTGCCGCTGCGTGCTCAGGCCTCTGCTATCGCCATTGATCTGGGACCAGGAGTCGCATGACTCCTTGAGGCAAAAATCAGGACAAGTTCTTGCGACGTGGGTCCAGCTCATGAGCCTTCCATTACATGGGAACTTCCGGCAGAGGCTGTGCACATCTGTTTCCCAGACACCAGCCTCACCTTTGGCTGCATTCAAAGTTGTGTTGTTTGTGTTGTTCTTGTTTCTGTTTAGTTTTGTGCTGGCCCAAAGGCTTGAACTCAGGGCCTGGCTGCTGTCCCTGAGCTTTTTTCTTTTCTTTTTTTGCTCAAGGCTAGTGTTCCACCAGTTGAGCCAGACTTCCACTTTTGGCTTCTTTGTGTGTGTGTGTTGGGGGGGGTTGTTTTGTTATTTTAATTTTATTGTCAAGGTGATATGCAGAGGGATCCAGATTTGGAGATGTCTTATAGGCTTGCCTGCCCAGGCTGGCTTTGAACTGAGATTTTTTTCAGATCTCAGCCTCTAAGTAGCTAGGAATAGCTCTCAGCTTTCCGTGGTGAGCCACCAGCACCCGCTTCCATTGAACAGTTAACATAATGGTCCCTGGTGCTACTGAATGTATAAAGCATCTTAACATGCTGGGGTGTGTGTGTGTGTGTGTGCGTGTGTGTGTGTGTGTGTGTGTGCGTGCGTGTGTGTGTGTGTGTGTGTACTGGGGTGCCTAGCCTCTGTCCCTTAGGCTTTTAGCTGGTGCTCTACCAGTTGAGCCACCCCTTCACTGCCAGCTTTTTGGTAATTAATTGGAGATTTAAAAGTCTTGCAGGCTCTCCTGCCTGGTCTAGCTCTGCACCTTGATCCTCAGATCTCAACCTTCTGAGTAGCGAGGATTATAGGTGTGATCTACAGCCCTTGGCTTTCCATGCCCATAAGGACGGGAATTGGGTGGAATTGATGTTCAGTGTAGCTTTCAAATTCCATCCATCTCACAAAATAGACTGGTACATCTACAGAGGGGGTTCTTAAATACTTGAATTCGTGGATGTTGCTGTGGCTTAAATATCTCCCACTGACACTGATGTTGAATGCATAGTAGTAAGAGGGTAGAAATTTAATCCAGTGATCCTATTTGGAGGTACAACTGTAGGACGTAATTGAAGTTCATTGAAGCCCTAGTAGTATGGCCCCCATCTAATGAGACTGGCTTTACAAGAAGAGGCTCTGGGGGCTCACACCAGGAATCCTAGCTACTCCAGGCTGAGATCTGAGGGTCTCAAATTAGAGCCCCTAAGACAGTTATCTCCAGTAAACTATCAAAAAGCCAGAACACCTGTGACTCAAGTGCTATCCTCGAGCAAAAGAAGCTCACGGTCAGTGTCCAGGTCCTTACCTCAAGCCCCACCAGCAGCACCCCTCCAAAAAAGTGTGTGGAAAGATCCTGGCTCAGTTGATGTGAACCCGGGGACCTGTGCCTAGAAAAATACCTGAAAGAATCACCTGGGACGAATAGGCATGTCTGTATTTATGTACAGTTAGAATTGTTACAGCGACTCTTACTTTTGTAACCAGGATAAAATAAAGTTCTTTAAAATCCAGAACATTAGTTAATAACCTGATTTACAACACCACATGACTGGCTACGGCGGGAAGGGCACCTTTACCTAGTCTCCTAGTGCAGGGTGAAAAGAGGCACACGCGCGCGTGCGCGTACACACACAGAGACAGGAGGTAGAAAATGGTGTTTTATTAGATTGGAGCCAAGGTAGAACGTCTTGCTGGGATCATGGCTGGTCTGGTTTGAACTCCCTCACCCCCTGGGGCAAGAATGGGCTTGCATGTACTTATTTGACCTGCCCACATGTGGGGTGATAACAAGCACCTCAAGTCTGTCAGCACTTAACTATAGAAATAGAACTGCAGCCTCCATTACAGGACATATCTGTGGCCTTGGCGTCTCCCTGTGCAGACGCGTACCAGACCCTGCCCCGCTCCAGGGCATGGCGGAGCCCCCAGCTTGGGAAGTTCTGGGCTACCAGGACAGGTGTCCAGTTGGAAGGTGAGGATGGCCCCAGAGATCAGACCCAAGGAAAAAAGAGGCAGATTTAAGCCAGGCGCTGATGGCTCGTGCCTGAACTCAGGATGGTGCCCAAAGCCAGCCTGGGCAGGAAAGTCCATGAGACTCATGTCCAATTAACCACCAGAAAGCCAGAAGTGGCACTGTGGCTCAAAGTGGTAGAGTGCTAGCACTGAGCAGAAAAGCTCGGACCACACCTAGGCCCTGAGTTCAAGCCCCATGACTGAAGGAAGAAGAAAGAAAGGCAGACCAGCGGCCTCAAAGATCCTGGTCTTGGGCATAGAGTTCCACATGTGTCCTTGGGCAGTGGCTTGGGAAGTTCCCCAGAGAGGAGATGGTCTGTAGACACGATGCAAGAAACCTCTCCCGACTGTCTAGTTCAAAGAACCATCGCCTTGTGCGGGGGGGAACCTGCACACAGAAGCAAAGCAAAAACCAAAAGCCCTACAAGCAAACTTGTGCAAGAATTTGTTTCCTTCTGCTGCTTCAGACTCGCTCGGATTTACCCGGTGTGTTAACCTCGTGTGTGAAGGGGTTTGCTGTTCTCCTGGGCCATGCCATTCTCTCTAGCAGCTGAAATGTGACACAGTCGAGCTTTCTGGATCCTGAACACTTAACTCTATTTGCACAGAATATTGACATGCCGAGTATTTGTGTGTGGTGATCATGCCCATTCATTGTCTTTCTTTATAGTTTAAGAGGAAAATGGTCCTTGAAATAATATGGCCTCCCAGTGTCTATTCTTGCTTTCTTAGCATGAAGAACCCCAACTTTTAGCTGGAGACACTGTCACCCAACTAAAACTTTTTCCCACCGCTCTTTAAAGCTAAGTGGAGAGATTTTAGCCCTAAAGTTAGATGCTTTAAAAAAGTTTTACAAGGGGCTGGGGATATGGCCTAGTGGCAAGAGGCCCTGGGTTCAATTCCCCAGCACCACATATATAGAAAATGGCCAGAAGTGGCGCTGTGGTTCAAGTGGCAGAGTGCTAGCCTTGAGCAAAAAGAAGCCAGGGACAGTGCTCAGGCCCTGAGTCCAAGCCCCAGGACTGGCACAAAAAAAAAAAAAAGTTTTACATAATTCCTATAAAATGTCTAGACTCTTTCTTCCCCTTCCTCCCACGGTCTGGAGTTGGACGGTGTTGCTAGGAGCACCTGTGGCCATTTTGGGTCATGATTAGCACACTAATTGTGGTAGAGTGGAAGAGCCAGGAGCCTGCTAGCTGCAGAGCTGCCACTTAGTCCTGGATTATCCCTACAGACCTTTTTACATAAGAAAACAACCAGTCTCTGACTTCCTTTTTTTTAAATTGGGCCTATCTAGGGGCTTGAACTCAGAGCCTGAGTGCTGTCCTGGAGTGTTTTTCTCAAGGCTGGCACTCTACCACTTGAGCCACAGCTCCACTTCCAGTTTCTTGGGTGGTTAATTGGAAATGAGTGTCTCACAGGAAATAAGTGCCTGTCCATGCTGGCTTTGAACCAAGATCCTCAGACCTCGGCTGCCTGAGTAGCTACGATTACAAATCATTGACACCTGGCTTTTCTTTTCCTTTTTTTTAAAAAAATACTTTAATTTTGGTATGGTCGTGGGAATCGATCCCAGAGCTTTGAGCATGCGAGGCAAGCAGCGTGAAGTGCCCCTGACTTCCCATGCAGTAGGACAGGTGGTCAAAAATGCTGACGTGGGGCTGGGGATATAGCCTAGTGGCAAGAGTGCCTGCCTCGGATACACGAGGCCCTAGGTTCGATTCCCCAGCACCACATATACAGAAAACGGCCAGAAGCGGCGCTGTGGCTCAAGTGGCAGAGTGCTAGCCTTGAGCAGGAAGAAGCCAGGGACAGTGCTCAGGCCCTGAGTCCAAGGCCCAGGACTGGCCAAAAAAAAAAAAAAATGCTGACGTGGCTTTACAATGAAAGACCCTGAAATGAGACCAATTAATTCAGTGTGTGCTGCGGAAAAGTTTACAGGCCCAACACCTATCTGTGATGTTCTGCTAGTTCTTCCGAAAGCCAATCGGGGCGCCTGTTCAGGGTGAGGGAAAGCCAGGTCCTCCACCCCACCAGGTGTGTCCCACAGGACTGGAGTTACCCATCCAGAACGGCTGAGTTTTTGTTTAAACCACCCCCTGCTGCTCCTGTCCTGACCACAGCCCCTGGCAGCACAGGGCTCTGGAATTTGCTTCTGTAGCTCTGTCCCAGGGCCAGGAACAAAGGTTACAGCGCTGAGCCTGGCGCCGGTGAGTCCTCCCCGGAATTCTTGCTGCTCAGGAGGCTGAGATCTGAGGATCTCAAGTCAAAGCCAGACCAGATAGGCAAAGTCTATAAGACTCTTATCTCCAAAAACCACCAGAAAAGCCAGAAGTGAAGCTGCGGTTCACGTGGTAGAGCACCAGCTTTGAGTGGAAAAAGCTAAGGGATAGACAGTGCCCAGGCTCTGAGTTCAAGTTCTAGTACCAACGTGCACACGTGTGTGCACGCGTGAACACACACACACAGAGCGAATGCAAAACCATCCCGAAAAGCACCGTATTTGGAGCAAAGAAAAATACCCCTTTCCCAGAAATCTGTGATTATCAGAATTGGCCTCACCCGAACACTTGCTGGCACCAAATGAGTAAGGACTGGGTTCTCGGCTTCAGTGTTTGCTCTGTCGGGATGAGGGGTCATCGCTGTGCTTGCTAGGTCAGTGAGTAACATCAGAGTGACAGACAAAAGAAGGCAAAGGAAACCCTTGCCGAGGTCCTGGGGCAGGGGTGCAGACTCAAACAGGGGCCAGAGTAGGATGAGGACCCTCTGCGAGGAACAAGCAAATGTTCTTGAACATAACAGATGCTAAAGCCAGAATCAATCCTCCACTTCACTGAACCAACATGGGTGGCCAGCAGACACCCTGTTAAGCATTGATCGCCACCAGGGACAAGGGGAGAGCAATCCTTTCTCCAACACTTAGCTGAACCCGCAAAGCACCAGCCAGCATGCAGCACGGGGCTGCTGGCCAACACCAGCAAGGCTCACATTCCTTAGAAAATGACCCCCAGAAGAGGCCCCGTAGATGATTGCGAAGGAAGAAATATTGGATCCTTTTCCTCCGTTTCTGGGACACTATTGTGCTGATGATGGTGACAAATGGGGCAAAGAGAAAATGACCAGGTAGACAGAGGCTTGCATTGTTGCCTCTGACCTCAGCCAGTCTGAGATAGTTCAGTGCTCAGAGGACAAGTTCAAGGTCATCAGGGTTGGCTTGGCTCTGACAAGAGATCAATGAGAGAGTGCACGGAAGCGCCCGCCTCCCTGTGTGGTTTTCCGGCTCTCTGATCCGTGAAGTCACAAGGAACAGATTGAGTAGACAGTGGCCCATTTTAGATCGCCTTGGTTGGAAGTCAAACACACTGGAGACATGGGCTTGGGTCTTTGTCCAAGGGAGTGTGCATCTAAGAGTCCTCCAAAAGGAAGGTCTGAGGGATGTGTTCTCAGTACTCAGCGCAACCGTGCCGACACAGGTCAAGGTTCTAATGCTTAGGCATCCTTTTCCGTCTCTGAGAGGCAGAACTTTTGCAATTAGAAGCATAAGGCACATTTTAACTCATTAACTGCTTAATATTTCTTAGTAAAGCACGTGCAAAAGTAGAAGTCCTTAACCCAGAGCCCGGAATTCACGCGGGTCCAAGGGCTTGGAGGGCATTAATGGTAATGATGGCAAAAATAGATGGCATTGACTGGGTGCTTTGTTTGGTCAGTTGTAGGGCTTGAACTCAGGACCTGGGCGCTGTCCCTGAGCATTTCACTCAAGGCTAGCGCTCTACCGCTTTGAGCTTCAGTGCTGCTTGCAGTTTTTAAGTGGTCAATTGGAGAGAAGAGTACCACAGACTTTCCTGCCTCAGCTGGCTCAAAACCTTGATTCTCAGAGCTCAGCCTCCTGAGTAGCTAGGATTACAGGCGTGAGCCACCAAAGCCCAGCTACTGGGTGCTTTTCAGGGATCTTAACTATTCGAAGAACATACACCTCACCTCCCCAGCACATTTCCTCACCAAGTGCTTCCATCATACCCCATCCACGAACAGGACGACGAAGACTTAGAAAGGCTGCGGTTTGGCTTGCAGGACAGCCCATATATTAAAGACCCAGTCACCAGAGGGTGCTGCTGGGAGAGGGTGGAGCCTTTAAGAGGCCTAACAGGAGATCTTCAGGTCATTGGGGGTAAGCCCTTGAAGGGGAGTGTGGGATCCTTGGACCCTCCTACTCCCCTCCCCGACCCTTGCCATAAGGTGAGTGGCTTTGCTTTATCATATGCTTAATCCATGTTGTGCTACCCCGCCCCAGGCCCCCAAAGCCTTGATCCTGTTGGGTATTTATTAGGGCTACAGAACGCTGACTTGTACAGTAAGGTACTTCTTGCTCCAAGCTTCCTTCTACTGCATATTGGAGCCACAATTTGGACGTGGAGGCCCCAGTCCAGGATCTGCCCTCCAAGGCCGAATGAATGCATTCACCGAGCTCTCGTTGGACCAGCGGCATTGAGCAGCCAACTGGACTCCATTGGTGGTGATACTGCTTCTGTACAGAGGAAGCCATTGACTCCATGTCTAGCAAAGTGCTGCAAGATTGGGATTGTCAGAGGAATGTGATCATCAAGATACTGAGATATGTCACCTACCCCCCCACCCCCACCCCTTGCAGGTTCCCATGAGCCACAGCGTCACCTCCTCTCCTATCAAGGTTGACTGACATCTGCTTTCTGGAAATTCATTCTATAGGCTATAGTGAGTCAGCCAGAGCGTATCATTGTGACCCAACATAATGAAACCCATATCAAAAATTGGCCATTCAACTTCCATAAAGGAAGTTTAACAAATGGTAATAGAGGGGGTGAATATAATCAAAGCACGTTATATACATGTGTGGAAATATCACTTTGAACAATTTGTGTGTGTATGTGTTTAAAAATCCAACCAATCAGGCTGGGAATGTGGCTTAGTGGTAGAGTGCTCGCCTAGCATGCATGAAGCCCTGGGTTTGATTCCTCAGTACCACATACACAGAAAAAGCTGGAAGTAGCACTGTGGCTCAAGTGGCAGAGTGCTAGCCTTGAGCGGGAAGGAGCCAGGGACGGTGCTCAGGCCCTGAGTCCAAGGCCCGGGACTGGCAAAAAAAAAAAAAAAATCTAACCAATCATTGTTTAAAGAACGAGATCTAAAGTAGAAGCTAGCTGGGCCTTGGTGGCTCACGCCGGCAATCCTAGCTACTGAGGAGGCTGAGCTCTAAGGATCATGGTTTGAAACCAGCCCCGGCAGAAAAGTCTGTGAGACTGTTATCTCCAGCTAACCAGCAAAATGCTAGAAGTGGAAGTGTGGCTCAAGTGGTAGAACACCAACTCTGAGTGAAAAAAGTTAAACAGTGCCCAAACCCTGCGTTCAAGCCCCAGCACTGGAAAATAAATAAGTAAGTAAAATAAAATTGATTCTTAAAAACAAATTCTATTTTCTTGATTTAGCAATTCAGTAGTACTACAAAAATCATGTCAGACGGTATGAATATATACATACGCTCCTCAGCTGTTTAAAGCAAAATATATATTATGGACAAAGACTTGAATAAGAATTAATATATAATATGATTTAAAAGTCTTACCCAAGAGACACAAAGCACTTGAGTTTGATGTTGTGGGGTTGGGCTGCTGTATAAGTAAGGAGAAGACAGAGGCAGGAGGAGGGAAAACAGACAAGCGGGAAGGGGGGCCAGAGACCCTGAGAGGCCACACCACACCCACATTTCATCTTCTAGATGGTAGAGAAATCTCTTCATTTAAAAATCTCTATATAAGAATTGCTCAGAGAATTCCCATGTAGTAGCTGGTTGCTGGGGGTTCATACCTGTCATCTTGGCAGTCTGTCAGAGTCTCCAGTGAACCACCAGAAAGCTGGAAATGGAGCTGTGGCTCAAGTGGTAGAACATCAGCCTTAAGCAAAAAGAGTTACGACCAGGCCCTGAGTTGAAGCTCTACTACCAGCATAAAGAAAGGGGAGAAAGAGGAAGGGAGGGAGGGGGGGAGGGAGGAAGGGAGCGGGGGAGGGAGGAAATAAATGCATAGTGTCACTATGTTGAAAATAAACTATACAACTTGTGGGTGGGGACAGGAGGGAAAAACTGGAATAAAGCAGGGAAAGGATGACATTGTCCAAAAAGAAACGGACTCATTACCTGACTTATGTAACTGTAATGCCTTTGTACATCCCCTTTATAATAGCAAATTTTTAAAAAGAAAAATTCAAAAAAAGAATTGCTCTTTTAAAACCTTTCATTTTTTTATTAGACATGCCATGCAAGTTTGCTCATTAGATATGAAAATTATGTGATTTTTAAATAAATCTTGTTATTGAAACTGAAAATGAATGGAATAACTTACCCTTTTGCCTGCTTTGAGAACTTTTACCTAGTACATAACTGATTTCTAACTTGGGCTTCTACCTAATTATCATACAATTGATTTCTCTTAAATAGACAGGAACCCTATTTATAAAGATACTTTGGCAAGGATGTAAGTCCACCTATCATAGAAAATTGAATTTCCAGGCAAATGAACTTACATCTTTCTGTAGCAAAATCCACTTAGGTGAAGTTATTAAAGTTCTGATGATTTTCATTTGCATTTATATTTGCCTTTTAGAATGGACACAGAATTTTGAATCATTTATAGAATAAATACTTTCAATAGTTATCCTTGTGATTTTCTTAAGGTATAATGACCATACTTATTTTTGTGTGTATATGCTGTACTACAGCTTGAACTCTAAGGCCTTGGGTTCTCGCTTGGCTTTTTTTTGCTCAAGACTAGCGTTCTATCGCTTGAGCCACAGGGCCACTTCCAACTTTTTGCTGGTTAATTGGAGATAAGAGTCTCTCAGATTTGTCTGCTCATGCTGGCTTCAAACTGCAGTCCTTATATCCCAGTCTCCTGAGTAACCAGAATTACAAGCGTGAGCCACCAGCACCCGGTATATTTATCTTCTCATTTTGTAGACTTACCAAGTAGAAAATTATTTGTTGACTTATTATTGTTGTTGATGCTAATTTTGCAAATATCATTTATAACCATCGTTGGTATTTTTCCAAAGATCATACTGTCTAAGCCTGAGGTGAGTTAATGAGAAGGCATTGCAGGTTGAGGCACTGGGATCTGTCCCAAGAATGAAAGAGAGAGAAAAGAAGAAAAAAAACAAACAGCAAAATAAGGTAAGGCAAGGGAAGAGGGGCAAAGGGAGGGGAGAGGGGAAGGGGGGGAAGAAAGAAAAGGGAAGAAAATGAGTCACTGGTGCCCCGTGGGTGGGCTTCATCTCATGTCTAGTTGTTTTGGGGTTTCCGGATAGTTGGAAGAAGAAAATGGCTCAGGGCAAAGACCACAGATAACAAAATGAAGTCTAGGATGCCTCACTTTTATCCTGATTTCAGTCAGCTTTTTTTTTTTTTTTATGTGTGTGCTGGTACTGGGGCTTTATGCTCTCATTTGGCTTTTTTTAAAAAAAAATCAAGGCTGGTGCTCTCCCACTTGAACCATACCTTTACTTCTGGCTTTTTGGCGGTTAGTTGGAGATGAAGGGTCTCATAGACTTTTCTTCCCAGGTTGGGTTTGAACTGCACTCTTCATACCTTAGCCTCTTGAGTAGCTAGGATTACAGGTGTGAGCTATCAGCGCCTGGCTCTCAGGCAGCTTTTAAGCACCTGTTTCATGACTAAGAGGTTCAAACTCATCAGAGTGCAGGGTCTAGAGAAGCCACCCCATCACAGAACAAACGTCTAGTTGTTGATGGCAGGATTCTGTGCACACTGTGATTAGGCAGAGGCTGGTAATAGCACAGGTGCAGGGTGCAAAGCCGAGGGGAAGGTGGCCCTTGGATGCATAAACCTCATGGTATGGAGCCGTGGCCCAGCGAGTTATTCCAGCACTCAAAGAACCTTCCGGCATTACTACAAAGTCTCTACCTTCTTGGCCACACAATCCATCTATAGCAGTTAACAGAATACAAAACCACTGGCCATAGCAAGTTGTACCTAAGAATCAGACTTCTATCACTATTCTCTAGTTGCCACTTTTACCTAACTTGAGTGTCTGGCTTTTGTTTCACCCTTTCAGCAGGACTTGACTTTAAATATGCGTTTCATCTTAGTCCCGATTTTAGAACTGATAACTGCACAACCCTGAACTTTGAACTTGATTTGTGCATGATCCAGGACGGGAAGGGATGTAGATCCATTGGGGAGAGTGGTAATGGGCAAAGCCCCACTCAGACACCAAACTGGGGGGGGGGGGGGGGCCGGTGCACACACAGGGCTTCCTCCGTGAAGACTCACACGCACGCTGCTCCTTCAGGGCGCGGGGTCCACACTGTGATAGTCACAGGTGACAAGGCAAAGTCAACCTGTGAACATTCGAGTCTCTGAAACTGGTGATTGCCAAAACACGCAGGCCTTTAAAGAGCTCAGGTCACGACTGTGAAAGCAACGGCAATGTCCACTGCAGAGGCAGAAAGGCGGCGGTCAGAAGCTTTGGCGGGCATGATGGGTCCCTGAACATCCGTACCGCTTGTTTGCTGACATGTCTGCTTTCCGTCTCCCAGGCTGTTCATTCCATCGTAAGGGGTGTTCACCGGTTTGGCCTCGTATTTCCATCTCGCTGTTTTAAGTAATATATGTGTGTGAAATACTGATAAGCATAAAAAGAGAATTCCCCATGATATCATCCTTTGAAGTTGTTTCTGTGATGTGCATCATTTCAGGGGTGTGTGTGTGTGTGCGTGTGTGTGTGTGTCCGTGCACACACACGCACATGCGTGCACGCCTACGAGAGCCAGTACTAAGGTTTGCACTGAAGGTCTGGGCTCTGTCCCTTCACTTCTTCCTCCGCACACAGCTTCTCTCATTGGGGTTTGAACTCAGGGCCTGGGTGCTGCTCAAGGCATCCTTTTGAGTCATAGCCCCACTTCCATCCATCCCCTTCCGGAAGCTTCCTTTGTCTCAGAGGCCAGCATCCTCCAGGCCTGAGCCAGAGACGAAGACTGTCCGTTCACAGGAAGTATCTTATAACGACTGCCAGTCAGTATGCAATGGCATCGGTACGCTTCTTTTCGGATATGCCTTTTGATGGTTTTTGTAAAGGTTAGTAGAAAGTAGAAAATGGGACTGTGTGTGTACTGGATTTTGAGAGATTATCAATAGGTTCTTGAAAGTTACTTTTGCTGAAAAGCACAAAAGTCAATGAAAAGTCCAGCATCCCTGCCTTCGTTTTACATCTCTCTCTTTTGGCTGCAAACTTTGAGTCAGATATCTGCTTAACTGTGCACATTGGCATGTTAATCATTCAAGGACTATCTTTCTAGAACTGGTGATGTCTAACCTAGCTCACTCCCCGCCTTCGCCCCCGCCCCAACGCCCAAGATGCAAGGCACAGGAAACAGTTTTCTAGCCTTCCAAGATGGTCCATTCCAGAATTCTTATGGTGAACCCTCTCATCAGGAAGTAGTTATTGAAGAAAATGACCTTTAACCTCCCCAAGAAGTGACAGTGGAGTTTGAGGGAGAACATCAACAACCACTGGTCAAGAGAATTCCATTTTGTTCCCTCCCTCCCTGTTATGTTCCCATTTAACTCTCTCTCTCTCTCTCTCTCTCTCTCTCTCTCTCTCTCTCTCTCTCTCTCTCTCTCTCTCTCCCTCCCTCCCCCCATGATCACTGGTAATGACAGATTGATAAACATATCTTGGCAGTTATGACTTTCCTATCATGACCAGGTCCTACCTGACCAATCCTGAGATAATCATCAACCAGGTCACGGTTTTCTCAGGACTGATTAACTGTGTATTCTTCTTGATCCTTCCTTTTATGGTCTGGAAGCTCCTATCCATACCCCAAAGACAGATAGACTTGGGGTTACTGAAGCTCTTTATCCGTTCTTGCTGACTCAGCCATGTTGAAAACACTACTCTTCCTTTCACCACTACTCATCCCTTTCACAGTTGGGCTTTTGCCCAAACCTCTGGTAACAAATAAAACATATGATATATAAAGCATATTATTTCATATTACACATATAAATTATTAATAAATTTATATAATGTAATTGTTAATATATTAATCACATATATTAATTACATATAATAACATATATTTCTTGTGTGAAAGGAAAATGTTTACATTTTTTTAATATACATAATCAATAAACTATTTTAAAAGTGCTTTATTTCAAATCCTAGTCACGTGTTCCTATAAATGTGCAAGCAAGTTATATGTTAAAAACATATGTCTCAGCCAGGTGCCAGTGGCTCAGGCCTTTCATCCTAGCTACTCAGAAGGCTAAGATCTGGGGGATCATGGTTCAAAGCCAGCCCAGGCAGGAGAGTCTATGAGACTCTTACTTCCAATTAACCACCCTAAAGCGGGAAATGAAGCAATGGCTCAAGAGCTTATGAATAGCACCCAGGCCCTGGCATTAAAAAATAATAATTGTTTTCTCTCATATACAGAATTAAGATCTAAAATATACTGGTTCATGATAAATTATACAGGACTCCGGGCATTCACACACAGTGAGACCAAGGGAGGATGCTCGTAGGAGAGGAACACAAAGGCCCAATGACTGATCATACCAACTAATACTTACCAAGATGAACTCCAGGAAATGGAAACGAGTTTGTTTTCCTTCATTGCCGTTTTTGTTTTCTTTTCTTTTTGTCTTGTTTGATCATTGATCTGTCTTTGGACTAGTAAGGGGAGCACAGAAATAGAGGGCAAAGGTGAGCGGATACAGCAGCGGTACTCACTAGACACTGTGTGGAAAATGAGCTATCCAGCTTGTGGGTGGCGATGGAGAGGAAAATCCGGGCGAGCGCCCGGGAAGGGGTGACACGGTGCAAAAAGAAATGTACTTATTACCTGACTTACGTAACTGTAATCCCCCTATACCCCACTTTACAATAACAATGAAAAATACAACTTTTAAAAAGGAAAAACCCTATCTTGTGGCTTTTCAGGGATGTGTTAGGACCGTGTGGAAGGCGTGGGGGAATTAGAAGGTGATGGCCCCCATCGGTCACAGAAATGCATGACTCCGATTGACTTGAACCGCCAGGCACACGGGCTATTCACATTGCCAGGGAGCCGAATCCTGTCTGGTCACTACAGAGGTGGTCCACTCGGGGTGTCATGGAGGTCAGGAGACTTTCTGCCTCTCTGCCGTGTCGTCTTCTGTGTGTGGGCTTTGCCCTCGTTCTTGCTCATCTCGCAAGTCACTGCACCAAAGCTTGGAGCCATCTCCATCCTTCGTGGGACAGGAGCGGGGCTGGCGAGGGTGCTGGTTCTGGAGTTTGAACTCAGAGCCTGGGTGCTGTCCCTGAGCTTTTTTATTTATTTTACTAGAGGCTAGTGCTCTACCACTCGAGCCATAGCTCTAGTTCTGGCTCTTTGGTGGTTGGTTGGAGCTAAGTGTCTCAGTGGGCTTTCTTGCTTGTGCTAGCTTCGATCCACAATCCTCAGACCTCAGCCTCCTGAGTAGCTAGGATGACAGGCGTGAGCCACCAGCGCCTGGCTTTCTGGGACTTCTTAAGTATGAGACAAGGTTGGAGGCATAGCTCAAGTGGCAGAGAACCTGCATCAGACCTGGGCATGGTAGCTCATGGCTGTAATCCCAGCACTCAGAAGATGGAAGATCATGAGTTCAAGGCAAGCCTAGCCTATGACTATATCCTGTGTCAGACTCAGCTAAGTCAGATGCACATACAAGCATACTTGAGTCTTTCCACTAGGTCTCTCTGGAATGTACTGAATAGCAACAAATTCAGAAATGATGTCAATGCTATATTGGCATTGATTTGCCAAGTATTACTGGTGTTGCTTGATAGCCAGAGTCAATGGGCAAACAGGTCGTTTCTTCTGCCATCTTAGTGTACTACAGTGTGTTAATTTATTTTCAATTTTTCAGTTAATTTACTATTATCAACCCGCAGACCACACAAGACACTTAATAATAACCCATAGGCAATGCTGAGCAAGGGTGAAGTGTGCGGTGTTCAGAGGCGGTGCCGGAGGCCCAGGCAGAGCCAACGTGGACGTACAAAGCATCTGTCACCATGGTTACAGGAGACGCTAGCAAGCAACCCCATCACAGACTGGATGAGGCTGGGTGCTGTCAAAATGCAGAGCTGGGGGCTGGGGATATGGCCTAGTGGCAAGAGTGCTTGCCTCGTATACATGAAGCCCTGGGTTCGATTCCCCAGCACCACATATATGGAAAACGGCCAGAAGGGGCACTGTGGCTCAGGTGGCAGAGTGCTAGCCTTGAGCAAAAAAGAAGCCAGGGACAGTGCTCAGGCCCTGAGTCCAAGGCCCAGGACTGGCCAAAAAAAATAAAATAAAATAAAATAAAATAAAAAAAAATGCAGAGCTGGCTCAAGGCGCACTCTGGTCTCCGGAGGACAGCTGACTCCAGCCATGGGTAGTCTAGCAGAGGAGAGGATTCCAGGCTGCTTGGGGTCAGGCTGACGACCAGGTGGGTCACGTCACCCAGGGAGATGGAGCTGAGTGGAAGCCCAGAGCTGGCGCTGGGAGTTGATCACCTGTGGCTGGCTGACACGTGCTGGGGGGCCTGGGGATGGGTCGGTGTGTGCCAACACTGCTCTCATTCCTGGGGTTCTCCCTCTGATCCATGGAGTCAGGGTGGCTTCCTACCCGAGCTAGGGGCGGGGAAGGGATGAGCACAGGGCCTGGGCATTAGTCACTCAGCAGGCATTGATACCTATGACGTGCTTGACTATGTCCACAGTGCGGGCGTCCTGGGAGCTAGCCATCGTCTCCAGCAAGGAGCCGGTAAAGGCCACCAGGAAGCCATGCTCATGTTCCGTGCAGAGTAGTGGTGCTGGGCATACAGATGGAGGCGCGGGGTGTGGTGGTAGAGAGGGAGGGGCGGAAAGGCAGATCTGGAGGGACAGGGGCCTATGGAGGCCGTGCCCTTTCCTCCTCCTGAAAGGCCTGGAAGACAGAGACCGCATCCCACACAGAAACAGCCAATGCCCCTACAGCTGACCCCGGATGGGGACAGGTGCCCTTCCTCTGGGGGAGAGGTAGACAGGGAGCCAACCAGATGCCAAAACAGCTGGGACATGCCCAAAGGGGAAGTCAAAGGGTTTGCCCATGGGCACCACAATTTCTGGGTTCCACTTCTTGTTCTCTTGCCTCCAGAAGTCTGTGTTCTCTCCCACTCCCCCTTTCCCTCCCCCTCCTCCCTCCTCCTCCTCCTCCTCCTCCTCCTCTTCCTCCTCCTCCTCCTCCTCCTCCTCCTCCTCCCTCCTCCTCCTCCTCCTCCTCCTCCTCCTCCTCCTCCTCCCTCTTCCTCCTCCTCCTTCTGCCCCGGAAGCAGGTGCTCAGGTCCTCGTGCGGCACACCATGGGCCTCTCAGACAGAGTCCTGATGGGGAGCTTATACCAACTTGCCAGTAGCCCAACGGCTCTCCTCAACTTCCCCAGTACCTTAGTCACTTTCAAATAAGCGTCACCTCTGCTCCCACCTTTCCTGCTTCATAGTTCTTCATTTGGTGGAGAGAAAAGCGGACTCAAGAGGCCTCAGTTCCAAAATGCATTCCATTACCCACGCAGTCTTGTTTGCTCATAGCTTCCGGAGAGGCCCAGGACGCTCTTCTGAAGAGAGTCTCGGGCATGCTCACCCTTGCCAGGAACCATTTGCAGTCAGTAGAAAGCTGGGAATATGACCTAGTGGTAAAGTGCATGCCTCACATACATGAAGCCCTGGGTTCGATTCCTCAGCACCACATATATAGAAAATGGACAAAAGTGGCGCTGTGGCTCAAGTGGCAGAGTGCTAGCCTTGAGCAAAGAGAAGCCAAGGACAGTGCTCAGTTCCAGCCCCAGGACTGGCAAAAAAAAAAAGAAAGGGAAAAGGAAGGAAGGAATAAAAGAAAGAAATAGAAAGGAAAGAAAGAGGCAGAGAGGGAAGGAGGGAGGAAGGGAGAAGAGAAGGAGTAAAGAAGGTGGGAAGGAGGGAGGGAGGAAGGAAAGTGGGAAGGAGGGAAGGAGGAGGGAAAGTGGGAAGGAGAGAGGGCATTCAGTCTCCTTCCTTCCCCCTCTGAGTACCTTCCAAGCCCAGCGGTGTGGACAGCACTGTTGCAAACACTCCCCAGCCCTGGCAGAGGGGCTGAGCCTGCCCCGTGCTGCGTTTTCACAAGCTCCCTGGTGCTTGTCTTGTGGTGGGCACATTCAAGTCAAAGGTGCACGAGCCTTCTGTTAGGGTGGCCCTGTCCCCCGGGGAACTCGGAAGGCAGAAACCTCAAACCCCTCCGGCTTTAGGGAAGAAAGAGCTTGAGCTCTCTCCCCTCCCTGGGCGATGCCCTCTTCAGTGCCAGCTCATTTCTCAGCTGCCACGGAGACTGGAGGAGGCTGGAAGATCGGGAACTGCTGTGTTCTTGGGGCCCAATTCCATCCCTGGCCTTCAAGCTGAGAAACCAGGTTTATGGGGGACAGAAGGAAGGCAATAGAGAAGGTGTCTCTCTCACTTCTCACCCCTCCACACACCACACACACACACACACACACACACACACACACACACACACACACACACACTTAGAGCATAACTCAGGAGAAAGTAGAATCTTAGCTTGGAGGTTGGCCTGAAGGCCCCTGGGCAGGCCGGACAGGCGGGTAGGTTCCTCGGGCTAGTAAAGGCCCCCAGGGCTCCGCCCTAAGGAGCATGGAATCCTGCGGGCTCCAGGTTGCAGCTCCAGGAGCAGTGTAAATTTACACCAGCCCTTGCAATGGTTCTCATGCAAACATTGTTTCAGTGCATTTAGAGCATTTAAAAAATGCCAACCCCAGGATGAAAAAAAAACATCAGCTGTTAGACAGGGCAGGCCAGCAAAAGACATCTTCTCCCCGCTGCCTCCCTCCCGGGGCTGAGGGCTGAGGGACAGCCAGGTCTGGCACGGGACAGCGAGTGGAGGGAGATGCGCTTTGGAGGAGAGCCAAGTAGAGGTGGACTCGCGGTGGACCGGGCAGCTCATGGTGGGGGGTGGGGGGGTGGGGGGGGAATGTTCTCTCACACATGGACATTTCTCTGATGCCTTCAGACAACACACTGCCGCGCACTGGATTTCCCTTGGACTGTGATATAGACCCGAATGACGTCAAATTACAAAACAGCTCAGTTATGTGCAAAGGCTGAATAATGTACTTATCCGCAAGCAAGCCTCTCCTCTCCAATCAGGTTCTGAACTGATTCCCCACCCCCCCCCCCCCCCAGCAGCTTTGCCAAGCGCGGGAGCTACTGGTACAGGTTAGAAATATTTATTTATTATTATTATATATATATATATTTTTTTTTTTGCCAGTCCTGGGCCTTGGACTCAGGGCCTGAGCACTGTCCCTGTCTTCTTTTTGCTCAAGGCTAGCACTCTGCCACTTGAGCCATGGCGCCACTTCTGGCCATTTTCTGTATATGTGGTGCTGGGGAATCGAACCCAGGGCTTCATGTATACGAGGCAAGCGCTCTTGCCACTAGGCTATATCCCCAGCCCCATATTTATTTATTATTGATGGATGGATTTAAATGGGTTTTTCTTTTTAATTTGGTTTCTTCTTTTGTTTGTGTGGTGCCCAGGAATGGAACCCAGGGCTTCATGTATGCTAGGCAAGTCCTCTCCCACTAGGACACAGTCCCAGTCCCCAGGTTAGGAAATGTTTAAAGGATTTGCCCTGCTGCCTCCACGGGGCATTAGAAGCTTTCTTCCAGCCACGCCTGTCATCCTAGCTAGTCAGGAGGCTGAGATCTGAGCATCATGGTTCAAAGCCAGCCCAAGCAGAAAAGTCTGAGACTCCTATATCCAGAAAAAAAGCTAAAAGTGAAAGTGAGTCTCACCTCGTAGAGGGCTAGCGTGGAGGCAAAAAAAAGCTAAGTGAGAGTTCAAACTTCAGCACTAGAACAAAAAATAATGTCAATAAAAATAAATAAATAAATGAAAATGGTCTTCCACTAGGCACTGTGGCTTGTGCCTATAAATCCAGCTTCTTAAAAGACGGAAACTAGGGGCATCAGAGTTCAAGGCCAACCTGGGCAAAAAGCAAGAATCTACCTAAAAAAAAAAAAAAAACCTAAAGCAAAAAAGTCTAGAAGTGTAGCTCAAATGGTAAAGCACTAGCCTAGAAATCACAAGGCCCTAACTCCAACTTCCGACGGATATCCTGCCCTCCCACCCCCCCCCCCCCCGCCCGGGCCCCAAAGCAAGTACTCAAAACGCTAAGAACGCATAGAACGGCCCTGACAGGAAGGGAAGGGAGGCGTGTCCACGCGGTGGGCACTTGGCACTGTGCCAGCGGCTCTGCCAGGCAGGGTGGCCCAGGCCAGGCCTGCCCCACGTCCAGAGCTCGTGGGGCTTTTGGAGTTCATGGGCAGCTCTGTACGGAGAGCTCACAGCTTTTAGAACATTTCCAAAAGGCCTTCCAGGAAGTGGTGAATTGCCCTGGGTCGTCAGTCACCCAACCCAAGCACAGACATCGGGAAAACAAAGCTGTGGAGCCACACGCGGAGCAGAAAGCAAGCGTGCGAAGTCATCCCTTCAGTACGGAAGTGCAGCGAAGCAAAGCCACACCGCCACTGGCGTTCCAGCACGCGGACGATCCGGGCTGTGCCCGATAGTGCATCGGGGTGTGGAAGCAACTGGGAAGAGAAAGGAAGGAACAGAAAGCACAGAAAACTTTATCATTCTTAGCATCAATAATTACTCATAAGCGGCAGTTTCGTTTTAACATGTCCATTTAGGTGGACAGTGCATCTCAATCAGAGTCCCCCCCCCCTCCCTTCCCCTCCTCTTCCCAACCAGTCTAAGCAAGCTTTATTGTTCCATTTTCATGCATGTACATAAAATATTTGGATGACATTCACCCTTCTCCTCTTTAAGCTCCTCCCACTACTACCTACATCCCACAGGAGGCGCAGTGCAACTTCCCGATACTCGTTTTTGTTTAAGTGCAAGTTAATTTCAAAGGGATTTCATCATGGTATCACACAGGTGCACACACGTTCATGTACATATGTATGTTTATGTTCCCAGATTTGTATAGTCACCCTGTGTTTATGAGTATGTTTTAGGTCAAACATCCACCTATGACAGAAAACATGTCCTTCTGAACCTGGCTTACTTTGCTTAATACATCGGGTTTTATTTCCCTACAAAAGATACAATTTCATAAGCCTGGTGCTGGTGGCTCACGCCTGTAATCCTAGGTACTCAAGAGGCTGAGATCTGAGGACCATGGTTCAAAGCCAACCTAGGCTAGAAAGTCTGTGAGACTCTTGTCTCCAATTAACCACTAGAAAACTGGAAGTGGCACTGTGGCTCAAAGTGGTAGAGCACTAACCTTGAGCAGAAAAGCTCAGGGACAGTGCCCAGGCCCTGAGTTCAAGGCCGATGACCAGCACCAAAAAACAAGTAATAATATAAAGAAATACTACTGCGATTCATAAATCTATCAATGCTCCATCTGCTTCACAGCACGGCCTGGCTCTGGCAAGCTAGGACACGACTAAGCCTGGCTGGCTGCTTCTTCCTCTCTCTCCTCCCTCTCCACTTGCTCTTTCCTGGCCTGGCCTCTGTGGGCCCTGGTGCTCTACTTTAGACACGAGGCTCCTAGCAGAGATGCCTCCGTTGTCTACCTGTAGCAGCCCGGGCTCCTGACATGTCCATCCTCTACGAAAGTGTCCTCTCCTGGCTCTGACTTCCTGCTGTGTGATAAAGAGCTGAGTGATGGAACTGGCTTAGCTGCTTCATTTGAAAGATGGCCTTTTGGTACTGGAGGCATGGCTCAGTTAGTAGAGCGCTAGCCAATGAGCCAATGGTCAGGTACTGAGTTAGAATGCCAGCCTCGCCGCCCCCCCCCCCCCCAAAAAAAAAGAAGGATGGTGTGTCATTTGATCCTGCTCTACTCTCCTGGGTGCATACCCAAAGGAATGCAAGTCAACACACCATGCTTGCACACGGGTGTGCACTGCAGCACTACTCATTATAGCCAGCTACGGGATCAGCCTAGTGACCCATCAACAGGTGAATAAAGAAAAGGTGATATATACACACAACGGAGTCATATTTAGCCATAAAGAATGAAACTATGGGGGCTGGGAATATGGCCTAGTGGCAAGAGGGCTTGCCTTGTATACATGAAGCCCTGGGTTCGATTCCCCAGCACCATATATATAGAAAATGGCCAGAAGTGGCGCTGTGGCTCAAGTGGCAGAGTGCTAGCCTTGAGCAAAAAGAAGCCAGGGACAGTGCTCAGGCCCTGAGTCCAAGGCCCAGGACTGGCAAAAAAAAAAAAAAAGAGAATGAAACTATGTCATTTGTAGAACACGGAAGGAACTGGAGATCATCATGTTAAGTGGAATAAGTCAGATTCATAAAGACAAACATCACACGATTTCCCTCACAAATAAAAGTCTAGGTCTGACCAACAAAGTGGGGACGTGAAGTTAAAGGGGGAATTGACCAGTGGGGTGGGGAGGGGGGAGCAGGAAAGGGAAGGGTAAAAGAGAAGGCCATGAGGGAGGATGAAGATGAACAAAGTGACTCTGATAGTTGTGATCAGTGGATTGTGATCACTTCGTCTCAGCAGAGCCTCCTTCTACCTCACCTTCCATCAGATTCCCTGAATCCACTGGATTCATCCTCAGGATTCCAGAATCAACGAGGACTAGCACAGCTCTGGGGCAAATGTGCTTCGCACATCTACTCATTGTCCACATATGTCTTGGAGACTCTGCAAGACATCTACAATGTGTATCACAGGAATGATCAGATTTACCTCTGGCTGCCCCTGGGTCCCCTCTGTCACGACCCCTATTGCCCTCCTCCTCTCCCATCTCTGTGGATCACTGTATGAAGGTCAGCATCTGTTTGCCTACTTCTGTCCTTTCCCTTCTCCCAGCATGACTCTCATGAGGACAGAGGCCTGGTCTGGTTTCTTCCTGTAATCCCCTTGCCTAGAGCAGGGCCAGGGACACGATGGCATTCCACAAATATCGTTGATCATGTGGTGGTGGTGGTGATGATGATGAAGATGGTGATGGTGGTAGTGGTGGTGATGGTGGTGGTGGTGATGATGGTGGTGGTGGTGGTGGTAGTGGTGATGGTGTTGGTGGTGGTGGTGGTGATGGTGTGGGGGTGGTGGTGGTGGTGGTGATGTTGGGGGTGGGGGTGGTGGTGGTGGTGATGATAGTGGTGGGGGTGGTGATGATAATAGTGGTAATGATGGTGGTGGTGGTGGTAGTGATGATGATGATGAAGATGATGGTGGTGGTGGTGGTGGTACTGGTGATGATGATGATGAAGATGATGAGAGTTAACACTATAAGCAGCTACCTTGAGCCACACACTATTCTGGTCTCTTTACATAAATTATTTTATTTTATTCTTACAGTGTTCCCATGAGGCACATGCTATTACTATTCACATTATGTTAAAGAAACCTAAGACTAAGAAGGTATAGTTCAAGTGGTAGAGTGCCTGTCTAGAGAAGTATAAGGCACCGAATTCAATCCTTAATACCACAGAAAAGAAAGAGCCAACTAGGCACTAGGGGGCTGGGATCTAGAAGGTCTCAGTTCAAGGCTAGCCCTTGCCAAAAAAGAAAAGAAAAAGCTCGTGAGATTTAGAAAGAAAAAGAGGGAGTGAAAGGGAGAAGGGAGGGAGGGATAGAGGGAAAGAAGGAAGGAGGGAATGAGAGAAGGGTGAGAGGAGGAAGAAGGGAGAGGAGAGAGAGAAAGAGAGAGAGAGAGAGGAAGGGAGGAAGGAGGGAAAGAGAGAAGGAAGGAGGGGCTGGGAATATGGCCTAGTGGCAAGAGTGCTTGCCTCCTATACATGACGCCCTGGATTCAACTCCTCAGTACCACATATATAGAAAACGGCCAGAAGGGGCGCTGTGGCTCAAGTGGCAGAGTGCTAGCCTTGAGCAAAAAGAAGCCAGGGACAGTGCTCAGGCCCTGAGTGCAAGGCCCAGGACTGGCAAAAAAAAAAAAAAAAAAGAAAAAGAAGGAAAGAAGCTGGAGACCACGGCCCACACTCCTGTGAGTGGCAAGGCTGAGCTGCTGACTCCTCCACCCAGGACAGACCTGTCTCTGCACGGCTTTGCAAAGATGAATCAAGCCTGCTTACCGAACGAGGCCTGTGCAGGTGGTGAACAAAACATAACTAAGAAGCACTGGACCACAGGCTAGAACCAGACATGTACTCTGACCCGATAGAACAAGGGATGGGTCAGGCAGAGAGGAGGCAGAAAGGAGGGAGAGAGGAGCAGAGAGGAGGCAATCTGGCTGGCAGCCAGGACGTGGAGTGAGGAGAGAAGGTAGCAAGGAAGAAGTCCCGTGGACTTGACTTGCAGAGATGGAGCCACACGAGCCGGCACTTGGTTCCCTCTGAAAGCTGCGTGACGTAGCCAGGCGGCAGCTGGGTGCCCGCTACAACAAAGACACTGGAGACTCAGGGGGGAGGTGGCTTCCAGAAGGACTAGTGAGGATGGTCCCTTTCAACCCTCTAAGGTAAGGGAGTGTGACAGGGGGACAAGGCAAGGGACTGAGGGCCAGGCGGTTTGCTGGGTCGGAGGCCATGCAGGCAGGAGCAGAAGGAGAGAGAGAAATAGGCCCAGAGCTGAGAACCGGCTGGACTCCAAGGCCCAATTTGCTTTCCAACTTTGCTCAGAAGTGTCTCCGTTACAAATTCGGAGCCTCAGACTTTTCTGCCCAAGACTTTTCCCTGTCTCCTCCTCCTCCCTGTTCAGTAAATGGCTGCCTCTACATCCGACTTTCTCACGTTTTCGGGTGTCTGGATAAATTGAACAAAGGAGCAGGTTTCCCTGCTCCTGATCTATGATGATGTTTCTTGCTTGAACAGGGCCTGGGTGCTGTCCCTGGATTTGTTTTGCTCAATGTTAGCACTCTACCCCTTGAGCCACAGCTCCACTTCTCTGTGTGTGTGTGTGTGTGTGTGTGTGTGTGTGTGTGTGTGTGTGTGTGTGTGTGTGTGTGTGATTAATTGGAGACTTGAGCCTCACAGACAGCCAGGAGCTGGTGGTTCACACCTGTAATCCCAGCTGAGATATGAGGATGGCCGTTCAAAGCCAGCCAGGGAAGAAGAGTCTGTGAGATGCTCATTTCCAATTACCCACCCCCAAACTGGAAGTGGCTCAAAGTGGTAGAGTGCTAGCCTTGATCAATAAAAGCTCAGAGACAGCACCTACGTTCTGAGTTCAAGCCCCAGGACAGACAGACAGACAGACAGACAGACACACACACACACACACACACACACACACACACACACACACATGTGCATGTGCACAAAAAGATTGTAACTCCTAAATCTTTTTTTGGATTTATAGAACAGAGATCATTTGATGACCTCTGTAATGCTCTTCCTTGGTCTCTAGTTCTAGACATTGCTGTGATGTTTTGCAGGAAATTAATGTGTGTGGTTTAAGAGAAGCACAGGAACTGGTCACAGGAGGTCAAGGTCCACTGAAATATCCTGCCCCATGAGGAGAAGGGAGACACGTGCCCTGGATAATAAAGACCCTGATCAGCACACAGTCTCGCTGTCCACTCCTCTTGCCCTCTCTATAAAACCTCCGGAATCAAGCTGGGTGCTGGCGGCTCATGCCTGTAATCCTGGCTACTCAGGAGGCTGGGATCTGAGGATCACACGCAGGAAAGACCCTAAGATTCTTATGTATAATGAACCACCCAAAAAGCCAGAAGTGGGGCTGTGGCTCTCTGGTAAAGCACTAGCCTTGAGCACAACTCAGGCACAGCAACCAGGCCCTGAGTTCAAGCGCCAGGAGCAACAACAACAAAAAGCTCCAGAATCCTCGAGTCCTCCCCTTCCCCCTCAGGATGGGGCTTTGAGGAGCAGCTACTCTGCCTTCTTCAGGGCTAGCTTTGAAAAAGCCTGACACCTAGCCGGCACGGGGAGCACACATCTGTCATCCATCCCAGCTACTCAGGAATCTGAGATCTGAGGATAACGGTTCAAAGCTAGCCTGGGCAGGAAAGTCCGTGAGACTCCTATCTCTAATTAACTACCTGCCCTCTTTCTAGCATTCTGGGAGATGGATGGTAGCATCTTAGTCTCAGAAAGAATCCAAGGGAAGATGAACTTGGTTTTTTATGCAGGAATACATTATTAATGGAATCACTAACACGAACAAACACAGTGATCAAGTTCCCTCTAGGCCGGCCTTCCTGTTGATGACTCTGAGCTTGAAGTCTGCTCTCTCCCTTCACTAAGTAGACACGTGTTAAAGACCTTTTAACTCTGCAAAAGACATTTTTCTCCTTGGCTAGTCAACAGGCTGAAAAAGAACTGGAGAGGTCCATGTTTCCCGTGGGATCGGGATTGTAAGAAACACGAGGGTGTTAGAGTTGTTATCCTGAGTGTGTGAAGGAGACCGTGTTAGCACTGCTGATTCTAAGACTGCCAGCGTTCACGTCTCTCCCACAGGGAGATATCACCCCAAATCATTCTGACGCCCAGTCCCGAAAGCCAAGAAGCCCACCCTCTTGCTTTTTCAGGCAGAATGGCCCCCGCGAACAATTCTCCTTCCTCCCAGGCACATACAAACTCAGAACACCCAAGCCATGTGTGTGTGTGTGTGTGTGTGTGTGTGTGTGTGTGTGTGTGTGTGTGTGTTTAGAAGCAGTCAAGCAATGGGCACGCAGCAGCCGGCCGGCGTCCTTTGTTCCTTCTGGATGTCTAGAGATCACGGGACAGTGGGGAGAACTTCCTGCCGTTATTCCAGGCCATGGGGTTGGGGGGGGGGGGTGCAGCAGGGGGCATACTCCCCTCAGCCCGGGCCTCGGGGGCTCCATTACCTGTTGCGTTGGCCTCAGGGCACTTGTGTCATGGCTGCTGGATCTTCTTCTCTTCTTCACACCCCTGAGCTCCGAAGCTCTATTGATGATGTGAGTCCGAAATAAGCAAGAAAGAGCACTCAAATCCGGTGCTGGTGGCTCACGCCTGTCATCCAGGGTACTCAAGGAAGCTGAGATCTGAGGATCGAGGTTCAAAGCCAGCCTGGGCAGGACAGTCCATGAGCCTCTTCTCTCTCCTAACTAAACCAGACAAAAAAAATCCCCAACAACAACACAAGTGGAGCGTGGCTCATGTGACAGAGCACCAGCTTTGAGCAATACAAGCCACGTGGAAGAGTGAGGCCCTGAGTTCAAGTCCTAGTATGGGCAGGGAGCACGCACGCGCACACACACGCACGCATAAGGAAGCCTCTGTTGGCCTCGTGTTGCAAACCAGGGAGCAGCCCAGGATGCTGTTGTCTCCCTCCTAGATGACTCACAAAGCGAGCGACACGGCTGGAATCAGACCCCCAGAAGGAGGGTGTGCCAGCAATCTTGGCAGCCCCCTCGTGCCCGCGGAGCACCGTTGACCCCACTCATGGCACAGTCCTTGTCACCAGTCATAGCCGCAGTCCCTGGCACAACTGAAGGATGGTGTTTGCCTCCATCACAGACCTTCTGCCAGGGGAAGCACTTCCGCTCGGCCTGGGTGCAAATGGCTGCAGGGTCAGAGAGAGCTAGCTCCCTGAGGCTTGTGGTGGCAAGAAAAAAACAAACCAATCTGGCATCTGCAATTTGCTGAGACAGGGCCTTCGGGAGCCAGAGTTGTGCTTCAGGAGCAAGCTGGGGTTGTTGCGTAACTTCCTCCCCGCGTCTGTGCAATGTTCAAAGCAACCAAGGCTGAAGGGAGGCCAGTGTTGCTGGCTGCCCGGCTGATAATCCTCCCATCCCGGCTGCCTGAGTCCCTGGAAGGGGCCTCTCAGCTCTCCCTTAGAGCCCCAACTATCCCAACCTATTTAAAAATGATAACAATAAGACAATGTAAGGGAAGGGTGCATTACAGTCTTACCAGGAGCAGTGCTTTTGCAGTGTTTAAGAGTGCTCGGATAATGCTTCCTTGTCTTGGAGCTCCGGGGAGTGGGCGGGTCCTTTCCATCTGTGTCATGACCAAGGTAATCCCAGACATGCACTCAGCTCTTCCCAAGACAAAAGTCACCGGAGCACTGGCTTTAGGATTGAGCCATCTGTGCATGACAAGGATTTCTTTTTGCTTTTTTTTTTTTTTTTTTTTTTTTGGCCAGTCCTTGGGCTTGAACTCAGGGCCTAGGCATTGTCCCCGAGCTTCTTTTTTCTCAAGGCTAGAACTCTACCACTTGAGCCACAACACTACTTTCAACTTTTTCTGTTTATGTGGTACTGAGGAATTGAATCCAGGGCTTCATGCATGCTAGGCAAGCACTCTACCATTAAGCCATATTCCCAACCATTAGTTTGGGTTTTGAGACCTGATCTCACTATCTAGTCCAGACTGGACTTGAATTCCTCATCCTTTTGCCTTAATCTCCCAAATGCTGGGATTATAGGTGTGCACTACCACACTGAGGGCTTTGAAAAATAAGCTCTCTTTGCTCTTGACTGGCTACCTAGGTCCCTGGGGAGCTGCTCACCTGATGTATCGAGAATAAGGCCATGAGCGGGGTGCTGGTGGCTCATGGCTGTAATCCTAGCTACTCAGGAGGCTGAGATCTGAGGATCACAGTTCAAAGCCAGCTGGGGCAGGAAAGTCTGTGAGACTCATCTCTAATTAACCACCAGAAAACTGGAAGTGGCGCTGTGGCTCAAGTGGTAGAGTGCTAGCCTTGAGCTGAAGAGCATTAGCAGAGCACCCAGGCCCAGAGTTCAAGCCCCACAACTGAGAGAGAGAGAGAGAGAGAGAGAGAGAGAGAGAGAGAGAGAGAGAGAGAGAGAGAGAGAGAGAGAGGGAGGGAGAAACAGCCCATGGTTTAGATAGGCATTTTTATTTACCACCAGATTAATCCATCACCCATAGGGGAGAGGGAACCATAGCAAATGAGTTAAATGGCATCTTTCTGAGAGTCACCATATCTGTGCATGCGCAGGTGGCTCTGCCAGGGTGCAGGGGTCCCAGGCACCGGGGACTACAACTGGGGCTCCCCATCTCCGGTCTCAGGGTCCAACACTGAATCACAGGCAGGAGGAACCAAGGGGTGGGGAGGTGTGCCACTGTGCGCCAAGCAAAGTCCTTGAAGCTTTCCTGTATTGTCTGGAAGGACCTAAAATCCAAAACCAAATGCTGGAAAACAGGAAAAGAAAAGTAGTTAGATTCGCCCCAGTTTCCTGCAACATTGTTTTTGAAAGGTCACAGAAGCACAGCTTGATACTATGTGGAATTCAGTTCCTCAGAAGTGCTGAAAACAACAGCAAACATCTAAGTTAGATCTACGCACTCACATTATTCTAAGAACTTCATAATATCCTTCATACATTTCCCTTTCCTCCCAAGTATCTTAGTTGGATATTTCCTAAAAGATTTAAAAAAATTTTTTAAACATCCTTTTATATACCACAGTGCTCCATTGTCTGCTTTCCAAAAGCCAAAGCTAACAAAGTTACAGTTCTATTACCTAATCTCCGGACCTTCATGTTGAGCGACTAGTAGTCTCCCTATAATTGGGGAAAAGCAAGCCAAGGTCACACGTTGCTTTTAGAGGTCATGTCTCTCTCATCTCCCTTAATCTGGACCTTTCCTGAACCTCTGTCTTTCATCACATTGACTCCTATACTCTCTCTCTCTCTCTCTCTCTCTCTCTCTCTCTCTCTCTCTCTCTCTCTCTCTCTCTCTCTCTCTCTCTCCTGAGACCCAGGGCCTCACACGTGCCAGTCACAAGGTGCCTTATCCCAGGTTCATCTGACGCGGCTCCCAATTGTTGTCAGGAGTTCCACAGCGGAAGCCGGGCACCCGTGGCTCACACCTACAATCCTAGCTACTCAGGAGGCTGAGATCTGAGGATCACCATGTAAAGCCAGCCCAGGTAAATAGCTCTGTGAGACTCTTGTCTCCAATTAACCAGCAAAAAGCTGGAAGTGGAGGTGTGGCTCAAGTGGTAGAGCACCAATCTTGAGCAAAAGTGAAACCCAAATTGTATGAGGCCCTGAGTTCAAGCCCCAGTACTGGCACATGCACACACACACACACACACACACACACACACACTTCTACAGAATCCCACAGAGGGATACAGCATCTCTTGGTGTGTCACATCAGGAAGTGTGTGTCACCTGACTCCTCAATCTTTATTCCTCACAACAACCTAAAGGGCAGATATTATTATTGTTATTCATTACCATGGTACAAATGTTGGTGTACTTCCCAAAGGTACCCTAAGCCCCGAAGCGATGAGGCCTTTGAGAGGTGCTAAGTCACACGATCAGAGTCCCCACCAATGGGATCTGTGCCCTCACAAAGACGCCTCCAGGAGCTGCCTGTCTCTTTTTTCATTCCAGGTGATACAAGGAGACATCATCACCTGTGAACTGGGAACTCGGCAGCTACCAGACACTGAATCCATCAGCTCCCCAACGCTGGACTTCCTAGGCACCAGAATTGTTCAAAATACATGTGATATTATAAGCTGCCTGGTTGATGGTATTTTGTTACACAGCAGCCTAAACACACTGAGACATTCTCACGTTGCAGCAGATGACACTGACATTGTACAGCTGTTGAGTTATCATACTGAGAGAGAAGGGAAGTGGTAAACCTGAGATTTCAACCGATGGCGTCTCTTGTTAGGACACAGGGAGCCAGGGGTGGTAGCGCACACCTGTAATCTCAGTGTTCAGGCGGCTGAGGCAGGAAGACAATGCGTTTGGCCTTGGGCTGAGGTACACAGCCATGAGGTTGAACGGATCAGCTGACGCTGTTCTATGTGCTTCAGAAGCGTCCCTTCCAACACCATGACTCATACGGTTGCTTCATCTGTGCACTAACCACGGGATGGCACCGCTGGGACCTCTCAGTGGAGGGCCTGCACGCTGGGGCTGCAGCCTGACCAGCTCAAGTCTAGCCTACAAGAGTCCAAAACACCCTGCTCCCGCCACAGACATTTCCTCATCCCCGGTGACGCGGGGCCGAGCGTGTCCGCGTGGCACGTCTCCCCAGACACGTTCCCACGGCTGCATCTTCTCATGCAGAGAGCCAAAACCCAGCAGGGACCCCGCCGGGGCTGCGAGAATCCACTCGCGTCTCCTCTAGTCACATTCTGCAACAACTTCGGAGCCCTCAGTGCGCAAGTTTGCCACTTCCCTTGAACGTGGTGGTCTGCTTTTCAAGATGCTTTCAGGGCACTTGGGGCTCACACCTGTAACCCCAGCTTCTCGGGAATCTGAGAGCTGAGGATTTTAGTTCAAAGTCAGATCAGGCAAACAACTCTGAAAAGCGGTCACCTCTGGTTAACCAGCAAAAGGCCGGAAGCGGAGTTGGGAAGTGGTAAAGCACCAGGCTTAAGTGGAAAAGTTAAGGTCAAGCTCTACTACCAGAACACAAATGAAAAAGGAAATGAAAATAGAAATTCTTTTTTGGGTCTGGATCAAGTGGCAATGCAACTTCCTAGCAAGTACGAGTTCTTGAGTTCGAACACCCAGGACTACCTAAAAATACATATTCTTTTGATGGTATGATAAGTAGAATTACTAGTATTTCAAAATATCATTGATTTTTGCAAATTGATCATGCATGATGAAACTTTATGGAAGACATTGACCAGTACTTGTAGTGGATTCCTTATGTTTTTTTTTTTTTATAAATAATCATATTATCTACAAATAAGGATGGTTTTATTTATTTTATTTGCTATGCCCGTTCTTTGCATAAACTAAGGTCCTGGACACTCTCCCTGAACTTTCTCTGCCCAAGGCTGGTGCTCTACCACTGGAGGCACACTTCCACTTCTGGCTTCTTGGTGGTTTACTGGAGATAAGACCCTCATGGATTTCCCTCCCAGGCTGGCTTTGAACCTTGATCCTCAGATCTTAGCTTGAGTAGCTAGGATTACATGAGTGAACCACCTGCACCCAGCTAGAAACGTTTTTTCCCCCCTTCTGCTCTGGATGCCATTTATTTCCTTTTCTATTTTTAAAATAACTTGCTTAAAGCAATTAACTGTGATATTTGTTTCACTGCCTTGTTTAGAACTTCTAGCACGGCACCAGGAGTAGAAAGCCTAACCCTTCCAGGGGGCGTTCTGCCTCTCGCCTCTCACCAAGTGTGACAAGCATGCTGGGTTTTCTCTGATGCCCTCTCTCAGGATGCGGGAGTTCCCTTGTATTTGAGGAGAAGGGGAGTCTGGTACTGGGGATTGAATCCAGGGCCGCCTGGCACAGTAGGAGAGCACTCTGCCACTTGAGCTCCAGTACCTGCTCTGTTGTTCCCACGGAGCGTTTTCTTTTTTCTTTTTTTTTTCAGGCAGGAGAGAAAGTTTATCACCGAATTGTGGCCTGTGGCCAAGATGATCCATGGCGGGAGAGACGGGAGAGAAGGGGCTGACCCCCACCCAGCCCTGCCTTATATCTAGGGCCGGGGCAAGGGGCGTGGCCAGGTGGATTAGGATGTGACCTCAGGGAAAGGGGAGGTAACTGCCTCCAGGTCTGCAGGTTACCCAGATAACTGGGTGGAGACTTAATGAGGTGGGGGCATCTACATGGAGCCTTCCAGGGACGGACCTTACATTCCAACCTTTTAGTAGTTATGAAAAAGGACAAAGACTCTCTTTGGCTGCTTCCTGCTGGCAAGGGGCGTCGGCATTAGGGGTAAAAGGCAGAAATGGGGCCCCTCCTGGAGAAGGAGGCAGCAGGGTCCCTTGGTGGTAGATGCCAGTCCTTGAATGAAGCCTGGAAGAAGTCTCATGAGGCAGGGGCTGTACCTTGTCAAGAATTGACCAAATACTTGCCAGAATTCGGGCAGAAGTGGCAGACGGAGCGGCAGAAAACCGGAGCAGCAGCAGTTTCACTCACCAAGGTAGACAAGTGGTGTGGAGGTGGAGGTGGATGTGGAGGCCAGCAATGATATTAGTGAAAAGTCCCACGTGGCGACTCACAGCAGTTCGGTTCGCGGAAAAAGGGCCGTCAGGACTGGGGATACTCCCAGAAAAAGAAGAAAAATAGAGGGGAATTCCACCTCTCCTGACTCTTAAGCCCTATCCGAATCATGGCACCATATATGTTAGGTTTTTTTAAAGTAGGTAGACGGCAAAGGAGAACGCCACGCGGTATTCAGGCAGGAGAGAAAGTTTATTACCGAACTGCTGGCCTGTGGCAGAGGTGATCCATGGCCGGAGAGAAGAAGAGAAGGGAGAGAGGGGAGAGAACCCCACGGAGCGTTTTCATCATGAAATGATATAAAATGTTGTTGAATGCTTTTTCTGTGTCTATTGAGACGCATCATCCTATTGACAGAGTACATTTCATCAATTGATCTTCAGATATCAACCCAACTTTGCCTACTGGAACTAGTCCCACCTGAGCCCACGAAGTTTGGTTGTTGGAGTGGCTGTGGTTGTTATTGTGAGTGTACATACACATTCTTGCTGGGAATTGAACCCAAGGCCTTGTGAATGGTAGGCAAGTATGCTACCACGGAACTACAGCCCCAGCCCTTGATTTTTTTTTTTTTTTGCCAGTCCTGTGGCTTGAACTCAGGTCCTGGGCTCTGTCCCTGAGCCTCTCTGTGCTCAAGGCTAGCACTCTACCACTTTGAGCCACAGCGCCACTTCCAGCCTTTTCTGTTTATGTACTGAGGAATAGAACCCAGGGTTTCATGCGTGCTAGGCAAGCACTCTACCACTAAGCCACATTCCCAGCTCCCAGCCCTTGATTTTTTGAGACATGGTCTTGCTGTATAGCCCAGGCTGGCCTTCAATTCACAATCCTTCTGCCTCATTCTCCAGAATGCTGGGATTATAGGCACGTGCCACCATGCCTAGCTCTCACGTTTTAGAAATGAAGTAAGTGCCTATGAACTCAACACCACACAAAAGTTAGGCATATAACAATCAAACATGACACCCCCCCCCCCTCCATTTTCCATCCCAACCCTCTGAGAAGCTGTCACCTAGGTGTCATGTTCATCATTCCCTGGCCCTGCTCTGTAGAAAGTCTCACTGCGTGGAGGTGTATTCCAAAAAATACTGGGATTTCATTTTAAGAGTCTTCACTTCTTCAAATGTATATAAAGACCTGTGCCCTTCTCCCCATTTAATATTTCATTGCTGGGGACACAGAAATGGAGGGAGAAAGGGGGAAGCAGTGGTACTCACTAGACACGATGTGGAAAATGAACTACACAACGTGTGGGTGGAGAGGGGAGGGGGAAACAGAGCAAGGGAAGGGGTGACATTGTCCAAAAAGAAAATGTAACCATTACTTGACCTATGAAACTGTAACCTCGCCGTACATCACCTTTATAATAACAGCAAAAATATAGTTTAAAAGATTTGCTTGCTAAGATGAGAAAATATTAGAGTATGTCGAGGGGATTGATCCTTTTGATTGCTGTATGGTATTTAATCGTCTGCCTAGTATGTGAGCCATTTAAAGCAAAATGTTAACAAGCCCAAAGCCGACCTGTGATTTACCCCAGGCTGGTATTTCCGGCAGTCTTGCTATTCTCACTCTTCATCATGAGCGTCAGATCCTCGGAGTCATCCTGGACTCCTTTCTTTCCGTGAGAAAGTCTCTGAATTCTGCCTTCAAGTCACATTCAGAATTCAATTCCCTCTCCCCCCTATGACTCAAGCCCTCGCCAACAGCTGGATTGTTGTCATCATCTCCTAACTTGGTGTGTCTCTGCCCCTGTCCCGCCTCAAACCATCAGCTCAATAGTCTCTAGACATTTCCCATCTCCGAACAAATGCCAATTCTCTTGCTATGATTTCCAAAGCCTTATGATGGCCTGTAGATACTTCCTGTGCCCCGGGCACAAGAAACAGAAAACAAAAGCAGGGCCAACAAATATTGATGTAAAACATAAATGTGTGTGTGAGTATAATACATATGTGTGTGTTTTTTCCAAAATAGAAAGAAAGGAAGAAGAAAGAGAGAAGAAAGATGGAAATCTTGGTAAATTGAAGAGGCTCACATCTTAATCCTTGAAACCTGTACTATGTGACCTTTTGTGGCAAAAGGAGAATCAAGTGGCAGATGTAAGAAAGGTAATCAGCTGACTTTAAGGAGATTGTGCTGGGTGCTGGTAGCTCACGCCTGCAGTCCCCGCTACTCAGGAGACTCTCCAACCAAAAGCCAGAACTAGAGCTGTGTGTGGCTCATGTGTAGTGTTAGCTTTGAGCAAAAAGGCTCAGGGATGGCACCTGAGCGCTGAGTTCAAACCCTAGGACTGGATAAAAAATAAAATAAAATAAAGGAGATGTCTGGATAGGATACGCTGGTAGGCCCTGCATAATCTTGAAGGTCCTTATGGGAGAATAGAGGAGAGCCAAGGCCATGTGCGTAGGAAAGGCAGACACAAGAAAACAAAACAGTGCTGCATTTGAAGATGAGTTAGTTAGGTGTCCGCAAGCCAAGGAGTGGGGGGCAGCCCCCTGGGATCTGGTGGCTCTATCCTGGAGCTGTGGAATTAAACTCTTAACCCAGCATTGGGTGTCTAAACCCAGCCACTCAGGTTTCTGACTTCTGACCTCCACAACTGCAAAACGATTCCGCTTCCAGCCACCAAGCTTAGAGTAATTTGTAACAACCACAAGGGAAGCCGGCAGATTCTTCAGACGGTCCTGGCTTGATGATTCACGCATGTGCCGGAGGAAAACAGAACTTTGCAAGGGCAAAGCATTCGAATTGGGGGAGGGTCCTGTTGGGGGCAAGGCGGGAATATCCCAGAATGAAATGGGTCCCTCATGCTCACAGAGATTTAATACGGAAAAATCGGAAGGGTGGGGCCGTCCGGACTAGGACAAAGATGTGGGATTTTTCTCCTTGCTGGCCAAGAGTACCGCCAGCCACTCTCGGACTCGCCCTAGGAAGGGCGACATTCTGTGGCTGGGATGCAGGGGAAGGTCGTAGGTGGCTTCTCTCCTGTGCCAGGGAAATCGGAAGGCGGCTCCCGTTCACCCGCATCCCGGGTTCGGGTTTCTGGTCGTTTCCTCCCGTTAGAACTCTGTAGAGCACTAGGGAAAATCTCAGCCAAAGCGATAAACTTCAGCTGGCCACCAGAGTGTGCCGGTGAGGTGCCTGCATCCCCCTCCCCCCGCACCCCCCCCCCCCTTGCCAAACCAGAATTAGCCGGTATAAGAATGAACAAGCGAGGAGATTTGAAATCTCCCATTGGAAGAAAGCTGGGGGTAGGCGCCCGCACCTCCCAACGCACCCTCTTTAAAGCCACCTGGACCGAGGCGCCGCGCGCCTCCAAACGTTCGCCCGGCCCGGCGAGCCCCGGAGCCCCGCGTCCCGCGCGCACGGAGCCCGGTGGGGGGGACCCGGGCCGCGGGCGCCCGCATGTCAGGATGATCGGAGACCTGGCAACGGATCTCCACTGCCAGCGACTTGGGGGGCTCGGAGAGGAGCAAGTTCGGGGGTCGGGGCCGGCAGCCGAGTGAGGCCGCAGCCCCGCGCGCGCGCGGTGCGGGCGGTGAGTACCCCGGGATGGAGCGGCCGCAGGGGGCACCGCCGGGGAAGGCTGGGGGGGGGGGGCCGAGGGGGGCGAGGGATCCAGGGGGGTCGAGGGACGTGAGGGGGTCATGGGGAGGGGAAGGGGGCGAAAGGGCGCAGGGGAGGGGTCTGGGAGGACCGGCTGCCCACCCCCACCCCCCCACCCCCCGCCGCGCTCTGCGCCCCGCCGCGCGCCAGGCCCCAGCTGGGGACCCCGACCTGAAGGGGCCGAGGCGGAGAGGAGACCGGAGGCTGCGGCTGGGGGCGTTTGGGGGGCCGGGATGTCTCCTCCCCCCCACCCACCCCACCCCTAGCTGCGGGGAATGTGAATGGCTCGGCCTCCCCGAGGCACTGCCGGGTCTGGAGCGCGCCCGGACTGCGGGGCGCCCGGGGCGGGGATGCGGGCGCGGGGGGTGGGGGGGTGGGGGGAGGCCGAGACCCGGGCTGGGGACTCCGGGGGCGCCGAGATCCCCGCCGCCAGCCCGCGGGGGCGAAGACCAGCGCCGCCGATGTCTGGGTGGGATGGGGCAGGGGGGGGGGGGAGCTGGGAGGCCGGCGCTGCTCACCCGGGAAGTCGCGGGTCCGGGCTCGGCCCCCAGGATGGCCGAGGGCGGGCGGGCGGGCGGGCTGTGCACGGGAAGCCGGGGACTCGCGTTCGCCGCGCGCGCGCGCGCGCATGTGTGAGTGTGCGGAGCGTCGGTGTGCGAGTGTGCGCGTGCGGGTGTGTGCGGGTGGTGGGGGAGAGGGAGGACGGATGGACGGACGGACGGACGGGTGGATGAGTGGACAGACGGGCAGGTGGATGGGCGGGCGTGTGGACGGATAACTGGACGACTGGGCGGTTGGACAGATGGACGGCTGGCTGGCTGGACGGGTGGCGTTAGCCCTGGGATCCCGCAGACCCGGGTTCCGAGTTGGGCTCCGCTCCTTGGTGATTTGGCCAGTGTTGCCATCGCACGATGGGCTCCGTCTGTTCACCTGGGGGACCTGGAGACGTTTGGACAACATGGACGTGGAGAGGCCATCCGGCACGGCCCTGGCCCGCGGGGGGGGGGGCGGGCATTGCTAGTTTAGTTCCCCCTAACTCGGTGCGCAGCCGGGTGGGTGATCCCCGGGTCTGCCCCGTGCCGTGGCCCGAGCTGCTCGGCTCAGCCCGGGGATCCCGCCGCTCCGGGCCTCGAGCGCGCGCCCGCTCCTGGCCACGGTATCCGAGGCAAAAGTAGACACTCAGGTGTCAGAGTAAAACCAGACCCTACCTGAAAAACAAAAGAAGAGCAAAAGTACTGGGGAGTAGCCCAAGTCGCACAGCGTTTGCCTTACAAGCTGGAGGCCTAGAATAGATCTGAATATGTGTGTAAGCATATACAGGGTGATAGGCATATATACCCAGACACATTGAGGAAAGTGTGGTATCTGCAGGGAAGGATTCGAAGGGTGGACACCTTTGAACAACGAACTTAAAGCGTGAGGAGATGAATACCAGAAAGCTGGAACACGGGTTGTGGTGGGGGTTCGAGGGGACGGGGGGGGGGGGGATGAGGAATGGAAAGAGGAAAGGTGGGCAAATAACAGTCATCCTATTCAATGTATATGTGTGAAAATGGAACTAGATAAATTGAGGGGATGGGTGGTTTGGGAGAAATAAGGGGCAACAATAAAAGGGGTGACATTGATCAAGATATCTATTATATGTGTACCATATACATATATATTATATTTCTGCATGTTGTATATTATACATATAATACATATACTATATATAGAATATATATGTACGAATTCAATCCCCGGTGTAGGGGAGGGTGGAGGAGGGGGGTGAGGGTACAGGTGAACCCCTACATCCCTGTATCCCATGAAGAAGTAAAAGGCAAACAACTCTCTTGAAAGACCTTCCTGGTCCATCCTTTCCTTCTTTAGCAGGCTGCATTAGATACTGGCGTGAACCCACTGTTATGCCTCTTGAGTAAAATTTGTCTACTAAGTGTTATTCAGTGTCATTAATTTATGAGCAGATAACTGGAAATGCCCAACACATTTTGGATGGCAACTGTCCCTCTTAACCCATAAAATAAATAATTCAGGAAGAATATAAAGTTCATAACATTGCCTTCGAAAAGTACTTAATATTTCAAGAAAAGTGCTTAGTACATCAAATCCTTTTCTGCAGGTTGAGAAGCTGCAACTTTATAGCAGGAGCCATGTTTCAGACTTCTTTTCCGGTGTAAATGGGCTTGAGGAAATGTCTTCTTCGATACAGCTGAGCCTTGACTTCCCTATTGTAAGATGACGTGATCATTCCTAAGGGTCTTGGACACCTGTGTCAAAGTGCTCAGTTCTTGTTCTGGTTCCTTGGGACTCTACATGTAACTGGTTAGGACTAAGAGAATACCACCCACCACTGGTTGTGAACCCTTCTAGGTGCTCCTCTGGTTCCCCCTTTTGGGGGGGAGGGGAGTTGGTAGTAAGGCTTGGACTCAGGGCCTGGGTGCTGTCTTTGAGCTTTTTCGTTCAAGGCCAGTAGCGCTCTACCACTTTGAGCCACAGCTCCACTTCTGGTTTTCTGGTGGTTAACTGGAGATAAGAGTCTCATGGACTTTCCTGCCTGGTTTGGCTTTGAACCACAATCCTTCAGATCTCATCCTCCGGAGTAGCTAGGATTATAAGCGTGAGCCATTAGCACCCTGATCTGATTCCCCTTCTAGCCAGGCAGGCTCCTACTTTGGGAAGTGGGGCTGGGTAGACACAGAAGGGCAGTGTGTGCTCGTGCACGCACACACACACACACACACACACACACACACACACACACACACATCTACTCAAGCCTCAAACCCAAGATAGACTGGAAGGCTTCTAAAGACAAATGTCTATTGAATTATCTTTTTCTCTCTTTTACAATTACGCCACTTAGAGGTAAGAGACTTACTCAGTTATTTCAAAGATGGAAAGGAACCTCCACTTTCCTATTTGCTTACAATATATGCATTTATTTAGGATTGCTTTTTGCTAATAAATAAAAAGGAGAAACTTCCTGTAAGACCATCTCCATCTAAAGACTCATCTCCAGGACTGCTTTCTTGGTTTGGCTCAGTCCGTTATTCTACAGCTAGGTTTGGACAACAGCCTCAACAGAGGAGGAGGCGTGGCATCTGCACATCTTGTAATTCCTTCCCTGAGTTCCACCTTGGCTGACCTTCCTCTATCTTCACAGATGCATCATTGAGCTAGCCCACGAATGGTTGGTTTCATAGGCACAGTACACTGGTGTTAGATGTTAGAAATGTTTTCAGGTTGGACTTTTTAAATTATTCTTTCAAGGTTATGCTCTTAGAATTCATTTGGATCTTTTCTTTTTTGGCAGTACTGGGATTTGAACTCAGAGCCTTATACTTGTTGGGCAGGTACTCTACTGCATGAGCTGCGACCCCAGCCCTTCTTGCTTTCATTATTTTTCAAGTCGGTTCTCACCTTTATACCTGGGCTAACCTGTACTTCTAGCCTCTTACATACTCTTCCTGTGTTGCTAGAATTGCACTGCTTATGGCCCTGCCCAGCTTTTCCATTGGTTGAGATGGTGTCTCTCCAACTTTTGCCTAGACTAGCCTCAAACCATGGTCCTCCTCCTTTTTGCATCCTGAGTAGCTAGGATTATGGGCATGAGCCCCCTGTGCCTGGCTAACCTTGTTGATTCAAGCGTAAGACTACTCAGGAGGTCAAGATCTGAAGATCAGGGTTTGAAGCCAGACCAGCCAGACAAATCTGTAAGATTCCTCTCTCCAAATAATTAGCAAAAATGCAGAGGTGGAGGCATGGCTCAGAAGGTAGAGAACTAGCCTTGAGAAGAAAAAGCCAATTGAGAGCATGAGGCCCTGAGTTCAAGCCCTAGTACAGAAAAAAAAAAAGAAGTATAAACCCAGCAATAGTGGCTCATTTCTGTAATTCGTAAAGTTGTGGCTTAAGTGGTAGAGTACCAGCCTTGAGCAGAAAAGGCCAAGCAAAGTCACAAGGCCCTGAGTTCAAGTCCCACTTCAACTTTCCACACCAGTTTTATACCTCACAAGCTTGTACTAGGTTTCACTACTTTAAACCTTCCGCAGAAATGAAATCTTCAAGTGGGCACAGAGTGGCGGAGGTGAGCTCACTTTTGTTTTTTCACAACCATAACGTGCTGTGCTGCCTACAGGCAAAAAAAAAAAAAAAAATTGATGATCACTCTTAGCGCAGGTGCCAGGTGTGCCGACACTGCTGTAGGCCCTGTGCAGTTTGATGCAATCTGATTCTCGTGTCTAAAGTGAAAACACTGAGACATTCTCCAGAGAATACTGATATTCACTAGGGAGCAATGGAGTACTGGGAGCAGGTTACCACGCATGCGCTAGTAAGCTAAACTGTGTATTTAAAGAGATTGAGGCTGGGCGCTGGTGAATCCTACTCAGGAGGCTGAGATCTGAGGATCACAGTTCGAAGTCAGTCCAGGTAGGAAAGTCCATGAGACTCTTATCACCAGTTAACCAGTTAGCCACTTCCAGTTTCTGGAAGTGGCACTGTGGCTCAAGTAGTAGAGCACTAGCTTTGAGCTGAAGAGTTTAGAGACAGTGCCCAGGTCCTGAGTTCAAGCTCGTGACTTCCCCCCCAAAAAACAACAACAACAACAAAAAATGATTGAGGCAAGAGGACTTTGTAAAGTGAGAGAAAATGAGGGAGGGGGTAACAATGTTCAATAAGAAATGTCCTCACTACCTTACATATGCAACTGTAACCCCTCTGTACATCACCTTGACAATAAAATTAAGTTTAAAAAATACAAAAAAGAGGATTTTGTAAAGGTAAAAAGACAAAAAAGCTGTATACACACACACACACACACATACACAGAGTACATGTGGATTATCATTTTATGTCACCTTCCTCCCTGGCAACAAAATGATTTTCAGTAGTAATTGTGCAATTGTCAGTAATTATCACTATTTTCTTCCTCATTCTTCTGTGTTTGGCTTTTCATTTGGTTCAGGTTCATCTGCAATGCTGGGAATCAAACAGGAAGTCTCCCTTCATGCTAGCAAACTCTTTACCACTAAGCAATCCTTCTAGCCATTGCCTTCTGTTTGGAAACAATGACGGGGAAAACAGATTTCAGTTTTAAAGCAACTATTAAAATGGAGTGAAACATTTTTTCATTATGGTATTAGCTTTAAAAAAAATCACTTCCCACCTGAATCAGTTTTGCAATTTTCACTAGATTTTACTACTTGGTACCTTAAACAGAAATGAAATTCCCACGTGGGCACAGAGTGGCGGAAATGATGTCATTTGCTGTCTGGTTCTTTGCCCAGTGTCCTGTGGGGTAAGCTGCTCCAGACTTGATGGCTCTGAAGTGGCCTCAACTGTTCCCAGATCTTCTGTGTTCACTCTCCAAATTGACATGACGAGCTAGGGTCATGTCTGTGCTGGGTTGACTATGAGCCATGCACGCCTGAAAGAACATCTGTACAATGTCCATTTACCCAAAGGTGAGTGATCGAAGCCAGGCACCAGTGGCTCACACCTGCAATCCTCCCTACTCAGGAGACCAAGATCTGAGGATCGCAGTTCAAAACCAGCACGAGCAAGAAAGTCCGTGAGATTCTTAGCTCCGATTAACCACCAGAAAGCTGGAAGCGGAGCTGCGGCTCAAGCACTAGCCTTGAACAAAAGAGCTCAGGGACAGTGCCCAGGCTCTGAGTTCAAGTCCCACAGCTAGCAACAACAACAAGATGAGCGAAAGAGCCTAATCGGAAGTGTGAAACGCAACATACTTGTTTGGCACTTAGATCAGCAAAGCACTTTTTCATGGGGGGAGCATTCAACTGTGATTGTGTAAAAATGCTGGCACTTAGTGAAACAAAGCAGAACAACCGAGGCACGTGTGGTTTGGAGTGCACTATCACCTGACTATTGCAAGGTTTGGAGCGCTGCCCTTGGCGGCCACCTTGCAGCCCTGTAGGCCATGGTGGAGTCTTTGGAACTGCTCGGTAATCATGCACTTTTCTAGGTAGTAGTCACTTCCCTGACCCTGAACATGGTGCAGTGACCTAACTCCCTCGTTCTCCAGTGATATTCAGTCGGCCATCTTAGCTCCATCCTTAGCCATCACTCTGCCTGGTCAAGACTAACACACCCCACCAGCTCCAGGATTAGTTGGTATCATTGTTGTCTTCACGTCTTCATTCCCTCCCTCTCTTCTCTCCTTCCCTCTCTGGCAGAACTGGGATTTGAACTCAGGCCCCACCCTTGCTAGGCAGATTCTCTACCTCTTAAGCCACACCCCCTTTTTGCTTTCATTAATTTTCAGATAATCTCTCCTGCCTTTTCCCCCGAACCAGCCTTGGACCAGGACTTCCTACCTTTCCACAAAACTGAGATGGAGAGATGTGAACCACCGCTCCCAGTTTATTTGCTGAGATTGGGTGCTATGCGAAACTTGAACCATGTTCTTCTCCTTCCCTCTTCCTCTCCCTCTCTCCATCTCTTTCTCTTACTCCTTGGGAAGTCACTTCCCTTCTCTGAGTTTTCCAAGATTATAGCCAGGTGCCCATGGCTTTCACCTGTAATCCTTGCTACTCAAGAGGCTGAGCTCTGAGGACTGCAGTTCTAAGCCAGCCTGAGCAGGAAAGTCTGTGAGACTCTTATTGCCAATGAAACAGCAAAAGAGCCATGGCTCAAGAGGTAGAGCACTAGCCTTGAGTACAAAAAGCTCAGGGATTGGGGCTGGGAATGTGACTTAGTGGTAGAGTGCTTGCCTAGCATGCATGAAGCCCTGGGTTTGACTCCTCAGCACCACAGAAACAGAAAAAAGCCGGAAGTGGCTCTATGGATCAAGTGGCAGAGTGCTAGCCTTGAGCTAAAGAAGCCAGGGACAGTGCTCAGGCCCTGAGTTCAAGCCTCAGAACTGGCAATAAATAAATAAATAAAGCTCAAGGATTGTGCCCAGGTCCTGAGCTTATTAGCTGGGCGAAATCAAACAATAATGGTTACATATGATACCTATGCATGAGATGACTGCAGAGGACAAACAGGGTTCAGAAACAGCCTGTGATGTGTGAGGCGCGTTTGGAAATCCGTGTGAGAACGCTGAATCGGAACCCCACGCTCACTGGGCTCAGGATGGAAGGTGGGGCTCGCAGCCAGAGGTGATGCGGCTTCGCTCTTGTTTTGATGGTCAGTGGGGCTCTTTGCTCTGTGTATTTCAGAAAACCTCGGACCATGTATACGAGTCATGAAGACGTTGGCTATGATTTTGAAGATGACCCCAAGGATAAGAAGACGCTCAAGCCCCACCCGGACATTGATGGCGGGTGGGCTTGGATGATGGTCCTCTCGTCTTTCTTCGTGCACATTCTCATCATGGGCTCCCAGATGGCCCTGGGAGTCCTCAACGTGGAGTGGCTGGAGGAATTCCAGCAGAGCCGCGGCCTGACGGCCTGGGTCAGCTCCCTCAGCATGGGCATCTCCTTGATTGTGGGTATGTTCCCGGGCAACTGTCCCGAACCAAGCAGGGACCGCAGAACGCCAATGCCTTGCTGCGGAGCCATTAGACAGGAGGTGTCCCTCACGTCCCTCATGGAAATAGTCACAGCATACAATCGCCATGGGAGCCAGGCTCCAGGGCTCACACCTGTAATGCCAGCTACTCAGGGGGCTGAGATCTGAGGACTGCTGTTCAAGGCCAGCCCGGGTAGGAACGTCCATGAGACTCTTATCTCCAATGAAGCACCACAAAAGCCAGAAGTGGAGTTGTGGCTCAACTAGAGTGCTAGCCTTGAAAGAAAGCTCATGGACAGTGCCTAGGCCCTGAGTTCAAGCCCCAGTACCTGCATGCACACACACACACACACACACACACACACACACACACACGGCCATTTTAACCATTTTTTAGGTGGTCGGTTTAGTGTTCTTACATTACTTCACACAGTAGGTGGCCACCAACACCATCCACCTCCAGTACCAACACTGCCCGCCACCTCCCCCCCCCCCCCCCGCCCCAGTCCTGGCCACACCATTCCATTTCCTGCCTCGGAATTTCACTCTTCTTATCCCTGTGGAATTGGAATTGTACCCTGTTATTTTTATATGATACAACTACCTGAATGTTGAAAATATCAGCAGGATTTTAAAACTTAATCATTTGAAACTTTCCTTTTGTCCCAAATCTTGTTCTTAAGTGTTATGAGACATTATAATCATATATTATTATCACTGACATCGATTTTTGTTTTTGAGACAGGGTCTCACTATGTAGCCCAGGCTTCCTTCAGGCCCAAAGTCCCTCAGCGTCAGCCTCATGAGTGCTTGGATTAAAGGCATGTACCACTATGCCCGGTTCTATTTAATATTGATGAATATATAGTAGATAATGTAGTGTTTGTGTATATGAATCGTATAATACTATAGACTGCAGTTATTCCAAGTTGGATTTTTAAAAGTTGTTTCTGAATATTACCTTTTATGCTTCTTTTTCTCTGATTTTATTTTTACATCTTAAAACCCTTTCTTCACGGATCAAATTCTGTGTCATGAATGCCCTTTGTGGCCATAAGAAAAGTCAGTAACAGATTTGTAGACTGGAAGCACTAAACACCTCGGCCCCTGGGCAGAGCCCGAGCCTCTCCCGGCCCATCTGCAGACCGGGGCGATTCTCCAGCAAGGTGAACCGAGTGACGAGCAGGAACACAATTTTCTTGTCCTCGGCTAAAATGGTGGGTTTCTTCTGACGTGGTTAATAACTACCAAACCCAAGTGGTTAGTAACTACCAAACCCAAGCCAGAACTAGGAGGAAAACAAGTCACTGAGAGTGCTTTTTCAGAGTCACCATGCTTCCTCTTTCCTAAACACAATTGAAAATGAACCAGAAAACTAAGTATGAGTGCCTGCTATAGTGGTTAGCTGATGCATTTCATTTAATCCTCACAGCCTGGGAGAGAATGATTGCCACCATTTCATGAAGGAGCCTAGGAGAGTCAAGTGATTGGTCTCCAAAGTCACGTGGACGTTGAGGTGGAGCAGGAGGGGCGGGGAGGGGAAATAGCTTTGCATGTATGTCTAAACTCTGTCCTGATGCTCTGGCTCCTGAATAGTTGTGAGTGTGTGTGTGTGTGTGTGCACGCGCACGCATACACGCCAGTCCTAGGGCTTGAACTCAAGGCCTGGGTGCTGTTCCTGAGCTTTATCACGTAAGGCTAGTGCTCTACCACTTGGGCCACAGCCCCACTCCTGGCTTTCTTTTTGTAGTAGTAGTTTGTTGGAGATAAGAATATTATGGACTTTGCCGACCAGGGTGTCTTCGAACCGTGATCCTCAGATCTCAGTCTCCCGAGTAGTTAGGGTACTACAGGTGCGAGCCATCAGTGCCTGGCCAATTTTTTTCTATTTTATACAGGAAATGTATAAAGGCCTCCTGAGCTTCTCTGGCTTTGTGAATATGTAGTAGACAGGCATATGCGTGTGTGATTGGAATCTGTAATTTCTTACACTTCTAATTAATTGCTCGATTATAATTCAGAGAGCTGTTGCTCTTGGCTGGCATTTACTCCAAGTTATTCTGTCAATGAAACTACGCGAATGACAACAACAGTGCTAATGACAGAAAACAGAGCAAAAGGTTATAGTCCACGCCGTGTGCTGGGCAAGTGTGCATGTATATCCTCCCCCTCCCCAAAAAATAAGAAAGAAGATTAGTACTGAGCTGGCTTTCAAATTAAGGCACAACTGTGGGTGTGAGAGATTACTGACGAGTCATTTTTATCTGAAATATTGCTGATTGGTGCCTTGGACCCTATGCTGTTTTGTTAAAACTGGGACTTGTAGACGGAGATGTGATTCCCATGGTAGAGCAACAACCATGAATGAAAAAGCCAAATAAAGAACGTGAGGCCCCGAGTTCCAGCACCAATACCAGCACAAGCACCACTACCAACACACACACACACACACACACACACACACACACACACGGTACTGGGAGTGTTTGTCATATGACAAACGCAGACAGATTTATTTTAACATGGGGAATGTTTTGGGATTTATGTTGGATGTCATTCTGTTTCCTTACCAAAAAAAAAAATGTGTTCCTGCAAAATATAAATCAATCTAAGAAGTAGATATATGCAGAAACAACCATAAAAGACAGCCAACTAGAACAAGGCCAATACTTTCAAACTATCTATTAAGGTTGTCTTTCACAAGTGCTATAGAGATAAGCAGGTAGATTCCAGTCCTGTAATGGCTGGACATGGTTTTGGAGATGTATTCAGGAATGGTGAAATGCCTGATATTCTTTTTTTTCTGTGCCTGTACTGGGACTTGAACCCAGGGTCTCATATTCTCACTTGGCTTTTTCAGTCATGGCTGGTGCTTTCCCACTTGAGCCATACGTCTACTTCCTACTTTTTGTTGGTTAATTGGACATAGAGGCTCTTGGATTTGTCTTCCCTGGGCTGGCTTTGAACTGGGATCCTCAGATCTCAGCCTTCTGAGAAGCTAGGGTGACAGGCGTGAGCCCCTGGTGCCCAGCCTAGTCTAATGTTCCTGGCTTCCTGCTGGATGAGCCTCATGTGTCCATCATCTCTACCTTCCCGAGGAAGAGCAAGTGACACTCGCAGAAGCTAAGTCACTTCCCACAGGGGTCGGCCAGTGAGTGAGGGGACAGGTTTTATACCTGACCTGCCAGACTCTAGAACTTTCTCCACCATTGCCTCTGCCTCCCACCCCAGCAAGTAAGAGCTGGACATATGTGTGTCATGAATAAGAATAAATGTCTCCATTGTCTGGTCATTGGAGGCACATTTTTGGGTTGCCTCTTTTTCTCTCTCCATTACTTTTTGCCTGTCCTGGGGCTTGAACTCAGGGCCTGAGCACTGTCCCTGGCTTCTTTTTGCTCAAGGCTAGCACTCTACTACTTGAGCCACAGCGCCACTTCTGGCTTTTTCTACATATGTGGTGCTGAGGAATCGAACCCAGGGCTTCATGTATACATGGCAAGCTCTCTACCACTAGGCCATATTCCCAGCCCTCTCGCTCCAATTTTTATGAACATATATTAGTTGTGCAAAGGGGTTTCATTGTGCTATTTCCATATATGTGTGCCACGTATGTGCAACATGTCCAGTGAAGAAAAACCCAGAAATTATGTAGGAGAAAGCCATCTCTTTCTTGGTCAGTGATTTGCATATGGCCAGTCTAATGAATGCCCTCATTCACTCTTTACTAGCATGGATTTGCCATTGTCCCAACTTTTCACAAAATGTAACCAGCTCCTATCTCTGCCAGCTCTGTGACAATGGCTCTTGGAATTAAGTCTGGGCATCATATTGCTGGGGGTAACTCATTGGCTACCAAAAAATGATGTATTTACTAAGTAGGTTGAGAGCTGTGGGTGTCAGTTGTGGATGCGCTTCAGAACTACCGGGGAGCTTTTAAAAATTCTAACGTGCCAGGTGCTGATGGCTCATGCCTATAATTCTAGCTCTTCAGGAGGCTGAGAGCTGAGAGGATCATGGTTTGAAGCCAGCCTGAGGCAGGAAAAGTCTGTGAGACTCTTTCCTCCAATGGACCACCAAAAAGCTGGAGGTGGAGCTGTGGTTCAACTGGCAAATCATCAGCCTTGGGTGGAAAAGGCTCAGGAACAGTGGCCAGGACCTGAGTTTGAACCCCAGTACTGGCACACACACACACACAAATAAAAATCCTGTTGCTCAGGCTGCACCTAGACTTTGAAACCAGAATCCTCAAAGATGGACTCCAAGTATTAAAAGTTTCTTTTTTGTTTTTAAGCTTCTAAGTGACTCCACTGTTCAGCTAAGGCTGGGAGCCATTGATTTTTTTTAAGTACTTAAATCATCACACAATAAGAGTTATCCTAAGAGACCCAGGGTTCAAAAGATTGGTTTTTCTTTTTCCCCTGAGCACTGGCAAGGCTGAGGGCAAACCTCAGCATGTTTCTCTCCTCCTGTGCTCCCCCCTCCACCCCCCCCTCCGCTTGTCAGGTGCTGGAAAATTCCCGAGATGATTTCCTGAGGCAATTTCCTGCAGCTAGGGGACCCCATGCTATGTGGGAAATGGCCCAAGACTCGGATTTCTTCTGTAGAATTGGAAGCCACATATGCAGTCTCCTTCCCAAACATCGCATTGCTCTACCAAAGAGTGAGTCTTGGTCACAGGATGGTATCTCAGTTTCATTATTCCCTTTGTACAGTGTGACGGGAATTCTTTGCATTTTGAAATGACAATTGGATCTTGGCATAGTGGCTGGCCATCAATGAACAATGGTTAGAAAATCAAACCGAGCTAGAAAGCTTGGATTTGAATTATTTTTTAATGTCTGTATTTTATAACAGCATTTCAGGTCTGAGGTTGCCCAACTGCAAATCATAAATAATTGAAGCTTCAGGCATGAAAGAGCTGTTGGGCTGGGTATGGTGGTGAATACCTATAACCACAGCTACTTAGGAGGTAGAGGGAGGGAAATCTCCCAGGAGGTTGAACAATCTCAGAGCCTGGCTCAGGAAAAAGCAAGAACCCTTACCTAGAATATCAAAAGGAGCTGAGTATCAGTGGCACACACCTGTAATCCTAGCTACTCATGCAGGTGAGATCTGAGGATCTTTGTTCAAAGCCATCCTGGGCAGGAAAGTTTGTGAAATGCTTTTCTCTAATTAACCAACAAAATACCGGAAGTAGAGCTAGGAATCCAGTGGTGGAGCTCTAGCCTTGAGCACAAAAGCTCAGGGACAGCGCCCAGGCTCTGACTTCAAGCTCCGCAGCCAGCACAAAACTAAACCGAACTAAAACTAAAAGCAGTCTGTTCCAGTGGCTCACACCTGTAACTCTAGCTACTCAGGATGCTGAGATCGAAGGATCTTGGTTCAAACCCAGCTTAGGCTGGAAAGTCATGAGACTCTTCTGTCCAATTAACCTCTAAAAAGCTGGAAGTGGAGCTGGGACTCAAATGATATAGTGCTAGTCTTGAGAAAAAAAGCTCAGGGGCAGTGCTCAGGCCCCGAGTTTAAGCCAGGAGTGGCACAAAACAAAATACCACACACACACACACACACACACACATACACACACACACACTCACACTAAAAGTTTAAGGCTGGGAATATGGGTCCGGTGGTAGGATATTTTGTCAGCAAGCACAAGACCCTGAGTTCAAATCCCCAATAATGCCCAAACAAAAATAAACACAACAGACTGTTACCAACTTATGGTTCTAATCAGTAAAGTCAGTACTTTTTGTCTGATTTATAAAACTCCTCTGTAAGTATTTGACTAATGGGATTGTTTTTCCTTCCTCATATGCCTTTTTAGTATCATATTTCACAAGCATCAGCATCCGAAAACTTTCTGTAATGTGAAAAACACTGAGCTATTGCACAATGACCTTTGACCTTTGATTTCTTGAAAGGCCAAACCAATGAATCATGCATTTTTCTTTTTCTTGGTCAGTCAGTTGTCCAAGTTTGGTCAAGTGACTATGGATTTAGGAAATGAAAATCCAAGAAATAAATGAAAGAAATGTCTTAAGCTTAAGGACTTCAAGTTTCAATTGCCCCCAAAATTCCCTCAGAGTTTTATAACCATAAGCCTAATTTATTTATGTGTGTGGTAAGTCTTTGTTATATGCACGTGCCAGTCCTGGGGCTTGAACTCAGAGCCTGAGCCATGTTCTTGAGCTTTTGTGCTCAAAGCTAATGCTCTACCCCTGAGCCATAGCTCCACTTCCAGCTTTTTGGTGGTTAACTATTGATAAGAATCTCAGACTTTCCTGCCTGGGCTGTCTTGGAACCATGATCCTCAGATCTCAGCCTCCTGAGTAGCTAGAATTACAGATGTGAGCCCCCAGTGCCCGGCTATACATATGTGAAATCCTTACTTTCATGATGTTTGGGAGAGAGCAGCCTCAGAAACACTAGATAGGGCTGGGGTATAACTTAGGGATTAAGCACTTGTTCTGAGTCTCACATGTATGAGACCCTGAGTCTAATCCCTAGTACCACAAAAACAAAACGAAAAAAAAAAAAGACAAAATAATCGACTACACATCCAAATTGGAACATGGAGATAGCTGGAATGTTTAAAGATTATTTTAGTGTAGGCTAAAGAAGGAAACTTAAAGCTTAATTAATTGTGAATAGTTCACCTTAGTGTTAAGTTAAATAACTACACAGAGTATGGTGCCCAGCATGGTGGGGCCCCCCTATAATCCCCTGGATCCTATCAGGAAGCAGACACAGCAGGATCTCACTTGGAGATGCCAGGCAAAAAGTTAGAGACTGAATCTCAGAAGCAAGCCAGGCACAGTGGTGCAAACCTGTAATGTCAGATAGTGAGGAGGCTCACTGACCAGGGCTGGTCCAGGCAATTGCATAAATAAAACTCTTATCTGAAAAAACGGAGAGCAAAAAGACTGGGGGTGTGGATCAACTGGTAGAGCACTTGCATTTGCCTCAGTACCTCAGTACCTCAAACATGATCATCAAAAATAAGAGGGGCTGGGGATATAGCCTAGTGGCAAGAGTGCCTGCCTCGGATACACGAGGCCCTAGGTTCGATTCCCCAGCACCACATATACAGAAAACGGCCAGAAGCGGCGCTGTGGCTCAAGTGGCAGAGTGCTAGCCTTGAGCGGGAAGAAGCCAGGGACAGTGCTCAGGCCCTGAGTTCAAGGCTCAGGACTGGCCAAAAAAATAAATAAATAAATAAGAGGCTGCTCAGAATGAGCTATCTTTCCGATCACGTTATATTGCTAAAATCCGGGTTGCTGTTTGAACACAGACCATTGATCAGAAGTCAAACAGTCAGCTTCAAAGACATCACACATCACCACAAAATCAGAAGGGGAGAAAGCAAGGAGACCGATGACTTAAAAACCAAAGTCGCAGGCCAAAGGCCAGTGGCCAGGGGCTCAAGACTACAATCCTAACTACTCACCAGGCTGAGATCCGAGGATGGGGCCGTTCAAAGACAGCGTGTGTAGATAAATCTGAGAAACTTTGATTTGCAGACTACCAAAAAGCTAGAAGTATTAACTATGGCCTAAGAGGTAGAACACTAGGCTTGAGCGAAAAAGCTAAGCAAGAGCATGAGAACAGATTTTGAGCTCCAGAACCAGCACAAAATCAGAAAAGATAAGCAAGCGATTAGCATGTAGTGCATTATACAGAACTGGTTGCCGGGCAACCCAGTTGCATAGCGTACATCCTTGCACTACCAGATGAGTTCCTGTGTCTCTACACTGTCTTAAATGCATAGCTTGTTGGGTCCAGTCAAGGACCTGGAGAGTCAGCAGGGACTGAATGTTGAAGCAATGACCATCAGTACCTTACAGCTTGATTTGTGTCATCATCACAACAGGCTGGAAGCAAAGGAGTTTTGAGAACCCTCTTCTTGGGCTCCTTTTGGATATGGATCAAAAGCTCAGATAAGCAAAGATGGCAAACAAATGAGTCAATTGAGGCTGAGAGGCCAATAGGAGGCCCCCCCGGGAAGGGGCGAGATCGTGACCCAGCCAAATGGACCGAACCCACATGGTTCCAGTTGGGGCTAGTTTGGGTTGTCATTGGTGTTTTGCTTTTCTGTGTGAATTTTCTTATTTTTTTAAATATTGCCAATGGATTCCAAACATTTTCCAAGTTTGTTTGGAGCCATAAAAATACATCTCCTGAGTGAGCATGGTGCCTCTACTATTTGAAGAAGAATAAGCCTCTGAACCTGTTTTAGTACTAGAATTTGTGCTGCTCTCTGACGATTCTCAGTCTCTCCCCCATCTCTGTAGGCTAAAAGGGTTTTATACTTTAATTTCTTTGTTTTTCCTTTTGTTTTTTGTTTTGTTTTGTTTTGGTGCCAGTTACTGGGGCTTGCACTCAGAACCTGGGCACCGTCCCTTAGCCCTTTTACTCAAGGCTAGTGCTCTACCACTTGAGCCATAGCACTCCTTCTGACTTTTTTAATGGTTGAGAAAAGAGTCTCTTGGATTTATCTACCCTGGGCTGGCTTTGAACCAGGCTCCTCAGATCTCCGCTTCCTTAGTAGCTAGGATTACAGTCAGGAGCCACACCAGTGCCCGGCTTGTTTCTGCCTTATTTAGCAGCCCTCCTAATGTGGTTGGACTGTCTTGGCATGAGGATTTCCTAAGGAAGCAGGGAAACCTCGCGCCCCTCGTCAATTCCTTCTCTGATGCTCTGTGGCAGGGCCCTTCATCGGCTTGTTCATTAACACCTGCGGCTGCCGGCAAACCACCATTGTCGGAGGCCTGGTGAACTCCCTGGGCTGGGTGCTGAGCGCCTACGCGGCCAACGTGCATTATCTCTTCGTCACTTTCGGCGTGACAGCTGGTAAGCATGTTCGTTTTACACTTTTGATTTATATGTTGGATTAGGCATTTGGGTAGTGGACTTCACCATGAAGAGACATAGTGAAACACCCCTGCTCTGCTCCCCGCCCCCACCCCCCGTAGCTCTGACGTTCCACGGGATTTCAGTGTGGGAGAGAGTGACCTAACCACTGTGTACTTGGCCTCTCACAGAATCAAATTCAGCTTCAAACTTCCTATGCTTTGGGCCGGGAATGTGGCTTAGTGGTAGAGTGCTTGTCTCCCATGCATGAAGCCCTGGGTTCGATTCCTCAGCACCACATACACCGAGAAATCGGGAAGTGGCGCTGTGGCTCAGGTGGCAGAGTGCTAACCTTGAGCAAAAAGAAGCCAGGGACAGTGCTCGGGCCCTTAGTTCAAGCCCCAGGACTGGCAATAAAACAAAATAAACTTCCTATGCCAGCTTTTAAGCGTGAGACTGTTCTCCTAGGGGAAGGAAAAGGGAAGAGTTGGGGACACTTAGTTCAGGGAGTAGATAAGCGTTAAGGAAATGAAAAACGTTCTCACATTTAACGAATGGAAGATGAATCACAGAATGACTATGCTTTCTGGCCAGTTGAAATTAATGAAGGAAAGCAGGAAGGGGAGAATTCTAAGAAGTGAATCGTGAGCTCAGCAAGGTGTCATTCCCAGGGGTAGATTGACATTGACTGCCTGGCGGTTGGCTGTGTACTGCGAAATGTTTTCTCAGCTGTAATTTCCTTTATCAACAGGTACAGCATTCATACCGCTAATGAGTTACTTCCCTATGCAATTATGTGTCAAAGAACCTGACCCAGCCTGATCTTTCTGCACACAGAGTTACAATCCCCTTGATAAATGACACATTAGGCATGCTTTAAAAGTTGGTTTGAGGGCTGGGGATATGGTCTAGTGGCAAGAGTGCCTGCCTCATATACATGAGGCCCTGGGTTCAATTCCCCAGCACCACATATACAGAAAATGGTCAGAAGTGGCGCTGTGGCTCAAGTGGCAGAGTGCTAGCCTTGAGCAAAAAGAAGCCAGGGACAGTGCTCAGGCCCAGAGTCCAAGCCCAGGACTGGCCAAAAAAAAATAAAGTTGGTTTGAGCCAGGCACTGGTGGCTCATACCTGCAATCACAACTAATCAGGAGGCTGAGATCTGAGGATCATGATTCAAAGCCAATACAGGCAGGAAAGTGGGGGAAATTCTTAGCTCCAACAAACTACTCTGAAAAAGCTGGAAGTGGTGCTATGGCTCAAGTGGTAGAGTGCTAGCCTTGAGCACCAAAGCTCAGGGACAGTGCTCAGGCCTTGAGTTCAAGCCCAACCCCCAGGTCCAGCAAGGAAAAAAATGTTAGTTTGGAATTCTGATCTTTTTTCTTTTGGGGCGGGGGGCAGGTTGGGGGAAATGCCAGTACTGGGGCTTGAACTCAGGGCCTGGATGCTGTCTCTGTTCTCAAAGCTAGCACTCACTTGAGCCACAGTTCTGTTTCCAGCTTTTTGGTAGGTAATTGGAGATAAGAGTCTCACAGACTTCCCTGTTCAGGATAGCTTTGAACCGTGATCCTTGGATCTCAGCCTCCTGAGTAGCTAGGATTACAGGCGTGAGCCACCATCTCCCAGTGCCGTTCCTGCTCAAAGCTTGTGGACTATCACGGAACCACAGCTCTGATTAATTGGAGATCAACTGCTGATTAATTGAAGATGAGAGTCTCATAGGCTTTCCTGCCTGGGCTGGCTTCAATCCATGATCTTCAGATCTCAGCCTCCTGAGTAGCTAGGGTTACAGGCCTGAGCTACCAGCTCTCTGCTAGGAAAATGATTTTTGAAACATGATATTCTGGCTACATTTTTTTCCACAGGAAAAATCCAGGGGAAGCCTCTGGAAATGCAGTATATCTGTAAATGGGAAATCTGGCCAAAGCAGTTGGGTTTCCTCTACAAAGTGCAGCTGGGCCATCATCAGTGAGGCTCACTAGTGTCTGGCTCTTATTTACAGAAATCATGACATGGTTTACTTTTTTTTTTTTTTTTTTTTTGCCAGTCCTGGGCCTTGGACTCAGGGCCTGAGCACTGTCCCTGGCTTCTTTTTGCTCAAGGCTAGCACTCTGCCACTTGAGCCACAGCGCCACTTCTGGCCGTTTTCTATATATGTGGTGCTGGGGAATCCATCCCAGGTCTTCATGTATACGAGTCAAGCGCTCTTGCCACTAGGCCATATCCCCAGCCCCCACATTGTTTACATTTGAGAGAGATTTTGTTGGTCTTCTTCTTCATTCCAAGGAGCAGCAGATCTATGTGATATATGTACACACACATATACACATATGTTATACATATTAAATATTATACATAATATTTAAAGAGTTCAACTGCTAAGGAATGCCCTCCTACCAAACAGATGGACACCTCTCTCTGAGCAACCTGCCTCAGGTATGGAATTTCTAGACATGTTTCTACAGCTTTGCCTGGCTGTGCCTAGCTCCTGGAGGTACTGCCTCTCCATCCATGCTGATCAGCAGGATTCTGCCTCCCTCCCCACATCTGCCCTGCCCAGCCTGCCTTTTCCATGCCTCCTCTGAAAGGAGGCTGAAGAGTTGGCCCAGAGCCCTGCCCTGATCATTTTGAGGCTTTAACTTAAGTACATATCCCCTAAGCTTTTGTGGGAACTGTGTTGATTACAGATACACACCCCAGCCCCTCACGTCTTATTATAATCCTAGCAATTCTGGTGGAGACCAGGGGGATTGTAGTTCAAGGTCAGCCCGGGCATAGAGGTTGTGAGATCCTCTCAACCAATAATAGCTGGACGTGGTGGCTAATATGCAGGGGACTCACAAATCTAGGCCAGCCCAGACAAAATAAAGTTCTTAAGACTCTATCTCAACAGAAAAAGCTGGGTAAAGTGGTCCTTGTCAGTCACTCCAGCTATGGATGTATGAATAGGAGGACTGTGGTACAGGATGTTCAGACTAACAGTGAGACCCTATCTCACGCACAACCAGAGTGGTTTGGGACAGTCTAGGCCAAGAATAAGACTCTGTCTCAAAAAATAACCACAGTAGCCGAGTGCCGGTGGCTCACGCCTGTAATCCTAGCTACTCAGGAGGCTGAGATCTGAGGATTATAGTTCAAAGCCACAGGAAAGTCCATGAGACTCCAGTTAACCACCAGAAAACCGGAAGTGGCTCTGTGGCTCAAGTGGTAGAACATTAACATTGAGCTAAAGCGCTCAGAGACAGCACCCAGGCCCAGAGTTCAAGCCCCATGAGTGACAACAAAACAAAACAAAACAAAAAGGCACAGCAGGGGTTGGGGGCGTGGCTCAGTCTTGGTCCCAGACAGGAAGGAAGGAAGGAAGAGAGGAAACTACAGCAAAAACAACTGCAGGTATGTCTCAAGAGATAAGAGCATTGTCTAGCAAGTCAAAGCCCTGAGTTCAAACCCCAGTGCCATCAAAAAGAGAAGGGGGTGGATGCTGGTAAGGTCATGAATTGGCCTCATAACAGAGCTATGATGCTTATAACATCGGACACAGACTTTATTCCTCACACATGAAAGCATTTTTAATTTTTTTATTGTTATTATAAAGGTCATGTACTAGAAGGGTTGTGGTTACTTAAGTCAGATGAAGATTACATTTCTTTTTGGACATTGTCACCCTTTCCCTCACCCTCTCCCAGTTTTTCCCTCCTGTCCCCACCAGCAAGTTGTATAGTTCATTTTCAACATAGTGTCTGGTGAGTACCACTGCTGCGTTTGTTGGAAGCATTTATGTTATACCACGTAGAGTTAACATTGTTCTTATGCTCATGTCCCTCAGTCCTGTTCCCACAAGTCATTTCATACTACTGCTGTTTAGAAATCTATGGCTATATGAAACTGAAGGTGTAACTAGCATGGTGGTACCCACCTGTAATCCCAGCACTCTGGAGGCTAAGGCAGGAGAATCACCAGTTTGAGGCCTTTTTCAAAAAAGAACAAAACAAAACAAAATGTACGATGTTAATTACTATGATTGACAAATCATTTTTCTTAATAAAACTGTATTTTGTGATGTGGGCAAAATCTGGAGTGTGACAAATGACCCCATTTCTCCAATTAAAAAAATTGCAAGGAAAAAGAAGAAAAGGCCAACAGACTTAGCACAGGTTTCAGCAAAGCAGCACGTGGCTTTCCTTTTCCTCTGATTTAAGCACACAGTGCTTGCTTTTTTTCTTTTTTAATAGTCATCTATGAGACATTTGGAATTTAAACATGTTCTGGATATTTAATGATATCAAGGAATTGTTTATTTAAATAACATGACATGATTGTGCTGCTTAAATAATTCTAACCTTGGGAGATTCATCCTAAAATATTCTTACATAAAATAATATATTCAGAATTTGCTTCAAAATAATAGGGGAGAGGTGGTTACAAAATTGGCCCTGAGTTGCTAACTGTGGAAGTGATGGGATATGAAAATGCATTAAATAATTTGTTTGTTAAAACCTTACTTTGAATGTTACTTAAACTGTTTCATTAGCCAGTAGCTTGTTGTAAGAAGTAAGAGATTAACACTAATTGACCCTTTCTTACAACACAGGTATGTTACATTTACATATGATTTACATGTACAATAGATGCAAATATATGTAAAATAGATGTATCTTAGGATAACACAAAAACAGCAGATGGTGTTGTCTTTGACTTACTAATGAGAAAGCCGAGCCAAAGACTGTTTGACTCAATCAGAGTCAAATGTTCCTTAAGGAAAGCAGAATAGGATTCATACTCAAAAGACATCTGGATTCCTTTTATGGCATATTCCCAATAGTGTCATAAAGGTGATAACACTGCTATCATACCCCATTTCAAAGAATTTGTTGGTTCTTTCATAAAAGCATGCTGGGCTGTATGACACTTGGTTCAATGATTGATTGTACTGATGACAGTGGTCCCATGAGATTGCATCACTGACTGACACAGCCATTGTAATTTGTATAGGTGCCTTCCTGGTGTTTGCTCAATGACAAACGGCCTAGAGACACATTTCTCAGGACTAGTCCTGCCATTAATCAATGCAGGGCTGCAACTGCTGTTTTAAAATAGGCACAGATGCACCTACTTTCTGGTGTGTATATGTATGTACCAGCCCTGGAGCCTGAATTCTGGGCCTGGGCACAATCCTTGAGCTTGGTTGCTCAAGACTAATGCTCTGTCACTTGAGCCACAGTTCCACCTCTGGCTTTTTAATGGTTTGTTGGAGATAAGAGTCTCACAGTCTTTCCTGCCCTTGCTGGCTTTGAACCACAATCTTCAGATCTCAGCCGCCTGAATAGCTAGGATTACAGGTGGGAGCCACGGTGACTGGCTTCAGATGCACCTATTTTGCAACCTAGTTTTCTTTGTACCTTAGCCTTAGAGATGTATAATTAGTCTTGCTTGAAAAAAAAGTTGCTATTATACCAAAATGTGACCATTATGTCTTACCATAGAACTTTCTGCCATTGATCTCCTACGTGCCAGGCCTTGTGCTAGAACAGGGATCAAAACACAAGACTCCACTGGTGGAGATTACAGTCTAGCAAAGGGAGGCCAGGGCAGACAGTAAGCAGTAGATGCCATGAACGGAAGGCATGGCTCAAGTGAGAGAGCCCCAGTTTAGCAGACTCTTGGCCCTGAGTTCAAGCTCCAATACGACCAAATAAAACACACATTATAAACAATTAAACCATATGCATCTGTCCCATGGGAAAAAAGAAAAGTAGAATAGGGTGGGGGCTTTGGGGAATGGAAGTGGTAGAAAGGGGAGGTTTACTCTTAAATAGAATGTTCTGGATGGGCCTCTCTAGAATATAAGTGATAAAGCAGGATGTGTCTAGGGTCTGTAAAGATAGACTAAAGGGGAGTAAGCCCGTTGGGAGGTGAGGCCTAGAGGGGGGGAGTTAGGGTACTGGGGCTGCTGTGGAAGAGGGTATTAGTATGCTGGCTCCTCTCTCTCTCTCTCCCTCTCTCTCTCTCTCTCTCTCTCTCTCTCTCTCTCTCTGTCAGTCGTAGGGCTTGAATTCTAGCCTGGGCTCGGTGCTGTATATCACTTTGAGCCACAGCGCCACTTCTGGTTTTTGAGGGGTTAATTGGAGATGAGTCTCATGGACTTTCCTGCCTAGCTAGCTTTGAACCATGATCTTCAGATCTCAGCCTCCTGAGTAGCTGGGATTACAGGCATGAGCCACCAGTGCCTGGCTAAATATATGTTAATTCTTTACTTTCATGAGATTTAGGATAATGCACTCTCAAAAACACTAAATAGGGCTGGGGGTATAACTTAGGGGGAGAGCACTTGCTCTAAGTCTCACATGAATGAGACCCCGAGGCCAATTCCCAGCCTCACACATACACACAAAATAGACAAAATTAATTCACTGACAGACTACACATCCAAATAAGAACATAAAGATAGCTTGAATGTTTTAAAAAATTAATTTTGGTTTCGGCTAAAGAAGGAAACTGAAAGCTTAATTAATTGTGAATAGTTCACCTTAGTGTTAAGTTAAATAACTACATACAGTATGGTGCCCGGCATGGTGGGGCCCCCCTATAATCCCCTGGATCCTATCAGGGGGCAGACACAGCAGGATCTCACTTGGAGACGCCAGCCAAAAAGTTAGAGACTGTATCTCAGAAGCAAGCCAGGCACAGTGGAGCAAACCTGTAATGTCAGATAGCGAGGAGGCTCACTGACCAGGGCTGGTCCGGGCAATTGCATAAATAAGACTCTTATCTGAAAAAATGGAGAGCAAAAGGCTGGGGGTGTGGATCAACTGGTAGAGCACTTGTGTTTACCCCAGTACCTCAGTACCTCAAACATGATCATCAAAAATAAGAGGCTGCTCAGAATGAGCTATCTTTCTGAATCACATTGGATTGCTAAAGTCTGGATTGCCACCAGCACCTGGCACCTCCAATATTTTATATTACCTATAGATATCTCCAGGGGATTTTCTTTTCTCAGAGGGCCTTCCTTCATCAAGTTAAGCTTTTTAATAGGTAATCATTTAGTAAAGGTTACATAATTTTTATATTTTGATTTCAAAATTCTATGAATTTTCTCAAACAGCATGCAGATATTCCAGATCACTGAAGGACAAGCAGTCTGCCAGCCTAATTATCTGAGGGGAGCTGGAACTCTTTTCTCTGTCCCTTTGAATATTAGGAGAGCTCCACCTTTTGGGACATAAAAATTCAAAAGATTAAATGGGAGAGAACAATGGAAACAGGTGACATTGCTCAAGATGCATTGAACTCATGGCCTGACTTGCAGAATTGAAACATCTTTATACACTTAAATAGTAGTAACAATAATAGTAGTAATAGAATAATAATAATATTAACAGAAAGATTGATCTAGAGTTGGGTTCAAAGTTGGGGTCTCACTATGTAGCCAGGCTGATTTTGAACTCTCAATCTTCCTTCCTCTTCCTCCCAAAGGCTGACATTACAGGTACACACCACCATGCTCAGCTACCCGTCATTTTCATACTCATTTTCCCCCTAATGCTCCTTACTAGGATACTGAAGCTCTCACTTGGGCTTGGCAGAAGGCTTTGTGACTTGCTACCTTCTGCGAGAGTCACTTAAATGCTCGTTCAGCTGTTCTGCAAACACAGCTCTCCATCCAACCACCTAAGCCAGAAGGATCACTGGGTTCTGATTGTGTCTGTCAACATCTCAGCTCCCCGATAAATGAGGCAGCAGGGTTTCTTAGGGCTTGGGTGAAAAACTTGGGCTGATGCTCAGCCTTTAGCAGGGAGGAAACTACAGGTGCTGGGGAAGATTTGTGTGAAATGAAACCAGGCATCTGGAGGGCACCTGGAGGGTGGACGCCATTGTTTCTGTGAGTGGCAACTGTTCTATCTCCTTCCACATTCAGATAACTCTAACCCTATTAAATCATGTGGAACAAGGGAGGCTCAGCTCCGGACAGACACGGGCCAGCATCTCAGCATCTCTTTTATACTGTTAGGCTGCCTTTCATGTTGCAGGGAGTCTGGAGCATGAGAAAAAAGTGGGGTCCATAGGCTTCTGAAGTGAGGTTCATGGTTTCTTTCTCTGAAAGATGAGAATATACCTGCTTGACTAGCAATTTATCACTTTATGTATTTTACTTTGAATTTTATTATTTGTTTATATTTTATCTATTTTTATGTTTTCTTTGTGTGCTTAGAGGAGTTGTAGGTTCTGGGCAAAACCGAGTGGAAAGTCCAGTGATTTCCACACACTGCTGGTCCCCAGTACACACAACCTTCCTGCCAGCATTTCGTGTTTGTTCATGGAAATGGTGGGCTGTTCCTCCTTTCCAAAGGTGGCATTGAGAAGGTACAAATATATGTAGGCTTGACATCTAGTAGCTCCCCATAACTTATGGTTATCATTCTTTTTAGTTTTCCAACTTGTTGCTGGCCATACTGGCTCCTTCCTCAATCTTATGCAAAGTACACCCTTGTATATAAATACTTTCTGGATACATGGTGTTTTGTGAGGCCTAGAGCAGCTAGGCCTTCAGAAATGCTTTCTTTTTGTTTGTTTGTTTGTTGGTGCTGGGCCTGGGTGCTGTCTCTGATCTTCTTTTGCTTAAAGCTAGTGCTCTACCACTTGAACCCCCACCCCATTTCTAGCTTTTTGGTAGTTTATTAGGTAAGAGGCTCATAGACTTTCCTGCCTGGGCTAGCTTTGAACCACAATTCTTAGAGCTCAGCTTCTTGAGGGGCTAGGCTTACAGGGATGAGCCACCAGCATTGGCCTGTTCTTTCTTTTAACAAAGCACTAAGCACTCAAGGAGTGTTCCAGGCAGTGCTGGACTGAAATGGTGCTGACCCTGAGGAACCCGCCTTCTGAAGGAAGAGAGCTGTTGTGTGCGACCTTGAAGGAAATCGTCCTGCCAAACCTGGCAGGAAACGGCAGAGGCTCATTCTAAGTCTTCTCAGAGCTTCTTTTCTCCTCACCATGATTCCCTTGTTAGAAAGAAAAAACGTGTAAGTAGACACCAACAGAAGGAAAGGAGGAGCCGTGGCTTAGATCCGGGGAAACCACAAGGGCCACGACGTGTGGAAGGCTGCCTGTATCCCATGGGATTCTGGGGCAGTGGGGCCATTAGGAGGTGAGGCCTGCTGGAAGGATGTGAGGTCATCCGGCCTGTCCTGGAGGAGGCTGTTAGGATGCTGTTCTTTATTTTCTCTACTCTCTGGCCTCCAGGAGGGGAGCAGTTCTGCTTCTGCCATACGTTCCCATCACTTCAGAACAGGCCAACCTACCATGGACCGCAGCCCCCAGCTGTGAGCAAAAATCAACCCTCACCCCCACCCCATTTTCTTTTGCCAGTTGCCTCTGAGGGCTTCGAACAACGAGCCTCTTGAGTAGCTAGGATTACAGGTGTGAGCCACCAGTTCCTGGCTTTTTTTTTTTTCCTTGCCAGTCCTGGGGCTGGGACTGAGGGCCTGGGCTTCATTTACTCAAGGCTAGCACTCTGCCACTTGAGCCACAGCGCCATTTCCAGCTTTTTCTGTGTATGTGGTGCTGAGGAATCCAACCCAGGGCTTCATGCATGCCAGGCAAGCACTCTACCATTAAGCTACATTCCCAGCCACCACCCCCCCCTCCTCCTTGTGGGGCTTGAACTCAGGGCCTGGGTGCTGTCCCTGAGCCTCGTTGTGCTCGAGGCTAGGGCTCTACCACTTGGGCCACAGCGCCACCTCCGATTTTTGAGTGGTTCATTGGAGATAGGAGTCTCACGGGGACATTTATGCCCAGGCTGGCTTCGAACCGTGATCCTCAGATCTCAGCCTCCTGAGACGACAGACATGAGCCACGGTCACAGGGCTTCTTGTGCAGTTGGTTAGTTCAGGAAGCACACACACAGAGGCGCGGAGAGCGGACGGGCTTCGCGGGTGACCTCTGCGCCCACCCCCACCCCCCACCCCCCACCCCGGGTGCGGTGCTCACGGGCCGCCTGTGTGCTTTGCTCCCCTGTCTCCCGCAGGCCTCGGCAGCGGGATGGCCTACCTGCCCGCCGTGGTCATGGTGGGGAGGTATTTTCAGAAGCGGCGCGCGCTGGCCCAGGGCCTCAGCACCACGGGGACGGGCTTCGGCGCCTTCCTGATGACCGCCCTGCTCAAGTACCTGTGCTCCGAGTACGGCTGGCGCAACGCCATGTTCATCCAGGGCGCCGTGTGCCTGAACCTGTGCGTGTGCGGGGCGCTCATGCGGCCGCTGCCCGCCCCGGCGGAGCCCGACTCGGCCAAGCCCGGGGGCCCCGCCGCCGGGGGCGGCAGCGCGGAGGAGGAGGAGGAGGAGGAGGAGGAGGACGGCCGGCCCCGGGACGAGGCGGCGGCGGCGGCGCGCGACCCCCAGGCCCCGCCCGAGCGCCGCCGAGGCCCGGCGCGGCCCGCGGGCAGCCTGTGCGCGCTGCGCGCCGTGAAGGCCGCCAGCCGGCTGACGAGGCGCGCGCGCCGGGGCTGCCGCGAGTGGCACGCCGGCTACTTCGGCGCCGCGTCGCTCTTCACCAATCGCGTGTTCGTGGCCTTCGTCTTCTGGGCGCTGTTCGCGTACAGCAGCTTCGTCGTCCCCTTCATCCACCTCCCGGAGATTGTCAACCTGTACCACCTGTCCGCGCAGAACGACGTCTTCCCGCTCACCTCGGTCATCGCCATCGTCCACATCGCCGGCAAGGTGGTGCTGGGCGCCGTGGCCGACCTGCCCGGCGTCAGCGTCTGGACCGTCTTCCTCCTGGCCAACCTCACGCTGGGCCTCAGCATCTTCCTCCTGCCCCTGCTGCGCACCTACGCCGGCCTGGCCGTCATCTGCGCCCTCATCGGCTTCTCCAGCGGCTACTTCTCCCTCATGCCCGTCGTGACCGAGGACCTGGTGGGCATCCGGCACCTGGCCAACGCCTACGGCATCATCATCTGCGCCAACGGCATCTCCGCCTTGCTGGGACCCCCGTTCGCGGGTAAGCGCCCCCCTCCCCGCCCCCCAATCGGGGCGTGGAGCGCACAGGGAGGAGGTGGGCGGGTGAGGCCCGTGCACTTGGGCCAGGCAAAGGCTCAGTTTCAGTGGGTGCCTCCGATGGGTGCTAGTGGGTGCCTGGCATCCTAGCTGTTCAGGAGACAGAGGTGTGAGGATGGAGGTTCAAAGCCAGCCCAGGCAGAAAAAAGTCTGGGACACTCCTATCTTTTGATGAACTAGCAAAAAAAAAAAAAAAGCCAGAAGTGGAGCTGCCACTCAAGTGGTAGGATACCAGCCTTAGATAAAAAACAACTAAAGGATAGCATCCAGGCCCCTGAGCTCAAGTGCACACACACACACACACACACACACACACACACACACACACACACACATAAATAGTTTTGCTTACAACACCTTCACAATGGTAGATTCAACAGAGTTAATTGTGTCACATAACCTATACTGTCCGGGGCCTAGATGAAGTAAGGTGTAGCTCTGAAATCCTCTCTGCCCTTGTGCTAATTCACACAGCACCTATGTGGCTCCAGCCACTACACCAGCACTTACAGCAGGGAAGGAAGAAAGAAGAAAAAGGCTTAGTCCTAGCCCAACTGCACTTATCTCTGATTAGCTAGAACTGTGCAAGTTAGGAACTGCAGTCATTTGCTTTCTAGACTCACTAGTAGAAACCCTCCAAGAGCTTTTCCTTCGCTGTCTCTCGGCTTCTCTCCTCCCACTGACTTTGTGCACTGGGGAGTGGGGAGCAGCATTATGGGCTGCCTGCATTATGTTCCATTCATGAACTCTCCAGGCCTAGCAGCTAATGTCAAAACGAGATGCAAGCCCAGCACTTATGACTAGCAATGTGAGCGACTGAATAACTACATTACATTCTTGCTAGCAACCATGGTGGGCTGGAAATGACTACTTAACTGGGTATGCTGCAAAGAAAATTACCTCTTCTGTATAAGCACATTCATAAGTAGGTGTGGCCCCATTTTTCAGACAAATTTCTTCTGGCATTGAAAAATCATACCATTCAATACTGTGTGAGACAATCACACATTTCCATTTAGGAGAAGAATATACAATTCAATCATATCATTTAGCAATGTGAATTTCTTTTTTTGTTTTTTTGGGTTTTTTTGGCCAGTCCTGGGGCTTGGACTCAGGGCCTGAGCACTGTCCCTGGCTTCTTTTTGCTCAAGGCTAGCACTCTGCCACTTGAGCCACAGCACCACTTCTGGCCATTTTCTGTATATGTGGTGCTGGGGAATCGAACCCAGGGCCTCATGTATACGAGCCAGGCACTCTTGCCACTAGGCCATATCCCCAGCCCCAGCAATGGGGATTTCTTGATCTAATTTACTCTCTAATATTGCTGGGCATGTACCTCTCCCCTTAGTATAATAATAGCACATAGTTTTTTACGTTTCCAATTTACAGTCTAGCAAAATTCAGCCACCAGATGTGGCTGGGCAATATCCATACCTGTCTCTCTTCCACTTGCATAAAATTGAATACCTAATTGATAACAATTCACGTTTCCTATCAGGAGCTGGGTGCACATATTTTATCACACACACCAAAGCTACCACTTCTCCAGCTGGACGCTGGTGGCTCACAGTGATCATCCCAGCTGTTGGGAGACTGAGATGGGAAGATTGTAGTTCAAGGCCAGCCTAGGCAGAGAAGTTCATGAGACTCCCTCTCAACCAATAGCTGGGCACAGGGGGATGCACCTGTCATCCTAGCTCTACGAGAGGCTGAATTTTGGGAGACTGCAGTTCCAGACTAGCTAGGCAGAAAAGTCTACCATCTTAGTGGAAAGAAAACACATGTGGTGTGGTGCTAGGCACCAGTGTCTCACGCCTTTAATCCTAGCTATTCAGGAGGCTGAGAATTGAGGATCATGGTTTGAAGCCAGCCCAGGCAGGAAAATCTGTGAGACTCTTATCTCCAATGAACCACCAAAAAGCCAGAGGTGAAGCTGTGACTCAGGTGGTTGTGTTAGCCTTGAGCCGAAAAGCTCAAGGGCAGCGCCCAGGCCCTAAGTTCAAGCCCAGGACACACATGATTCAGCTTTCACTGCGGGCTTTGTGCAGCTTGGAGTTAACCCCGGAACTTGGGGCCAGGTCACCACTTCCCCAGATGTCTCCAGAAATGCCCAATGGCTCAACAGGATCCTGGGCTCACGTCTATCATCCTAGCAAGTCAGGAAACTGAGATCTGAGGACTACAGTTCAAAGCCAACTCTGACAGACTAATCTGTGAGACTCAAGTCTCCAATTAACTAGTAAAAAGCCAGAAGAGCTGCAGCTCAAATGGTAGAGCCTCAGTCTTGAGGGGGAAAGGCCAAGCAAGAGCATAAGGCACAGAGATCAAGCCTCAGTGTCATAAAACAGATTAAAGAATAAATTAAGAGCTGGGAATGTGGCTTAGTGGTAGAGTGCTTTGCCTCGCATGTATGAAGCCCTGGGTTCAATTCCTCAGTACCACATAAACAGAAAAAGCTGGAAGTGGTGCTGTGGCTCAAGTGATAGGGTGCTAGTCTTGAGCAAAAGAAGCTCAGGAACAATATCCAGGCCCTGAGTTCAAGCCCCAGGACTGGCAAAGAAAAAAAAAAAAAAGAGAGAGACAAGTCAAGAAAGAAAAAAGAAAAGAAATCTTTGCAAAAACATATGGAGTAGCAATAAATGACTGCTTTGTGTTCTTGAGTTTGGGCAACTACTTACACTGATTATATGTTCTTTTCTTTTGTAGGGTGGATCTATGACATCACCCAAAAATATGATTTTTCCTTCTACATATGTGGTTTGCTTTACATGGTAGGAATACTGTTTTTACTCTTTCAACCATGTGTTCGAATTATAGAACAATCCAGAAGAAAACACATAGACGACGCACACGTGTGAGAGTCCCAGTTGCATTTCATCTCTGATTTCACTAGCTGCACGCCTGCCTACCTCGTTAGGAGCCTGGCTGTGCGAGGCTGGTTTGTAGGATCGGGCAGGGTCACGTGTAAGAGCCACTGTTGTGGCTGCGGTTGTAAGTGGCAGTCCCGGGCCACATATCAGGGACCACGTAAGTTTTAGAGATGATCATGTTTACAGCCTGTCAAATAACTGATGCCCTTGTGTGAACCATTCTCTCATCCTCCACTGGGACTAGGTTAGGAGCTACGAGGATGCACAGAACAGAAGCTTCCTAACCCAACAGGCGAAAGAAACGAAATTGTATGTCTCCACAAAATGCAGCAAGAACTGGGTTTCCCGCATTCCTGCAATCAATTATTACAGGGAATTACTGATATTCCAGTATAAAACAAAGGCAGGCTTTAATTTCACAGACAATCCAATTTAGTACAATTCAAGAAACATGGTTTCTATTTTTTATGAACGCATTCTGTAGTTAGGGAGAGACAGCATTGGCTACCAATTGCAGTTCAATTATCCAGTCACAAAAGATGACTTCAACTGGGTGCCGGTGCTCACGCCTGTAATCCTACTCAGCAGGCTGAGATCTGAGGATCACGGTTCAAAGCCAGCCTAGGCAGGAAAGTCCGTGAGACTCTGATCTCCAATTAACCACCAGAAAACTGTAAGTGGTGCTGTGGCTCAAAGTGGTAGAATGCTAGCCTTGAGCTGAAGAGCTCAGGGACAGTGCTCAGGCCCAGAGTTCAAGCTCCATGACTGACCAAAAAAAAAAAAAATAGATGAATTCAGTGATATACTCAAACTTAAGACAAAAACCTTCATGAGCTGGGATCTGGTGGCTCACACCTGTAATCCTGGCCACTGCTGAGGCTGAGATCTGAGGATTATAGTTTGAATCTTGGCAGACAAACCTAAGAGCCTCTTATCTCCAATGAACCAGCGAAATACTGGGAAGTGGAGGTGTGGCTCAAGTGGTAGAGTGCCAGCCTTAAGCAGAAAAAGCTAAGCAAGAGCAGGAGGCCAAGTTCAAGTCCCAGTACTGTCACACAGACACACACACACACACACACACACACACACACACACATACCTATATACACAGACACACTTTCATAAAATAAATATGAATCATGTCTTTCCCACTTGTATTTTACCCACCACCATTGATTCAAGGGCTATAATTCAAGTACTTCTATTCATATTATTGGCCTGTGTCTTTAAATTATTTCTCCTGCCCAATCAGTAAAATAGAGAACTCATTGCCATATGACATAGAAGTTGGTGGCTACGTTATTTCTCAAGGGTGTTGCTAATCCAAATGTTAGACAGCCTGTGAATGGGACACTTGGGATGTCTGTCTGTGACACTTGGGCCCATGTCCAGTGTCTCCTGTTGTATAGATTAGTCAGTGTCCTGAGCTCAGCAAGACTTTAAAAATAGTTCTCTTCATTGATTTTTCTCTCTATGTCTGTGACCTATATATACCTGCCTTTATCTGAGAAGTCTATTTTTCTAAGCCAAACACTTTTCAGACTGCAGAATATTCTTCCCAGAAGCATTTTGAAATTTCTGGCTGCCTTACTTGTTTATACACATCTTAAAACGAGGCAAATTTCTATTTATGGAGTCGGCGGTAGTGCTGAGTGGTAAAGCTCAGCATGTGCCAAGGCCCTGGGTTCTATCCCCAGCACCACCAAACAAGAAATCGATACTCCATATCTGCTCAGCACACAGAATTAATCTCTTAGTGTCGCTGAGTGTTACTGGGCCAAATGTATCTAAAATGAACACAGCATATTCTCAACTATCCTTGGCAATCAGAAGCAGGAATGCTTCTAGAAATCAGAATCACAAACTTGGACTGCAAGTGTAATTTTGGCCAACAGCTAAGTCCAGTGCTACTGCGTCTGCCCTGGCTGTTGAAAAAGGGATTAAATGAACAAATTTTCTTTGGCTGCTTCTCCAGTATTCTCTAAAGTCTAATGGGGGCTGGGATAATGAAAGGTGCACCCAAATAACAATAAGAAGCAGTCACTAAAACAGAAATGAAAGCACTTCTAACAAATATACTGGAGCTGGGTACCAGTGGCTTTCACCTGTAACCATAGCAGCTGAGAAGGCTGAAATCTAAGGATCATGGTTCAAAACCATCCCAGGCAGACAAACCTGTAAGCCTCTTAGCTCCAATTAACCCCTAAAAGCCAGAAGTACAGTTGTGACTCAAGTGGTAAAGAGCCAGCCTTCAGCAGAAAGAGACAGCGAACATCCAGACCCTGAGTTCAAGCCCCAGTACTGGCACACACATGTACTTGATATTAGCTCCAATCTGAATTGCCTGTGCATTATTACAGAAGGTGAACTACATGCCATATACGCTATTTATTTTAACCCATGACTAATTCTAAATGCTAAAGCAACACTATGTATGTACATATATATGTATTATATACATATACATATATATATATATGATGCTGCTAATGCTGATGCTGATTGGATGACAGACACCATGGTGAGTGTGTTTTGGAACCATATTAATTGTTGAATGTCCTGAGGTGCTAGAGCCAGTTCGCTTGGCTGATCCCCTCTCATTACACATCAGAAATTCTAAACTTTTGATCTAGTGACCTAGCTTGAATTACATCCATGTTACACATGCTCATGTGCAGTCTGTACAGTTGTTTTCTGGCTTCCTGTGTTTGTGGCAGTAGTGGCTTTGGAATCAAGGTCTCCACGGGTACTTGTGTCTCCATTAGGACAATAATATAAAGGACGACAGCAAAGATTTCCTATTTGTGTGCTTATCCCTGGGGCTCCGAATATAACTTTCAAAGGGTTAGTTGTGTATTTTTATCATGTGCTTTAGATTTGGCTCTTCCTAGACTCAAGTGATTTTTATTTAAATATAACTAAATAAAATGTGTCCTCTTTAAAGGTGGTCAGTGAGATGGGTTTTTTTTTGTTGTTGTTGTTGTTTTTGCCAGTCCTGCCTGGGTCTTGAACTCAGGGCCTGAGCACTGTCCCTGGCTTCTTTTGGCTCAAGGCTAGCACTCTACCTCTTGAGCCACAGCGCCACTTCTGGCTTTTTCTGTTTATGTGGTGCTGAGGACTCAAACCTAGGGCTTCATGCATGCTAGGCAAGCACTCTACTGCTAAGCCACATTCCCAGCCCAGTGAGTTTTTGTATAGGAAAAAATACTTGGGAAGGGACTCTAAAGGGAATACTCTTAAAATGTAGTGATGATTAAATATTTTATCTTCAGTCAGGTAGACAGATAATTTTTTTCTTGGTGGTACTGGGTTTGAACTCAGGACCTTCTGATTTCTAGGCAAGTACTCTACCATTATTTAAGCCATATATCCAACCTCCATACTGTGGAATTTATGCAATTACTCTGGGGGGAAAAAAAGAAAGATCAATTCTATGTGAAATTAGAACACAGTTTCCAATATATTGTTCTAAAAAGAAAAGAATAAGGCCAGGTGCCAGTGGCTCACACCTGTAAGCCTAGCTGCTTAGGAGGCTGACATCTGAGGATTGTGGTTCGAAGCCAGCCCAGGCAGGAAAGTCTGAGACTCTTATCTCCAATTAGCCACCAAAAAAGCCAGAAATGGAGCTGTGGCTCAAGTGGCAGAGCGCTAGTCTTGAGCTCAGGACATTCAAGCCCCAGGACTAGCACAAAAAAAAAAAGAAGAAGAAGAAGAGCATAAAGTTGGGCTGGCTCAAGTGGGAGATGAGTACTGGCACTAGATCAATATATTTAATATATATCTGTGATTAATAATTCAGATTTGTATATGATAGATTTCTGAGAAATAAGAAAATTAACGGTGGTTGGCTCTGGGGATAAATTGGTGGATGAGGCGGATCTTGTTTATGTTTTTATACATATAATTTTACTTAATTAAATCAAAATTATTTTATTTACAGAAAATGTCTATTTAAAATTTGCATCCAGAATTATTTTAAATGTAGCAAACTTTATAGAGGGTGGGAACAATAATGCAGCCTCTTAAATAAGCTTAGCAATTGAAATTTTTTTTTGTCAGTTGTGGAGCTTGAACTCAAAGCCTGGGCACTGTTTCTGAGCTCTTTTGCTCAAGGCTAGTGCTCTACCACTTTGAGCCACAGCTCCACTTTCAGGTTTTGAGGGTTCATTTGGAGATAAGAGTCTCGCAGGGACTTCCCTGTCCAGGCTGGCTTTGGACCACAGTCCTCAGGTTTCAGCCTCCTGTGTAGCTAGGATTACAGATGTAAGCCACTGGTACCTGGCAATTTTTTTTTTTTTAAGCTACAGTCTCACTTTGTAAACCGGGCTGCCCACAAACTTGCAATCGTTCTGCTTTAGCCTCCCAGAGGCTGGGAATACAAGTGTGCACATTCATGCACATTCAACTAATTCGTATCTCCACTAACATTGGAGATTCACTCAACATATTCAAGAGCAAAACGAATCAATTTCAGCTATTCATCCTGACTTACATTATTTCCTTTCATATAGGACTGTGGTCTATTATTACCTATAGACGGCTCACAGTATTTCCTACTTTATTCCTTTAAGTCATTCACCTTTGGCTGCCCTTTTCCAATCAGGGCATGTGAACCAGAGCCTAGGACAGGCAAGTGGTTCCACAGTCCCACCAGAGGGGCTGCCATCACAAAGTTAAATTTTAGTTGGAACCTTTTAAAATGAAACTGTGGTGGATAATATTAAAGATACAAAGAAGTTTTTCCAAAATGGTCACCAGTGGCTCACGCCTGTAATCCCAGCTACTCAGGAGGCTGAGATTTTACCAGCAAAAAAAAACCTAAGTGGAGGAGGCTTCGAGTGCTTGCCTAATGAATACGAGGCCTTGAGTTCCAACTGTAAAAATCTGAAGTAAAAATAAAAGTATTATCACCTGCCTTAACAGAATGCAGTAAAGATTAAAATGGCTACTGCCGGTTGATTTCTAGGCATAGATCGGACAACAGATGGAAGGTGCGCTTAGTATTTCTAGTGTTACCCCAACTCAGTGTAGGCCCAGAAGTCTGTGGCTCTAAGAATTTTTGAGTAGGCAGAGCAGATTTTACACCTAAAAATAACTTTCCCTAGTGGTGAACTGTTTTCAAGAACATGATCAGCAGAAAAAGAAGTCCTCTGTAGTTCCCAATCCCAAGAGCTCTGAGTTGCACCCGATTTTGCATCTATTTTCAAGAGAAAATAGAGCGGGGTGCTGGTGGCTCACTCCTGTAATCTTAAGCTACTCAAGAAGCTGAGGTCTAAGGATCAAGCTCAAAGCCAGCCTGGGCAGGAAATTCCATGAGGCTTTTCTTTTCAAGTAACCACCAAAAATCCAGAAGTACAGTTGTGACTCAAGTGGTAGAGCACCAGCCTTGAGTGGAAAAAGCTAAAGGATGGTGCCCTGGCTCTTAGTTTAAACCCAGTACCAGGAGGGGGGGAGGAGGGGGAGGAGAAGGAGGGGGAGTTGTTTTCCACTTTGTAAAATGACTTCATGTTGATAAGCCTGTAACCAAAGGTGCAATGTTTCCGCAGTTTGGTAGCACTTAGTTCCCACTATATTTTTCACCTGACTGCTGGAACCAAGTCTTCAAGGTTGAAAAGCTGGAGTTAGGCATGGTGGCAAACATCTGTAACCCCAGCTACTTGGAAGATCGCTTAATTTCAGCAGTTTGAGACCAGCCTGGGTAAGCAGCAAGCCCTATCTTTTCTTTTGTTGTTGTTTGTTTATTTTTTGGTTGTGGGGCTTGAATCCTGGGCCTGGGCACTGTCCCTGAGCTCTTCAGCTCAAGGCTAGCACTCTACCACTTGAGTCACAGCACCATTTCCAGCTTTTTCTGTTTATGTGGTGCTGAGGAATTGAACCCAGGGCTTCATACATGCTAGGCAAGCACTCTACCACTAAGCCACATTCCAGCCCAAGCCCTATCTTTGGAAAAGAAAAATAAATATCCAGAGTGGGCAAGCTTGTATGTTCACTCATACTATATTTTGTTAATACAAACCGAAGGTGAACTACACTGAAACTCAGAGCACAAAACAAGTGTGCTTGTTTCATGTTTGTAGAAAGATTGTTTTATAAGAACCAGTGAGCACTGTCTCAGGGAGCTCACCAAGCAAACATGCGGCACCTGCTTCTGCCCCTTCCGAAAATAATCATTCCAGCCTAACTTCTTGGGCCAACTCAGTACAATAAACATTTTTGTTCCTATGTTGGAGGTTTAATACATGTATTATGTAAAAAAAAAAAAAAAGCAGTAGAAGTTGACATTAGGTAAAATAATAATTTTCAGTCTATAAACTATTCACATTTGCTATTGTCAATGTTTTGGGGCTAGGGGCATAGCCCAGTGGTAGAATGCTTGCTTAGCATGCACATATGATTCTGAGTACCAAAAAATAAAAAATATTGTAATAAGTCAATCGTCCTTATCGTAATAAATATTCATATAAATATATGAACCACTTGAAAATTTTGATTTTATTTTTTACAATGTCAATGATAAGTGGTAACAGTAGAAACAGGGTAGACCAAAAAGATGAGAAAAGGCAAGATGATGAAATGCTGTGACATTTCACTCTGAAATGTTACATCCATCCTAAACAAGCAGATTGGTCCAAGCACACGAGAGCTGTCAAGAGGCAGAGGGAGGGCCCTGCAGGGCGTGCTGCTGTTGAGATGAGGGGCTGGGGGCACACAGCAAAAGAGGGGAGCAGCAAGGGCAGAGCCTTTTCACCCCTGAGAATGCTGTTGACAGGCACCATGTTCAAATTCTGACAAAATGATAAACTAGTAAGGTACTGAAATACTTAGGCCAAGTAATAGTTGACGTAATAATGTTATTTTGGCTCACTTAGCAGGGGACCCTCACTCTAATATCTATCTATCTATGTATCTATCTATCTATCTAGATATCAAGATCTAGGGCTGGGAATGTGGCTCAAGTGGTAGAGTGCTAGCCTTGAGTAAAAGAAGCTCAGGGACAGAGCCTGGACCCTGAGTTCAAGCCCCAGGACTGGCAAAAAAAAAAAAAAAAAAGATGTAAATAGATCTATCTATCTATTTTCTTTCTTAGGAGGATTTGAACTTGGGGCCATGTACTTACTAGGCAGGCACTGTACCATTGAGCCATGCCTCCAGCATGTACTATTTTGTACTATTCTGATATAAGGTATTATCTAGACTTTTTGCCTAGACCTGGACCTTGATCCTCCTATTTTACACTTTCTACCACTGGTGGGATGACAGATGTGTGTGACCCTCCCCTGGTTCTACCATTGGGATGGAATGATGTGTGTGTGTGTGTGTGTGTGTGTGTTTGTGTGTGTGTGTGTGTGTCCATCCTGGGGATTGAACTCATGGCCTGGGGACTGTCCCTGAGCCTTTTGGCTCAAGGCTAGCACTCTACTATTCATGCCACAGCTTCGCTAGCCTCCAGTTGATGCAAACTTTTTTACCTAGGTTGGTCTAGAACTATGATCCTCCAGATCTCAACCCCCTATATTGCTGGAGTGAGACAAGTATATGCCACTGCACCCAGATATTGTTTTAGAAGGGGATCTAACCGGGCACTGGTGGCTCACACCTGGAATCCTAGCTACTCAAGAGGCTAAGATCTGAGGATCACAGTTCAAGGCCAGTCTGGGCAGGAAAGACCATGAGACTCTTATCTCCAATTAACCACCAGAAAACCAAAAGTAGCACTGTGGCTCAAGTGGTAGAGTGCTAGCCTTGTGCTGAAGAGCTCAGGGACAGAGCTCAGGCCTAGAGTTCAAGCCCACAACTGACAGAACAAAAAAAGAAGAAGAAAGAAGGAGAAGGAGGAGGAGGAGGAAGAGAAAAGGGTCTCATGAACTTTATGCCTGGGTTGGCCTCCAACTGTGGTCCTCCTACTTTCAGCCTCCTGAGAAGTTAGCATTACAAGTGTGAGCCACCTTGCCTGTGTTTGCTATGTTGTTACCTATTACACATAATTTGTAGAATAATGTATCATAGTTATATTATACTGTAGTATCATAATTACATTATACTATAGTATCATAATAAGTGGTTTTCAACTGCCTCATTTGTGCTCATAAGCTTTCAGAGTCTGTCCATTCAGTTGATAAATACTACACATGAAACTATTTTTTACTTAGTGTTGCTATGTAGCCCAGGCTAGCTTCACACTTAGAATCCTCCTGCCTCTGGCTCCAGAGTGCTAGGATTACAGGTGTGCATTATCACACTGAGCTACACATGAAACTTCAGGTTGTTGCCACTTTCCAGTGAGGCTTCCACTGAGTTGTCTTTGCACAGAGCGATCGAGTAGCAAATGGTGGTCATATCTGCATACTCCTGGCATTAGCCTATGAAAGCCCAGTCACCCAGGCCACGAGTGAAGGGGAAGCCCTGGGAGATGAGAGAGGGAAGGGGCCACGCAGCAGGGGCTCCTCGTTCACGCCGAGCCGCTGGCCACCCTGCACCAGCTCGCCATTCTTCCGGCACCGAGCAAGGCCCGGGGCTGTCAGCGACGAAGGCTTTGCTCTACCTGGGTGGAAAGCCTCACCGGTGAGGAGGCATGCGGCACCCCACGGCACCCCACCACACGGGTGTCACTGGAAACCCCAGCCCGGCTTGGACCTCCAGTGAGAAGCAGGGAAGGCTACAGGCGGAAACTCAGGTTGGTATATTTTAGAAGGTGATTAAAATTAAAGATTAAAATCTAGTGTGGGGGCTGATGAGCAGAGGTACTGTCTCCACCCCCACAAAAAAGGAAATCTACTCGGATATTTACAGGAGTTGACCTAAACGTTTTAGAAAAAAAAAAAAAAAAAAACATTTTCTAAACGAGTCACAGGCAGGCACAGAGGCATACATCTGTAGTTCCAGCTACTTGAAAAGCCAAAAGGTCACTGGAGCCAAGCTGGGCAACATACTGATCCCTGGTGTCAAGGTGTTCCAGAAGGACCCAAGTGGGGAGAAGGGCCAGAGGCCCCCACTTCTGTACCTCTCGGAGGGCCATAGCTCTGGTGTTGCCCAGGCAGGAAAGTGGGGGAGCAGGAAAGAAGAGTCAGTTACTAAGCTGATGCGCAAGCACAAGGGGGCTTTGTTCTGTGAATCCAAGGAGTCGTTACATTATTTGCTCTTCAAGTTCATTGTGTGGAGGTGATTAATCAGCATGGAAGGGCAGGGGAAAAGAATGGTACACGGTCCTCAGCGAGGTAGAACTTTCATCCTCAAAACCATACTGTCTGGTGGCTCATGCCTGTAACCCTGGCAAGTCAGCAGTCTGAGAACTGAGGATCATGGTTCAACTCTGGTGTGGGCAGGAAAGTCATGAGACTCTTACCTCCAGTTAACCACCAAAAAGCTGGAAGCCGAGCTATAGTTCAAATGGTGTAGGGCTAGCGTTGAGAACAAAAGCTCAGGCCCTGATTTCAAGCCCCAGGACCAGACCAAAAGAACAACAACAAAACATATTGTTGTGCTGGGCATTGGTGGCTCATGACTATCATCCTAGCTACTAAGGAGGATGAGATCTGAGGATCATGGTTCAAAGCCAGCCTGGGCAGAAAAGTCCACGAGAGTCTTTTCTCCACTTAATTACACACACACACACACACACACACACACACACACACACACACACACACACACAGTGGTAGAGCACGATCTGTGAGGGAAACAGCTAAGATACAGCCCCCAGGCCCTTGAATCCAAGCCCCAGTATCTGCACAAAAACTTGTTTCTAATCCTAGCTACTCAGGAAGCTGACATGTGGAGGATGTCAGTTTGAAGCCAACCAAGGCAGAAAAGTCCTTGAGACTCCAACTCCAAATTAACTAGCAAAAAGCTGGACTGGAGATGTACATAGCTCAAGTGGTAGAATGCTAGCTGAGCAAACCAAGCAAGCAAGCTCTGAATTCAAACCCTAGTACTGTCAAAACAAACAAACAAAACGCCCCCAAAACCCAAATCCCTGTTACAACGTAAGAGCTGTCTGTCTCATTGGGGAAGCAGAATCCCTTTCAGAAGTGATAGCTTTACTGAGCCTCAGGAAGTGAGGGTCTGGATACAAAATCAGAGCCCGGGGCTGGGAATGTGGCTTAGTGGTAGAGTGCTTGCCTAGCACGCGTGAAGCCTGGGGTTCGAATCTTCAGAACCACAGAAACAGAAAAAGCCTGAAGTTGAGCTGCAGCTCAAGTGGTGGAACACTAGCCTTGGGCAAAAAGAGCACAGGGACAGTGCTCGGGCCCTGAGTTCAAGCACCACAACTGGACCAAAAATAAAAAATACCAGAGCCCAAGGACGGCTGCAGTGGCCTCCTATGACCGCGCTCCTGCAGCGTCCTGGGAGCAGCGAGCTCTGTGGAGGGATTCAGACTCAGGACACCAGGAAAACAATGAAGAAGCCCAGCGCCCCTCCCCACACCTAGATAACACATCTAATAAAAGTCTGCTAGAATCCTTTATTGCTTGTTTTTTTACCTAGTAGAACATTCTTGTGGTTCAAGCATGGCCCGGAGCAGCCAGGTTCTGCTGCTTGCGTGCAAATCTTCAGTGCTGTGTGAAGGACTCCTGGCATCAGTGCAAGTCCCTGCCTGGAGGAAGAAGTGTCCCTAGTGGTGTTTCTCCCTCTGGCCTCCCCGTCTCTGTTTCTTTGTGCCGAGCTGCGGCTGGAGCTGGAGCTTGTTGGTGAGGAATATGTGTCTCCAGCCCTTGGCCTTGGCCAGGGCTCTCATGTCAGGCGTGATGGAGTCACAGGCCGAGTGGACTATCTGCTCCCATAGCTTGTCCGACATGCACAGCTGCGGGCGGAAAGAGCCACACGCGGTTAGAGCATGCAGTGCTTCCACAGACGGGTTCACTCCCTCAATGCAGTGGCGCCTGCAGGACAGCCACTGTGAAAGATCCCGTGCGAAAGACAAGAGGGCCAGACACGGGAGTCTTTCCTGACTCCTCATTCAGGAAAGACATCAATCTATAAACAGCTACAGCCGATCTTATTCGGGATGGGAGCCACGAGACAGGTACAGAATAGCATGGCCACACACACAGCCTGCATTTATCACCCACTCAGTTTCCCCCCCCCCCGACCCCAGTGCTGGGGAAGTGACATTGCTAAATCGTGCCATTTTATTAATCACGAGTTTTGTTTGGTTGATAACTGCGGTGCTGTGGACCAAAGCTAGGATCCTACCCGTGTGAGGTGAGTGCTGTACCACTGAGTCACCCGAAGTCTCCTTGGGGGAGACCTTCTTCCTGAATCCTGGGCCTGAGCAGGTGACAGGAGTTACTATGGTAAACTACAGCAAAAGAAGAAAGCAGCCCTTGATTTTACCAACTCTCCCCCCCCCCCAGGTCTAGAATATTCCATTCACAAGTTTTGTTACAAGTCCTCTCCACATGTGGGACAGGCACCAAGCACCACAGGAGAACAAAGGATTCTGTCTTGCCCAGGAACAGGGAAAGGGGTGCTTGTGCAGGAACGAGGTGCTTTCTGGGACCTGGGGGCTTTTATCGAGGGCCACAAAGTTAAGGCCTGCCAAGACCTCTCTAGCCCTAGGTGATGTTGCAGGACAAGACTTGGTCCTCCATGTTCTAAGCTGCTAAAACTCAGCTTCCATTTATCCAGGGTTTTCTTCACACCACTTTTCAGTTGACAACAGCAGTGTCAGCTATTCTTGTTAACCTTCTGCTAGTAAATGCTAGTGAATGGAGCTGGCTGGGGCTACAACTCAGTGGTAAAGCTCTTGCCTAGTATTGATTACCTTTATTTCTTACCTCCAACCTTCATTAGATAAGCATAGGCAAGAATGTGGATATCTGCAGGTGCTGGGGCATTAAGTGTCACATGGTGGCAACCCCAGGTAATATAGACAGGTGCTTTTAGGAGTCCTTGTGGGCCTCCTGGCTGCAGCTTCCTGTGCCAATGTACACTGGAGGAAGCTCATCACCAGCCTCATTTCCCTTGCATCTCTTCTATTCTGTGGTTGTCCCATGTGAAAATCCACCAGCGGAGAGCGAGGCATGGCTGGGGACATTAAGTAGCTCACAGTGCTTTTATACGCGTATCAGGGCACAAGGCCCATCCCAGGTCCTTCCTCTGCAGGGACTTGCCTAAGTCACCTAGACTCCTGACTCCCCTTACACACAGGCATAAATAGAGAAATGAGCAAGAAGCTGTGAGGCCCCTCAGAGATGAGTAACAGTGGGAAACAAGATCTGCTAGTTAAGGATTAGGGCAGATATCACTGTTTAGGAGGAACAGAGAAAGCCTACTGTTCAGACAGAATGAAAATCAGGTTGACCGTATTATTTATTTATTGCCAGTCCTGGAGCTTGAACTCAGGGCCTGAGCACTGAGCTTGACTCTTTTTTTTCTCAAGGCTAGCATTCTATCTCTTGGGCCACAGCACTACTTTTGGCATTTTCTATATATGTGGTAGGTACTGAGGAATCAAACCCAGGGTTTCATGTGTATGAGGCAAGCACTATACCACTAGGCCACATTCCCAGAGGTTGACCTTATTTTTATCCCTTAAAATTTCTTTTTTAGGAGCAATGCTACTACTTAAATATTAGGAAAGGTAAATAGGCCTGATTAAAAAGAAAAACCTTAGACTCCACAATACTAACTCCAATTGCACTCTATTCAGAGGGGGGGAGGGGAGGGTTTTTAGACTTGAACCTCCAAAGAAACACAAACTGTGACAAAGAGAGAAAAAGGCCCTAGAATGGCTAAAAATTGCTGTCAAGAACCTGCGCAGGCTGGGTGTTAAGGTATACACCTGTCATCCGGGCCTCTGGGCGGCTCAGGCAGGAGGGTCATGAATTCAAAGCCAGTTCAGGAAACACAGGAAGACCTTGTCTCAAAATATTGGGCAACCATGCTATCACTGTATCTCATCTGAGTACCCTGGATACTGTATATACTGGTATTAGAACTAGGAAAGGGAAAGGGAATATCAAAATCAAGAGACAAAGGATAAAAAGACAAATGACTCTAAAAGCAATACTTACAAAACCATTTGGTGTAAACCAACTGAACAACTCATGGGGGGAGAGCGAAAGGGGGAGGGGGAGGGGGGAAATGAGGGAGGAGGTAACAAATTATACAAGAAATGTACCCACTGCCTTACATATGAAACTGTAACCCCTCTGTACATCACTTTGACAATAAATAAGTAATTTTTCAAAAAAAATATTGGGCAAAGAGGGGCTGGGGGTGTGGCTTAAGTAGTATGAGAGTGAAAGGCCCAGAGTTCAAATCCCAGTATTGCTGGATCAAAAAGCACCATGTGAGTAGAAGGAGTGTGTGCAGCAGGAGAGGGTGGGGGACGTGGTCAGATGGTAGACTGTGTAGGATTCGTCTGGTTAATGAATTACATTAGGAGAATTGGGGAATGAAAACTAAAGATGAGCTTTTAGGCCTGAGCAACATTACTTAGGCCAAGTGTGGGAAATAATGAGACTTGGAGAAGGCATGCGAACAGCCCATGTATGAGAGAAAACTCAAGGTCTGGTTTTGATGTGTTAGGAGCTGAGATAGCTTTAATAGAGCTTAGTGAACACTGACCACACAATGAGATCAAAAGGAAGTAGTGCAAGGGAGCCCTCTGGGCCTGGAAACAGGTTAGGAAAACTTCAGCATGTGAGCCAGGTGTAGTAGGACCTGCCTATAAACCAGCTACTCAGAAGGCAAAGGTTAGCAGTCCCAGGATAGCCTGGGAAAATGTAAGAGTCTATCTCAAAATCAACGGGAGGCAAATGAACTGGGGTTGTGCTCAAATAGCAGAGCATTTGCCTAGCAAGGATGAAGCCCTAAATTCAATCCCAGTACTGAAGCTAGGTGCTAGTGGCTCACAGCTAGGAGGCTCAGCTCTAAGGATCAAGGTTCAAAGCCAGCCAGGGAAGACAAACCCAATTAACTAGCAAAGAACTGGAATAGAGGCGTGGCTCAAGTGAAAGCTAAAAGCACCAGCCTTGAATGAAAAAGCCAAGTGAGGATCCCTAGTTGAAAAAAAAAAAATCCCAGTAAAGAGTAGGAAGGAGAGAACGATCAGCAAGTGCCTCGTGCCTGTAATCCTAGCTACTCGGGAGGCTGAGATCTGAGGATCCTGGTTCAAAGCCAGCCTGGCCAAGCAAGTCCATGAGACTCTTATCTCTAATTAATCACCAGAAAACTGGAAGTGGCTCTGTGGCTCAAAGTGATAGAGCACAAGCGTTGAACTGAAGAGCTCAGGGACAGTACAGTGCCCACGCCCAGAGTTCAAGCCCCACAACCGGCAAAAAACACCTGAAAGTCGAGATGTGGTTCAAGTGGTAGAGTGCTAGCCCTGATCAAAAAAGTTTAGGAACAGGCCCAGGCCTTGAGTTCAATCCTCAGGACTGGTACACACACACACACACACAAACACACACACACACACACACACGTGCATGTGCTCACATACACAGAATCCCTGGAAATATATGCACTTAATCAATAGGAAATAGACACTGAAGAGCCAGCCCCTATACTTGTTCTATTTACAGGACTAGAAAACAAGGCCCTATAAAACAAGGAGCCGCCAACATGGATGTTCTACTGCTACAATCAGGAGTCTTGGAAGGCTGGGAACAGCCAACAGGTCATAGGATGGAAAATTAGAAGTCCACTACACATACAATCACATCACTGAGCCACTGAGTCTTTGAGGACAAAGACTCATGTGACTGATTAATTTGTGTTCACTGAATTTAACACCAGAGGAAATACTTCTCTTTTCTGATTTGTCATTTAGATGAATTTAATAGGGTACAGAACCCAATTGTCAATCCTTAATCTATCCAAGGAGACATTTCTTTAGAACCTAAATTTGCCAAGCAAGATAATACTGAAAAAGGCAGATTCAGAAAACCAGGTGACTCATGCCTGTAATCCTAGATACTCAAGAGGCTGCGATCTGAGGATTACAGTTTGAAGCCAGCCTGGCAAGGAAAGCACATGAGAGACTCTTTATCTCCAATTAACTATCAAAAAAAAAAAAAAAGCCAGAAGTGGAGCAGCGACTCAAGTGGTAGAATGCTAGCCTGAAGCACAAAACCTCAAGGACAGTGCCCAGATCCTGAGTTCAAGCCCAAGAGGCAGATTTAGTTAAAGAGCTACAACATAACATTAACTAAACAGCCCACAAGTCAGCTGCATTCAAAGCTTTGTAGCAACTGTAACTCTGACTCTCCTTTCAGAGAAAGTTCTAGAATATCCTATCTCTTCAGATCATAGGCAGCAGACTGAAGACAACTGGACTCACCAGTATGGTCAACTGCAGATGTTCTAGTGAGACCAGCTCTGGCTAGTGTATGCCCTGTGGGCTGGAACAGCACTGTCCTTAAGGGACGAGGCCCAGCATTTCAGAGACCTGTGAAAGCCCCACTGTCCTACACTCCGGGACCCTGGCTGTCCTTCCATGCTTTAACCCCTCCTGTGCGTGGGGTCCTCCTCCAGCTGTCTGAGGGAGAACTGAGCATGTCCACAGCCATCCCTGTGATAGACATCCCATCCTTTCTCTTGGCCGGCACCATGCCTCTTGGCACCTAAGCGACACGCCATCCCAAAAAGCCAAACGTCCCACTTGCCCAACCCCTGCCAGGCCTTCCCTCTGTCCTGTGGTGCTCTCACAAGAGCTCACTTCTTCCTGGAGCAGAGGAAGAAACACACGAGCCTCATCTACTTCCCAAGACCATCACCCTCATCTTTGAAAATGAATGAACTACAAATAGACATGGATAGTTTCATAAAGCAAAACTGTGTATGATCCTTTCCACATAAACATCAAGGCAACAACAATTACAGATCTGGACCTCCCTCCAAATAGCTGCACTCTAACATGAATGTGAACGACTACCTCATTATTAGCACAATCCATTTCAGGATATCTAGGTGTCTTGTATAACAGAGATGATGGGAGAAAACAAGGTTTGAGGGCCAAGGAAAGAACTTCAAAAGAGCTAAAATCTCAACTAGCATTATGTTCATTCATGACTTAATTTAGTCTGAAATTTAGTTTTGTTTCTGATCTATAAATGACTCCCATCTAAGATGCCCAAGCCCTGAAGTTCTTTGGCCTGGCAGTGTGGACTGAAATCACAAGGCACCCATCCAAGTGTGCTCTGCTTATTTTGATTCACAATATGGCTAATCATGGACTTAGCGCCCCCTGGTGGTAGGGTGGAACATTAACATACAGGAACCATTAGAGGTCCAAAGAACTGATAGGTAAAATCTCTCCTTTTACAAATGGAGAAACAAGACTCAGAGAAGACAAGGGTTCCATAAGGCTTGTGGTGAGGAGCAACTAGGAACACAGCTTTCTGGTATCCTGCTTATTTAAATGTATACTGCTGGGCTGGAATATGGCCTAGTGGCACAAGTGCTTGCCTCGTATACACGAATTCCTCGGCATCACATATATAGAAAAAGCCAGAAGCGGGCTGGGAATATGGCCTAGTGGCAAGAGTGCTTGCCTCCCGTACATGAAGCCCTGGGTTCAATTCCCCAGCACCACATATATAGAAAATGGCCAGAAGTGGCGCTGTGGCTCAAGTGGCAAAGTGCTAGCCTTGAGCAAAAAGAAGCCAGGGACAGTGCTCAGGCCCTGAGTCCAAGCCCCAGGACTGGCAAAAAAGAAAAAAGAAAGAAAAAAAACACAAAAAAGAAAAAGCCAGAAGTGACACTGTGGCTCAAGTTGGCAGAGTGCTAGCCTTGAGCAAAAAGAAGCCAGGGACAGCAGTGCTCAGGCCCTGAGTTCAAGCTCCAGAACTGGTAGTAGTAATAATAATAATAATAATAATAATAATAATAATAATTAACAAAATTAAATGTATACTGCTGTGCAAGTGAAGATGAGAAAACTCCACCTGCGGGGAGTTCAAACCTTAGTACCACAAAAGGAGGGAAGGAAGGGAGGGAAGGAAAGAAGGAGGGAAGAAAGAGAAAGGAGGGAAGAAGGGAAGGAGAGAGAAGGACGGAGGGGAGTAAAGAAGGAGGGAGAGAAGAAGAGAGAGAAAGGAAAGAAATAAGAGATGGAGGGAGGATTCACCATTCAGGTTAGCCAAGCTCTAAGAGAAGTTTCCTTGTTTATGCTAAACCTAGAGCCATCAAGCCTTTCAGATCTTCATTTCCTCATCCTTGGTACCCACTACAGAACTGGATCAACATGGAGTTAGAGAAAGAGCAGGTGGCCTGGTGACTCTGATTGCTGGTGGCATTAAGTGTGCTAAGTGGATATCTGTCCTCTACTGTGGGCTAACACTACAGACTCTCCAAGGCCAGGTCTGTTGACTGGCAGAGATCCACACAATCAGTGTCTTATGTGTCCAATGTGCAGAGATTATATGATCGAGGGTGATATGACTGCCACTGGAGATGAATATAATTTTTAAACATTTTGAATCTCATCATTATGATGGAACTCAATACCCTATTTCACAAATACAAACAAAATACTGTTCTGGGGCTGGGATTGTGGCTTAGTGGTAGAGTGCTTGCCTTGCATGCATGAAGCCCTGAGTTCGATTCCTCAGTACCACATAAATAGAAAAAGCTGGAAGCGGCTCAAGCCTTGAGCAAAAAGAAGCTCAAGGACAGTGCCTAAGTCTTCTGTTCAAGCCCCAGGACTGGCAAGAAAAAATTCTATCTCCAAGATAACCAGCAAAAAGCAATTGCACCAGCCAAGCAATCATGCCTAGTGAGTATAAGGCCCTGAGCAGGGAACTCTGAAGCTGAGCTGTAAGACCAGGAAAAGGTAAAGTGGTTGGAAGGCTGCCTCATCAGTATTCAGAAGACTGAGAACATGACCTTGAAAAGGTTGAAATAAAGAAGAATGGATGTCTAAGTTATGTCTAAGTTGCAGTCTTTGCCTTCAAATCAATAAAGGAGCCAGTTATTCATTATGTACACAAACTCTGTTTCATGATTGTAATAACAAAATAGATTGATGTCTTGTTTTCTGCATGTACCTGTGGTAACCCTCCCTGCACTAAGCTAAATAAATAGGCTTGCTTATGGGAATCCGGTGTTCACAAGCTGGTCAGACTTGTCTCTGCGGGTCCCCACATGCTCAACTCTCTCTCTGTTCTCACTTCTTTGGCTTTGGTATCCCGTCATGCTGTCCCTGGCTGGGGAGGGCAACAGTTCTGAGTTAAAATACCAGTACTATAATTGATCTGCAATTCTTTGGTCTATAATTCACTTTTGGTTGCCTCTTTGTCTAGTCTGGGGACAAATGGAACACTTAGGAGGAAGTTGTGGAATAGTTTCACATCTGCTCTAAATTCACAGCAGGATGCTGTGAGCAGATGTGGGTAAAACCTGGAGAACAGGCTACTACTCAGTGTAAAAAGTGAACATGGACAGATGCTGGTGACTCACACCTGTAATCCTAGCTACTCAGGAAACTGAGATCTGAGGATCATGGTTCAAAGCCCACCCAGGCAGGAAAATCCATGAGACTCTTATCTCCAGTTAACTACCCTCTCCCCACCAAAAAAAAGGAGGAGGAGGAGGAGGAGGGGGAGGAGGGGGAGGAGGAGGGAAAGGAAGAGGGAAAGGAGGAGGGAAAGGAGGAGGGAAAGGAGGAGAGAAAGGAGGAGAGAAAGGAGGAGAGAAAGGAAGAAAGAAAGAAAGAAAGAAAAGAAGTGATCATTGCTAGACTCTTGCAGTAACTGCTGGTACTTGTTGAGATCGCCCACTTCCTTTCAGGAGCAAAAGTAGGCCCTGTCAGTAACTTGTTTTTCTTTTTTTGTCTATCATGGAATTTGAACTCAAGGCCTGAGCATTGTCCCTGAACTTTTTTGCTCAAGGGTAGCACTCTACCACCTGAACCACAGTGCCACTTCTGGTTTTTGAATGGTTAATTTGGAGATAAGAGTTTCATTAACTTTCCTTCCCAGTCTGGCTTTGAACTTTAATCCTCACACCTCAGCCTCCAGAGTAGCTAGGATTACAGGTGTGAACCACCCACACCTGGCTATATCATTTTTTTTCTTCTGAGAACACACATGGCAGATTCCATGGACTTAAAAGAACAGACTGTTAGGGCTGGGGATATGGCCTAGTGGCAAGAGTGCTTGCCTCGTATACATGAGGCCCTGGGTTCGATTCCCCAGCACCACATATACAGAAAATGGCCAGAAGGGGCGCTGTGGCTCAAGTGGCAGAGTGCTAGCCTTGAGCAAGAAGAAGCCGGGGACAGTGCTCAGGCCCTGAGTCCAAGCCCCAGGACTGGCCAAAAAAAAAAAAAAAAAAACAGACTGTTACCTTTGCAAACCTGTGTGATGTCTGAGAGAGCCTGCCAACATCTTCCAGGTCCAGGTAAGAAATGATACTCAGGAGCAATTTGTCTGAGAGCCGCTCAAGGAAGTCGAATTTACCTCCACACAAATTGGAGACATAGTCCAATATTCTTCCACCAAATATTAAGGCGATTTGGACTGTAATCAAAGAAACCAACAAACCAATATGGCTGTTTATCACACATAGTAACATGAATACTATCATAACCAATGGGAAGGAAGCTTCAGGGCACTTGGTTCCCTAAGAGTGCCATGAGCTTGCAGTTACTCTTAGTGTCACCTAGCTGCTTCTGGAATCACGGACAGGAAGGGTGTTGTTGATGCTATTGTTTTTGTGACAGGAATGGCACTTGAACTCAGGACTTGCAGCTGTCCCTTGCTTGTGGTTGGTGCTCTACCACTTCAGCCACACCTGCACTTCAGGGTTTTTACAGATTATTGGGAGATCAGTCCCTCAGATTTGCCTGCTGTGGCTGGCTTTGAACTAAGACCCTTTGATCCCAGCCTCTTAAGTAGCTAGGAATGTGGCTACTGGAGCCTGGCAGGTGTGAAGTTTTAGAGACATTTGTCTCCAACTGATGTTGGATCCAACCTTGATTACTTGCTATTTAGTTGCCAATGACTTGAGAGATACCAGGCTTTACTGGAAAGCTGAAGGACAAAGATGGAGGAGTCTTCTGACCAGAAGCATCTGTTCCACTCCACTCTGAGGGGAGCAGGTTTTTGGAAGGTTGAAGAGAGGGGTCACATCTGTAGATGGGTCTGTCCTGGCATAGGAGGCTGGAAGGCTCACACTTCCCCATGCTCAGGAAATGGAAGTTAGGACCTCTGAGTACAGAATGGCATTCAGATGAGCAGAGTTGCCAGGTGCTGTTGGCTCATGCCTGTAATTCTAGCTACTCATGAGGCTGAGATCTGAGGATTGTGGTTCAAAGCCAGTTTGGGTAGGAAAGACCATGAGACTCTTCTCTCTAATTAACCATCAAAAAGCCCAAAGTATTGCTGTGGCTCAAGTGGTAGATTGCTAGCCTTGAGCACAAAAGCTCAGAGACCACACCTGGGCCCTGAGTGCAAGCCCCAAGACCAGCACCAAAATAGGGGGGGAGAGGGGGCTGGGGCGATCATGACTCTTAGTCAGGAAAACAGAGTACTAAAGGCCTTGGTCACAAAGCAAGATTCTTGAATTCCTACACCTCAAACAACAAAGGTTTACATCTACCTTAATAGGTGCCTAGTTATGGGGCTGGGAATATGGCCTAGTGGCAAGAGTGCTTGCCTCATATACATGAAGCCCTGGGTTCGATTCCCCAGCACCACATATATAGAAAATGGCCAGAAGTAGCGCTGTGGCTCAAGGGGCAGAGTGCTAGCCTTGAGCAAAAAGAAGCCAGGGACAGTGCTCAGGCCCTGAGTCCAAGGCCCAGGACTGGCAAAATAAATAAACAAACAAACAAACAGATGCCTAGTTATGTGTATGCAAGAAAAAAGGCAAGCCAGGTGCCAGTGGCTCATGCCTGTAATCCTTGTTACTCGGGAGGTTGAGATCTGAGAGTCTTGGTTCAAAGCCAGCCCAGGCAGGAAAGTCCATGAGATGCTTATCTCCAAATAATCCCAGAAAAAGCCTTAAGTGGTGTTTTAGCTCAAGTAGTAGAGTGCTAGCCTTGAGCACAAAAAAGCTCCGGGACATCACCCAAGCCCAGAGGGTTCAAGGTCCAGGACCAGCAAAAACAAAACAAAATCTTATGCTGATAGAAATGGGACATCAGGGGGCTAGGGATATGGCCTAGTGGTAAAGTCTCACCTCGTATACATGAAGCTCTGGGTTCAATTCCCCAGCACCACACATATATAGAAAAGGCCAGAGGTGGTGCTGTGGCTCAAGTGGCAGAGTGCTAGCCTTGAGCAAAAAGAAGCCAGGGACAGTGCTCAGGCCCTGAGTCCCAAGCCCCAGGACTGGCAAAAAAAAAAAAAAAAGTGGGACATCAAAACACAAAACTAATACACACAGAGAGAATTTTTCCATTACAAATTCCCCACTGCTAATTTGTTCTATCATGTAACCCTAGGTGGTAAGAGTGGACGCAGGTGTCTGGCTACTTCCTGCTGGATGGCAGGAGAGGGAGGGGTACATTAGGAGACAACAAGGAATGGGACAAATTAATTAGTTAATTACAAGTTGTCTATCCAGTGTGCCTCCCTGGGCTCTAATTAGAGTGGAATTTTCCTTTTTTATTCCATATCCTTTTCTGTGCCCTCTAATATCCGAGCTTTGGCTTTCAGCCTGGCTCTCTCCATGAGGCCTATGCAAATGGTTCTTGCTCAGGATGTTAGGAGCCTTTGCAGTTGGGGCTTAGCAACTGGATGGAAGTCAGTATGATGGAGGGGGAAAGCACCCCAAGTCCTGGCTGATACATAGTTCCCTGTATGGACCACGGCAGCAGCAGTACGTGAGGTATTGTTCAACAATGGTATATCTTCCTGCATGTCTTGTAGTAACAAGTATACCTTCATCAGGTTGTTTCCCTATTAGGGGGAGTAAGAAAGGTGGGAACCCCATGCCAACAAGCAGCTTTTAGCAAGCTGTCAGCAGCCTGTCAAGCCCAATCTAGAAATAAGCGCTCTTCTAATGCTTTATTTTAGGCATATCCTCCCCACCATTCTGGTCGCAGTCGGGATGGATAAGAGGCACGCAACATCTGGGGCTGGGGGCACTGCAGGATGTTCCTTATGGTGGTGATGGGCTTCCTCACAAACTATAAAAATCCACTTCACTTAGGAGAGCGCTCATGAAACCCTGCACATCAGCCCAGCATGGGTTGTGCGCAGCGAAGATCCTTCTGAGGTCATCCTGGTATGAAGGGAAGGGATCTTTGAAATCTACTGGTTCCACGGGCAGTGAATGTGGCTTAGTGGTAGGGTGCTTGCCTAGCATGCATGAAACCCTGGGTTCGATTCTTCAGCACCACATAAAGAGAAAAAGCTGGAAGTGGCGCTGTGGCTCAAGAGGTAGAGTGCTAGCCTTGAGCAAAAAGAAGCCAGGGACAGTGCTCAGGCTCTGAGTCCCAAGTCCCAGGACTGGCAAAAAAAAAAAAAAAGGAAATCTATTAGTTCTGAGAAAGAATGAGGGGGAGGAAGCTAGTCAACTAGCTGTCCTGGCTGATTCACAAGAGCTGGGTACTGCCATACCTTCTCTATATACCTTCTCTGTACTTTCAGGACCCCTCTGGTCAAACTGGGTGCCAGTGGCATCTTATAAGGGGGTACCATTCGAGCTGCTGGTCTGGGTTCATACTGAGGTGGGATGGATATGAATCTCTTCTAATAAGGGGGTGATACTGGGTTCACAATACGAGAGAGCATTGCCTTGCGATGGTCTGACTGCAACATGGTGGGTTTCTGCTCCCCACTTTCATTGGTACCATGAGCATAATTTTTCTCTTTCTTTATTCTTCCTCATAAAGACACATAAATGACTGTAGATACAGGGAATTTTGCCTGCCTTGAAAGCCTTCTGACATAATTCCAAAGATGGATGGTATAATAAACTTAAAGACCTGTTGACTTCCCATCTTTCCTCAGCTCCAAATGAGTGCAAGGGCTAGACAATGTTATAGTTCTCAAGCATTCTCTTCTTGGGGTCATTGGGGAACAGCAGTTCTCAAATCACCTTTCCAAAATTTTATTTCAGCCATTGTCAACAAGCACTATACTGTTGTTGCTCTTTCTTTTTTTTCCCCCTTCCTTCCTTTTTTTCTTCCTTTCTTCCTCCCTCCCTCCTTGGCTTGAACCCAGGTCCGAGGCGCTGACCCTGGGTTTTTGTGCTCAAGGCTAGCACTCTTTTTTTTTTTTTTTTTTTTTTGGCCAGTCCTGGGCCTTGGACTCAGGGCCTGGGCACTGTCCCTGAGCTTCTTTTGCTCAAGGCTAGGACTCTACCACTTGAGCCACAGCGCCATTTCAGGCTTTTTCTGTTTATGTGGAACTGAGGAATTGAACCCAGGGCTTCAAGCACGCTAGGTAAGCATTCTACCACTGAACCACCTTCCCAGCCCTATCTAAAAATTTTTTAAATTGTTATTATGAAGGTGATGTATAGAGAGGTTATAGTTACCTAAGTCAGGTAATGAGTACATTTCTTTTGGGCAATATCACCCTTCCCTTCTTCCCTCCCATCCCCACCCATAAGTTTGTATAGTTCATTTTCCACACAGTGTCCAGTGTCCACTAATGCATTTATTCATCCTTTCTCCCTCCATTTTGGTGCATCCTTTACCTTCACAGAGACAGATAAATGAACAAACAATACAAAAAGAAAACAAAAAGCAATAAAGGAAAAAAAAACTTCTTGTTTCCATTTCCTAAAGTTCATTTTGATAAATACTATTTCATATGATCAGATGCACATAGGTATTGCCCCTTTGTGTTCCTCTCCTAAGAGCCTCCTTCTTTGGTCTCACTATGGGTGAATGCCTAGAGACCTGTATAATTTATCATGTCCCAGTATATTTTAGATCTAGCTTCCACATATGAGAGAAAACATGTGCTGTTTGGCTCTCTGAGCTTGGCTTACCTCACTTAACATGATTTGTTCCAGGTCCACACATTTCCCTGCACCTGGAATATTATTCTTCTTTCTAAAGATGATGTAAAATTCCATTATGTACAGATACCACATTGTTTGGATCCATTCATCTCTTGTAGAGCATCTGGGCTGTTTCCACAACTTGGGTATTGTGAATAGTGCAGCAATGAACATGGATGTGCAAGCGTCTTTACAGTATCATGGCTTGTGATGTTCTGGGTAAATGCCCAGGAGTGGTATGGGCTGAGTCATAAGGAAAATCTGTTTCATTTTTTTTGAGGACCCTCCAGACTGCTGTCCAGAGTGGTTGTACCAATTTATATTCCCACCAAGAGTACAATAGGATTCCTTTTTCCCCACATCCCCAACAGCACTTGTTCAAATCACAGTGTTGGCCAATCTAAGTGGGGTGAGATGGAGTTGTTTTGCATTTATTTGCCTCAACCAGGGCTTGAACTCAGAGGTCTTGTGCTTTACCTGTGTCTAACAGCTAGCACTCTACCACTTGAGCAACACCTCTACTTCTGGTAGTTTTTGTTTTTGTTTTTGCCAGTCCTAGGCCTTGAACTTAGGGCCTGAGCACTGTCTCTGGCTTCTTTTTGCTCAAGGCTAGCACTCTGCCACTTGAGCCACAGCGCCACTTCTGGCCTTTTCTGTGTATGTGCTGCTGAGGAATGGAACCCAGGGCTTCATGTATAGGAGGCAAGCACTCTACCACTAGGCCACATCCCCAGCCCCTAATTACTTTTTTGATACTTTCTGGCAAAGAAATCTGCTACTGGAGCTGGGGATAACAAGGTAGTTTGGCTAGCATGTAATATGTAACATGTCTAGCATCATAAATAAAGGGAACGAAAACTATCCTACTTATGATTTTAATAGCAATAAATATATGTTCCCTTCTCACCTTGAAGATGGGAATTCTCTAGAAAGTCTTCATGGGTTTCTTTTGTTTCTCCAGGTTTGGCTGACCGAAACTCACTCCTTAGAGAGATCTTCCACCATCTAAAGATTAACTGGAATTGAAGAGAAGGTGCTAAAAGTTAAAACTGATTACAATCCTGATGGCTGTATTGTTTTTGTGCTTTTTGGCAATGTACTGAGGTTTGAATTCAGGGCCTCATGTTCGCTAGGCAAGGACTTTACTAATGAGTCATACCTCAGCCCTTTCATGAACTGGTTATTTTGAAATAAGGGCTCGTTTTTTTCACCTAGGCTGATACCTGGAGAGTGAACTGACTATTTTAGGCTTCCTCTCATAGTTGGGTTTACAGTATATATCATCAAACCCAGGTTTTTCCATTAATAGAGTCAGACTTTTCTGCCCAAGTCAGGATCTAAGCCTCCCATATAGCTGTGATGTCAGTCAGGCATGTGTAAACATGCCCAAGCTATTGGTTGAGTCTTGCATGTATGCCTAGGCTGACCTCAAACCAAGATCCTTCTGACTTCAGCCTCTCAAAAATTAGTATTATAGGGGCTGGGGATTTGGCCTAGTGGCAAGAATGCTTGCCTCATATACATGAGGCCCTGGGTTCAATTCCCCAGCACCACATATACAGAAAACGGCCAGAAGTGGCGCTGTGGCTCAAGTGGCAGAGTGCTAGCCTTGAGCAAAAACAAGCCAGGGACAGTGCTCAGGCCCTGAGTCCAAAGCCCAGGACTGGCAAAAAAAAAAAAAAAAAAAATTAGTATTATAGGGTTGGGAATGTGGCTTAGTGGTAGAGTGCTTGCCTAGCATGCATGAAGCCCTGGTTCAACTCCTCAGTACCACATAAACAGTAAAAGCTCGAAATGGCATTGTGGCTCAAGTGGTAGAGTGCTAGCCTTGAGTAAACGAAGACAGAGACAGTGCCCAGGCCCTGGGTTCAAGCCCCAGGACTAGAAAAAAAAAAAGAGGGCTGGGGATATGGCCTAGTGGCAAGAGTGCCTGCCTCATATATGTGAGGCCCTGGGTTCGATTCCCCAGCACCACATATACAGAAAACGGCCAGAAGTGGCGCTGTGGCTCAAGTGGCAGAGTGCTAGCCTTGAGCAAAAAGAAGCCAGGGACAGTGCTCAGGCCCTGAGTCCAAGCCCCAGGACTAGCCAAAAAAAAAGAACTCACATTCGGGCATCAATGAATTTTCCTTAAAGATTAGTGTTACAAAAAATATCATAATTTTGCTGGGTGCCCATGGCTCACACCTGTAATCCTAGCTACTCAGGAGACTGAGGTCTGAGGATCATGGTTAGGAGCCAGCCTGGGCAGAAAAGTCTATGAGACTCTTATCTCTAATAAACTACTCAGAAAAAGCCAGAAGTGGCACTATGGCTCAAGTAGTAGAGTGCTAGCCTTGAGCACAGAGAAGCCTGGGGACAGAACCCAGGCCCTGAGTTCAAGCCCCAGGACTGGCAAAAAAAACCCAAACCAAAACAACAACCAAAAAAGCTTAGGAACAGCCCCAGGCCCCAAGTACTGGCATAATAATAATACTGTTAATATTACTATATATTATATGATATTGTGATAATAAAATTAATAATGATATTTATTATTATTATTTTGGAAAGTGTACGAAAAATCTAACCGGTCGTGCCAAGTAGGGTGGAACATGTCTGTGTAGTAGTTTTTTTGGAAGGCTAATGCAGGAGGAACTTTTTAGCCCAGGAGTTCAAAGTCAGGCTAGGCAATAAAACAAGACTCCTAGATAGACAGGCAGGCAGACACACACACATACACACACACGCACACACAGAGAGAGAGAGACAGAGAAAGAGAGAGAGAGAAAGAGAGAGAGAAAGAGGGGCGAGAGAGAGAGATCAGGCCATTCCATAACATTATATGGTGGCAAATATTTATCTGTTTCCTCGAAAATCTCTAAGAATAGAGACCCCATCACTTTGGAAGCCAGTTCCAAAGTAACCAGTTGGCTGTCTTCCATCCTTTTCTGTCAACAGGCCAGACAAGATGATGGATAACTTTCCTACAAGGAGTGTCAGGTTCATGGACAGAATCCATGTATGAAAACGTGTCATACATAGGATATTTCTCAATAATGGCTCGGCAGAGATCTGTTTGCCTACTTAGAGAGCTGTTTGCCTACTTAGAGAGCCTTCCTCCTTCCTGCCTTGCTGCCTTCCTTCTTTCCTTCCTTCCTTCCTTCCTTCCTTCCTTCCTTCCTTCCTTCCTTCCTTCCTTCCTTCCTTCCTTCCTTCCTTCCTTCCTTCTTTTCTTTCTGAGAATCACTAGCTGGGCTCTGGTGGCTCACACCTGTAATCCTAGCTACTCAGGAGGCTGATCTGAGGAACGAGGTTCAAAAGCAGCCTGGGCAGGAAAGTCTGTGAGACTCTTATCTCTAAATTACTCAGAAAAAGCTAGAAGTGACACTGTGGCTTAAGTGGTAGAGCCCTAAGTTTTGAGCTGAAGAGTTCAAGGTCAGTGCCCAGGCCCAAGCCCCATGACCAACAAAAATAAAACAATAAAATACAATGAGATTCATGGCATTAATTTATTAACACTAGCTTGTTCATGAGGCCATAGGCCTATGACCTAATCTCACTGAAGGCCTCAGTCCTTTGTCTGCTGCATTGAGACCTGGACTTCACACGCATGGACCCAGCCGATACCCACACCGCAGCACCGCTCTCACCTGGCAAGTAATAACTAAAACATTGCAACCACTTGGGGAACCCAAAACACATGTTCAGATACACAATCACTGACTACATTTTACAATATTCTTCCATTTTTAGATGTGATTCTAGTGAGATGTAGATATAATAAGACTCAGCCATGGCATTCTTCATCTGAAGAAGTTTCTCTTTTCAGTAGAACTTTTGTCTCTTTTCTTCCTAATAGATGAAATCTTATGTCCATTTGATTCTTGGTAAGATTTCCTAAGTGCTTAATTTCTTTTTTTTTAAATATAAAACCATGACATTTTAATTCTCTTTACATGGGCATACACTTTCTGCAGCGAGGTTGTACCTCTATGTTGTGGCTACATGATGGTGACAACAACAGGTGTCAAGACAAGCCCCTATTAGGATTCCACACTAAGAACCATGCGGGGCTGGGAATATGGCCTAGTGGCAAGAGTGCTTGCCTCACATACATGAAGCCCTGGGTTCGATTCCCCAGCACCACATATATAGAAAACGGCCAGAAGTGGCGCTATGGCTCAAGTGGTAGAGTGCTAGCCTTGAGCAAAAAGAAGCCAGGGACAGTGCTCAGGCCCTGAGTCCAAGCCCCAGGACTGGCCAAAAAAAAAAAAAAAAAAAAAGAACCCTGCGAGTGTGGAAATAAGAGCCACTGCTGCTACCTTCAACCCACCCAGAGCGTAAAATATGTTTGTCCAGCTACAAAAGCCACAAAGCAATCATGAGTCGTACCCCGAGACCAGATTTTTATAAAACATACATATCTATACATATATTCAACACGATAAATGTGCTCATGATACACCCTAACCTAGAGCACAGGAATACATACTCTATGGCTTGCACCTTCCCACCACCATTCCCCACGGGAGCAGGTGTGGTTTAAACAGATGTACTTGGTATAACAGAGGCAGGAAGGCATAGAGTATACCACACTCCAGGCTTTTGAATGGGATTCATTCAACACTTAGGAACTGTTCTTTTTGTCCAGTTGGTGGCAGGAGCCATCACAGAAACAAGAGTCATTTCCTAAAAAGCACAGAATCTCAGGGCAGGGCTGAGTGATGTCAGTGTCAGTCTCCAGCGTGTGGGACTGGCTTTGGGGGTGGAGGCCTGAAGTGAAACATCTGACACCATCTGACACACACTCACAGGGTTCATGGGAGCTTAGTTTCTTTAAAGCAAACCTCATCCCATGGTATACACTTACGCTTTGTGTTGACTTGATAGTGATGTCAATGAGCAAGCCTCATGGCCTCCTAGTGAAATGTAACTAGAAGCCAGGTGCCAGTGGCTCTTGCCTATAATCCTCGCTACTCAGTAGGCTGAGATCTGAGGATTATGGTTCACAGCCAGCCCAAGCAGAAAGTCCCTGAGACTCTTATCTCCAGTTAATCACAAATAGTCACAAGTGGAGCTAGGGCTCAAGTGGTAGAGTTCAAGCCCCAGGACCAGCCCAAAAAGTCCAAAATAAAACAAACCTATTTGTTGGTCATGGGGCCTGAACTCAGGGTCTAGGTGCTGTCCCTGAGCTCTTTTGCACAATGCTAGTGCTCTACCACTTTGAGCCACAGCACCATTTTGAGTTTTCTGATGGTTATTTGGAGATACGGGTCTCATGGAATTTCTGGCCTGGGCTAACTTCAAACCACAACCCTCAGATCTCAGTCTCATGAGTAGTTAAGATTTCAGGCATGAGCTACTAACACCTGGTTTATAGTTTTATTTCTGTGCATTTGGGGGTTTTGTTAGTTCTTGTTTATGCTTGTTATCTGAGATAGTCTCACTGTGTAGATCAGGCTAGCCTTGAATACATGACCTTTCTGCTCAGTCCCCTCACCCAATCAGTGTGGGGGTTTTTTCATGCTCACTCCACGTGGAATATTTCCTGTTTCCTATCTTCCTGTCTATAAAATAAACACCTACTTCTGAATGCCAACATTGGTGCCTATCTCACAGGCTAAATTAACCATTGAAGGCCTTATTATGTTTATGGAAATTGAATTACAAGGCCCTGTGTTTGAACCTCTTCATGCCCTAAACAGCTCATTACTCAGAGGGATTTACTTTTTTTTTTTACATGTTCAACGAGTTAATTTTTATTGAATAACAAAGTTGTGCAACTACATTCTGATTTAAACGTGTTTTATCACTGCTCAAATGCAATATTGTTTATTGTTATTCAGTTTGATGGGATTTACTTTTTGTGTGTACCTGTGTGCCAGTACTGGGGCTTGAAATCCAGGTCTCAAACTCTCCATTTTTCTGCTCATGGTTGGTGTGTTGTCACTTGAACCACAGTTCTGCCTTTTTTTTTTTTTTGGCCAGTCCTGGGCCTTGGACTCAGGGCCTGAGCACTGTCCCTGGCTTCTTCCCGCTCAAGGCTAGCACTCTGCCACTTGAGCCACAGCGCCGCTTCTGGCCGTTTTCTGTATATGTGGTGCTGGGGAATTGAACCTAGGGCCTCGTGTATCCGAGGCAGGCACTCTTACCACTAGGCTATATCCCCAGCCCCACAGTTCTGCCTTTTGATAGCTAACTAGAGCTAAATCCTTTCAGTCTTTTCTGTTCAGGCTGGCTTTGAACCTCAATCCTCAGATCTCAGCCTCCTGAGTAGCTAGGGTTGCAGGCATGAGCCACAAGTACCTGACACTCAGTTTCTCTGATTCCACATCCTTTAGACAGATTAAATGTGTCAACCTCATCAAAATGACAAAAAGCCCTAACTTTCATTGTTCATGATAAGAGAAGGAATGCTGCCAACCCACAAATCATCTGTATTTGGCATGGTACGTCATTGGATTTTGTACTGAACACATGATAGAAGTGATTCATCCACTTGAAAGGTCATAGTTTTTCATTCATCCCACATTTCACAACCACATATAGGCAGACAAAAAGCCCCACCCCCAAGGTGAGGTTAGAGAGAGACTGACAGTATACAAAACAAGTACATATATTTTACAGTGTGATAGATGGCGGTAAATGCTGTGAAGAAAAATAAAGTAGGAAAAAGTAGGTGTGGTAGCACATGCTTGTAATCCTTGCCTTTAGAAGGTTAAGGCAGAAAGGTTTTTGACTTGGAGAGCAGCCTGAGTTACATAATGAGACCCCTACTCAAAACAAAACAAAAATCAGAATAAACAAAAATCAAGGTAAGTGCTGTACAGAGATGGGAATTTCTTTCTTTCTTTCTATCTTTCTCTTTATTAATGCCAGTCCTGGGTCTTGAACTCAGGGCCTGGGCACTGTCCATGAGTTTTTTTTTGTTTTGTTTTGTTTTTTTGTTTAATATTAGTACTCTACCACTTGAGCCACAGCTCTACTTCTGGCTTCCTTGGTGGGTACTTGGAGATAAAAGTCTCACAGGCTTTCCTGTTTTGGCTGGCTTTGAATCTCAACCCTCAGATCTCAGCCTCTTGAGTAGCTAGGATTTACAGCTGTGAGCTGAGCTACCAGTGTTTGGCTGAAATTTTCTTTTTGGGAGAGGGGGGCAGTCCTGGGGCTTGGACTCAGGGCCTGAAGCACTGTCCCTGGCTTCTTTTTTACTCAAGGCTAGCACTCTGCCACTTGAGCCACAGCGCCACTTCTGGCCTTTTCTATATATGTGGTGCTGAGGAATCAAACCCAGGACTTCATGTATATGAGGTAAGCACTCTTGCCACTAGGCCATATTCCCAGCCCTGAAATTTTCTTTTTTTTTTTTTTTTTTTGGCCAGTCCTGGGGCTTGGACTCAAGGCCTGAGCACTGTCCCTGACTTCTTTTTGCTCAAGGCTAGCACTCTGCCACTTGAGCCACAGCGCCACTTCTGGCTGTTTTCTGTATATGTGGTGCTGGGGAATTGAACCCAGAGCCTCATGTACACGAGGCCAGCACTCTTGCCACTAGGCCATATCCCCAGCCCCAGCAGTTCAATTTTGTATAGGGACTCGTTTGTGTAAACTTCCATCTAATAAGTTTGCTCATCTTTTTCAGACCTAGTCAGCAGCTTCTCTCTGTCTCTGTCTCTGTCTCTGTCTCTGTCTCTCTTGTCTTTTTGCCAGTCCTGGGGCTTGAATTCAAAGCCTCTGCACTGTCCCTGAGCTTCTTTTGCTCAGGCTAGCATTCTATCACTTGAGCCATGGTGCCGCTTCCAGCTTTTTCTGTTTATGTGGTACTGAGGAAGTGAACCCAGGGCTTCATGTATGCTAGGCAAGCACTCTATCACTAAGCCACATTCCAAGCCCTGGACTCCTCTTTATAACCCTCTCCTGATGGAGAGCTTGCTATTTCCTTTCATGGCTTCCAATCATTTTCAAATAAACTTACTCTGTTTATCTTAAATCCTTTCCTGCCTTTTCACTGTTTAAATGAATCAGTACTCCTAGACAATATCAACATCCTACCATCTGCTGAAGGGAACAAAGATCATCTGTTCTCCCCCACCACATCAGCTCCTGTAATCCCTTCTCCACCTCCAAAAAACAGCCCTTAAAAACCCTTGCTAGTCTTGTGACATTCTTCCACTGACCCATACCTTCATCCCAGCTCTTTGCTGGCTATTTTGGAGTTAAAAAGGCTCAGACTTTTCTGTCTTGGCTAGCTTGGAGTGATGAGCCTTTGGATCTCTTAAGTATCGCAGCTAATGGCTTCCAGCCTCCTTCTTTGGTGAATACTTCTGCCTGTCTGAGTACTGGCAGAAGCCCCCAGACCTAACAAGAGCAGTCTGGGCTCTTTAGAAGCCAAGTGGTGATGGGACAGGATACATCGGAGAAAATGAGGCATGGGAAACAGCAGCCAGGAATTCAGAGACAAATACTATATTGTGAGTAGCTTTGTTAAAAACACAGAAGCACTATCTTCTTTGCTTTAAGCCTTCCACTCCCTCATAACGTGCAATACATAAAAAGAAAGAATATGGGGCTGGGGATATGGCCTAGTGGCAAGAGAGCTTGCCTCGTATACATGAGGCCCTGGGTTCGATTCCCCAGCACCACATATACAGAAAATGGCCAGAAGTGGCGCTGTGGCTCAAGTGGCAGAGTGCTAGCCTTGAGCAAAAAGGAAGCCAGGGACAGTGCTCAGGCCCTGAGTCCAAGGCCCAGGACTGGCCAAAAAAAAAAAAAAAAAAAAAAAGAAAGAAAGGAAGAAAGAATATAAGGAAAGAAGAGAAGCTCTCTCCCTCTGACCTTGCTTGCTTGCCCAAAACAACATGCTCTGGATGCTAAGCAAGGAGATCTTAAAGAATGACACTTATCCTGAAAAAGAAAACACACATTTGGGAAAATGACTCCTCTTGGCACAAAAACATGCTTCAAGTACATATCTCAAAGACAGACACCTGTTTGGAAGGGAGCACGTGTCCTGTCTTTGAAGGAATGCCCAAATTTCAATGACCCAAGTTTAGTGAGCAGGCCAACCTCCAAATCTCTGCCCCAGTTGATAAAAGTGTAATAGCAAGAATAACAAAACGTATCCAGTGTCAAATCAAAAAGGAGCCCTTACCCTAAGACAAATATGAGTGAACCCCAACCTATTTCTTTTATTATATATACCCATGCTATTAAATCACTTGAATGCACCTGTTATCAGATGTGCCCACATCTATGTCTGGGTTGTGTTTTATTTCTGTCTTTGCTTTGTTTTGTTTTACTAAGAAACTGTTAGGGTCTTTACCCCAGTGTGTCCTCAACTTCTTTTTCATGACAACATCAAGACCTTGGTACTGAAGACCTCCTCCCTGGAGCAGCGCCTGTCACCCATCCGAGCACAGTGAGACACAGGAGCTGGGAAAGTGTTTGCTTGTTCACTCAACATGTCTGATGTAGCTCCTGCAAGAAGGCAGATGATTTAGCAAAGCCCTCTTTTTAGCACCCAAGCCTAAGCAAAGCATCCAAGCCTACTGGGGAAATATGGTGTTTATAGCATCGGTACCATAACTACTGGGATTAGCTAGACACTGGTAGCTCACGCTTATAGTCTTAGTTCCTCAAGAAGCTGAATTTGAGGGTTGTGGTACAAAGCCAGCCAGGGCAGAAAAGAGACTCTGATCTCCAATTAACTATCAAAACACTAGGGGGCTGGGAATATGGCCTAGTGGCAAGAGTGCTTGCCTGGTATACATGAAGCCCTAGGTTCGATTCCTTAACACCACATATATAGAAAACAGCCAGAAGTGGCGCTGTGGCTCTACTGGCAGAGTGCTAGCCTTGAGCAAAAGGAAGCCAGGGACAGTGCTCAGGCCCTGAGTTCAAGACCTAGGACTGGCAAAAACAAAAACAAAAAACACCAGAAATGGAGGTGTTGCTCAAGTGATAGAGTGCTAGCTGTTAGACACAGGTAAAGCACAAGACCTCTGAGTTCAAGCTCCGGTTGAGGCACCCAAACAACAATTAAAAAATAAATAAAAACAAAAACCTTGGGATTGCTTCTGAAAGGTTTTCCTGCTAAGATGCAGTTTATATAGGAGAAGAGCAAGGAAACCAGTACAAATCCTCCTCAAATGCTCTATATTTACTCATGCACTTGTTTCCACAGCTGGCCCTTGGACTCTGGTCTGGAGGCTCTTGGACAAGCAGCCAGGGTATCTTCCAGGTAGAAACTGCCCAAAAGTTCAATAAAGAACTGAAGAAGGATCCACAGCCTTTGTCTCAGAGGAATTTTGTCCTCTAATCTGTTTAGTCCTTCTGAATCACTTTCTCCTTCCCGGTTGTCTCAAATTCCAGAGATAAAGAGCCCTGCAGGCTTACACCCTAAGACAGAAACTAAGTTGCCCAGCAACCCCCAAAGCAGAAGCAATCATCTGACAAGGGCCTAATTGCTCCCTCAAACATTCCCTGATCCCCTGGAGCCAGAAGAGGCTGGAAGAAGCAGATCTGTGGTAATGATCAACCAGACCAGTTCCACCAAGACTGTTTGACCAGGCAGACACCCCCCACCCCCCACTACACACACACACACACACACACACACACACACACACACACACACACAACACATACCTCACTTGGCAAAATCCTGCTTCTCTTAAGTTACCATGATAATCAGTAAAACTCTTACCACTCAAATGTTCTGCTGGGTTAAAAAATGTTCCCTATTCTTTCAATAAAAACACTTATTAACCTTCAATATAGGTCAAATGTCCAAAACAATTTGGATCAAATTTTGAAAGGGCTTGTAGTAAGGGTTACAACTTCCATTTACTGAATGAGTCAACACATTTATCAAGTAACCAAGTATTTATTGAGTTCCTATGACTTGTGAAGCAATGAACCAAGGAAAGGGATTGTTTTAAAAAAGAAAACAAAACAACAACAAAAACCGAGCAGGGCTGGGAATGTGGCTTACTAGTAGAGGGCTTGCCTAGCATGCAGGACACCCTATGTTCAATTCCTCAGTACCACAGAAACAGAAACAGAAAGAAGTAGCACTGTGGCTCAAGTGGTAGAATGCTAGCCTTGAGCAAAAAGAAGCTTACTGAGAGTGTTCAGGCCCTGAGTTCAAACCCTAGGACTGGCAGAAAAAAAGAAAAAGAAAGAAAGAATAGTTGTTAGCCAGGTACAGATGGCTCATGACTGTAATCCTTGCGACATAGGAGGCTGAGATCCTTAGATCATGGCTTGAAGCCAGCCCTGGCGGGAAAGTCCATAAAACTCTTATTTCCAACTAGCCACCAAATGGTGACTCAAGTAGCAGTATGCTAGCCTTGAGCAAGACAGATCAGGAACAGCACCTAAGCCCTGAGGTCAAGCCCCAGAACAGGAACAATAACAAAATGAACAGTTGAAACGGTGAGGAGAGAGTGTGACATATTGGTAAGTGCAATCAAGGCACAGTGTACACATAAACACACAATCAAAATGAAAACTCCCGTGTACAATTAATGGATGCTAATAAAAAAATGTAGGGAGAGGAAAATGAATAACTGGGCTGGGCATATGGCTCAAGTGTGCCTGCCTAACAAGCACAAAGTCTAGTTCAAACTCCAGTATAAAAAGAAGAGTCATCATGTTACCCATTTTCTGCTGAGGTATGTGTGAATCTCAGTTCTTGAACCCTCTTGAGCAGAGGCAAGAACTGGAGTCCAGCTCTTAATTCGATCAGTCCCTCACTCCCAGCAAGGTTATATTTTCTTAGGATAAGATGGGTCAGGTGGTTTAATAAGATGCCACTATGTCTCCTACCGGGCCCTATATTGGGCTCCAATATTGGGCTCGTCCTGGAAATTATAAATTGTCAAGGTACTGGGAGGTGGGATATTTACTATGAGGATGTGTTACAAAAGATGGTAAAGAAACTCAAGGTGAGCACTCAAGACTTGTCCAAGTCTGTCCAAGCCAGCCCCGCCGTGCTGGTCTACCATCTTGGCCATTGGTTCTCAATGCATGCACATTGGTGATGCAGGGGCGCTGGCTCAGATTTAGAAAAGGGAGGCTAGGGGCTGGGAATATGGCCTAGTGGCAAGAGTGCTTGCCTCCTACACATGAAGCTCTCAGTTCGATTCCCCAGCACCACATATATGGAAAATGGCCAGAAGGGGCGCTGTGGCTCAGGTGGCAGAGTGCTAGCCTTGAGCGGGAAGAAGCCAGGGATGGTGCTCAGTCCCTGAGTCCAAGGCCCAGGACTGGCCAAAAAAAAAAAAAAAAAAAAAAGAAAAAAAAAGAAAAGGGAGGCTAGGCACAACAGTAGAGAATGGCAAAAAGAAAACTCCTTGGCATAAGGGGTGAGTTGTTATTTTACTTTTTTGTGCTTGTACTAGGGCTTGAACTCAGGGCCTGGGCACTGTCCCCTTAGCCTTTCTGCTCTACCACTTGAGCCACAGCTTCATTTCCAGCTTTTCGCTGGCTCAGTGGTGATAAGAATCTCACAAACTGCTGTCCACACTAGCTTCAAACTGCCATCCTCAGAGATCGCAGCCTCTTGAGTAGCTAGGATTACAGGCATGCGCCACCAGTGCCCCACAGGAGAGGTTAGTTTGCTCAAAAAGAGCAGCTTGCGTTTGTGGAGAAAGACTATAAATGTCCACCCAATCTAGTCTGAGCCCAAAAGTCTAAGGACTTACCCCTTACTCAAGTTTGAGTCTTATTATTAGTATTATTTTTGCAAGTCTTGGGGCTTGAACTCAGGGCCTGAGCACTGTCCCTGGCTTCTTTTTGCTCAAGGCTAGCTAACTCTACCTCTTGAGCCATAGCATCTCTTCCCAGTTTTTCAGTTTATGTGGTACTGAGGAATTGAACCCAGGGTTCTGTGCATGCTAGGCAAGCACTCTACCACTAAGCCACATTCCCAGCCCTTGAGCCTTATTTTGTTAAATTTCTTTACATGGTAAAAATAAGTAATTATGCAAAGGGGTTTAAATTCAACATATTAGTTTTTTAGTGCAATGCAACTTGAAAGTTTGAGCTTTAAAAATGTTAAATTCCTCAGCCTCTACATGTCAAAGATTGTCCTTAGAGCTTTAACAACTTCAAATTCCTGTCTTTGTATATGAAAGGTTTTCTGGGAAAAACTCCCCTTAGGCTATACCAGGAATTGAGTTTAAGGATAGGAAGTAGATAATGAAGGGAAAAGGTAAGAAGATTCAGACAATTGATGACAGGTTCTCAAACTAAGGTTTGTCAGGCCAGCAGTCTGGTGGTGATAACATCAAATTCCAAATTTACAATTTAAAATGAAGAAATGACTGACTGGCAGTGTCATTCAAGTGATAGTGCATTAGGCCAACAGTTCAAGCCCCACTACTAGCACACACACCCAAAAAGAAAAGCATGAAGTATTTGTATATTTATATTAGATATGATCATATGATCAGTGGCTCATGCCTGTAATCCTAGCTGAAGAATTGACCCCTGCTCTATTGCCTCAGGCCCATACAGATACCAGGCAGGACCCTCAGTGTGCCAACCTGCTGTGATCTGCAGGCCAGACACCTTACCCAGGCCCAGCTGGAAACAACCCTCTGTGGGCCAAATGGAAAAGCCCCAGCTTCCTAGACCTAGGGGTGCTTTCAATAACCTGCCTCCTTGCTCAGACTCCAGATAAGCCTGGTCCCAAATTCACCCCCTTGCACAACCTCCAACCCCACAGGAAGGTCTGTGCCCTCCTCTGTTCCTCAATAAACAGTCCTCGCCTGTTGATGATTGAGTCTGACCTATTCCTTTTCCGTTCTCCTCCATTTTCCCAACACTAGCTACTCATGAGGCTGAGATCTGAGGATCATGGTTCAAAGCCAGCCAGGACAGGAAAGTCCATGAAACTCTTTATTTCCAATTAACCCCCAGAAAGCAGGAAGTAGAGCTGTAGCTCAAGTGGTAGAGTGCTAGCCTTGAGCAAACAAAATAAGAAAAGAAAAAAAGAAACAAGATCCATCAGTGACTACAAAGGCATGGCTTAGAGAAGGCATTATGATCATATTTACAAGGTTCCATTTTCAGACACAGCTCAAACATCCACCGCCCTTTCTATTTAGGATAATTTGTAACTGAATAAAATAATTTATAAGCATTTGACAAGTCAGGCAATCTAGATTTTCTACTTCTGCCTTCTACAGAATTTGGCTCATCTCCACACCTCATATCCCTCCCTCCCTCTGCGGGTTCATTAGCTCCCAACTTGTGATTTTTTTTTTTTTTTTAAACTCACACTCCTGGTCCCTTTGCTCATCAGCTCCCCCAAGTGGGTCCTGGTAGAACTGAAGTAAAAATTCCTCCAGTTGACCCAAACCTGTGGAAATACCATTTGACAAGAAGTTTCTTTGTGGGGCTGGGGATATGGCCTAGTGGCAAGAGTGCCTGCCTCATATACATGAGGCCCCGGGTTCAATTCCCCAGCACCACATATACAGAAAATGGCCAGAAGTGGCGCTGTGGCTCAAGTGGCAGAGTGCTAGCCTTGAGCAAAAAGAAGCCAGGGACAGTGCTCAGGCCCTGAGTCCAAGGCCCAGGACTGGCCAAAAAAAAAAAAAGAAGTTTTTTGTTTCGCAGACCTGGTCTGTCAGCGACAGTAGAGGTCAGCGAGCTTACACTATGTATCTAAACATAAAAAGGTCTAAAATAGACCTCTCAGTGGATCACAATAGCTCAACAGCTATGTATGCATGATCATATAAGACAAGGATAAGCAAACTCTATTGTTGACGTTATATTTAAAGTTCTAGGTGAATTTCCTTTGGCGGCCACGTGGCTATTGTATATGATTTTGGTACACTGGGTATTGTATATATGCCTACCTGATCTAAGGAAGGGAAAGAAAAACGAGGGTGTAAGATATCACAAGAAATGTACTCACTGCCCTATTATGTAACTGTACCCCTTTTGCACAACACCTTGTCAACAAAATTTAATTTAAAAAAATTTCCTCCAGTTAACTGCTATCCAATATGTCTCTAGTTTGTTTTTTTTTTTAAAGATGTTTTTCAGTGTAATTCATGAAAGTGTTATCTCAAGTTTCTCATCTCCAACTACTTTTCTCTTTTCAGTACTGGGGAATGAAGTCATTGAACTCAGGGGTCTCCTGCTTGCTAGGCAATAGTTACCAACTTGAGCCACACTGCCTAGTTCCCAGTCTTGGCTTATGTTAGCAATGATTGAAATTGGAGTTTTAAACCCATGCTCAGACTCCAAGAATTTCATTTGTCAGGTTTGGCCACTTTCCCTTTTGTGTAAAATAAAGAAACATGGGGCTGGGAATGTGGCTTAGTGGTAGAATGCTTGCCTAGCATGCATGAAGCTCTGGGTTCAATTCCTCAGCACCACATAAACAGGAAAAGCCAGAAGTGAGGCTGTGACTCAAGTGGTAGAGCTCTAGCCTTAAGCAAAAGAAATAAGGACAGGGCTCAGGCCCTGAGTCCAAGCCCCAGGACTGGCAAAAAAAAAAAGAAAAGAAAAAGATAAAGAAACAAAGGGAAGGGCATTGAAAGGAGCTGTATTGCCTGACATCAGCTAGCCACAGCAAGAGAACACTTCAGATAAACTTCACAAGTCCTCAGGGTACAGACATAAGCTTTAGGTTTGTGGACTAAGAGCTGGGGCAGAGATGTATGCATGACTGTTAAACAGTCCAGAGTTGGGCTCCTTGACCTTTATTTCTCTATGTTTGGGGAAGGGCTGTTATCAGTCTTCACAGCTCAAGATAAACAAGTCTACATTGCTTGCTGAGTAGTCTTGTCCTGAGGAGGTTCTTTTGTTCCTTTGGGGCAGTTCGGGTTCCCAGTAATAAGTTGTGGATTAGTCTTAATGTTCTCAGAGTCCAAGGAGATGGCAAAGTTACTGAAGAGAGAATGGCTCAGAACAGAGACAAAATACAAGCTTTTCTTCTGCTTTTAGTTATTCTTAGGCCCAAGTAAGTAGTGCTTTCTTTTACAGAAAGCAGCTTTTAAGCACCTGTTACATAATCTCTTCAGTAGTGTGCTGCAGGCTTTTTAGTGCGTGTGTGCACACATGCACCCTGATTGGAACTTAAACTCAGAACTTCAGCTCTCACGTGGCTTTTTCTGCTCATGGCTGGCACATACTACCACTTGAGCCATGCCTCCATTTCTGGCTCTTTGCTGGTTATCTTGAGATAAGTCTCTTGATCCTCTTTAAAATTTTTTTTTTAAATGTCTCAGATTTTTCTGCTCATGTTGGCTCCCAACCTAGATTGTCAGATCTCAGCTTTGTGAGTAGCCAGAATTATAGGTGTGAGCCACCAATGACCAGCATGATCTCAATAGTTTAGTGGAGAAATAGTCAATCTTCAATAAACACAGGAGCTGGACGTGATAGTACATACCTATAATCCCAGCAACTGGGAGGCTGAGGTAAGAAGATCTTGAGTTCCCGACCAACCTGGGCCATTCAGTGAGACCCCGTCTCAATAAATGAACAAATAAATAAATACAACAAGAATAACAACATTACCTACCAAATGTCAACCATGTGCCATACACTGTTTTGGTAACAAAATATGGTGCACAAAATGATTAAAGTTGGGGCTGGGGATATGGCCTAGTGGCAAGAGTGCTTGCCCCGTATACATGAGGCCCTGGGTTCAATTCCTCAACACCACATATGTAGAAAATGGCCAGAAGTGGCACTGTGACTCAAGTGGCAGAGTGCTAGCCTTGAGCGGGAAGAAGCCAGGGACAGTGCTCAGGCCCTGAGTCCAAGCCCTAGGACGGGCCGAAAAAAAAAATGATTAAAGTTCACTGCCCCAATGGAGTTTTACCTTGCACTTAGGAGAAAAACTATATATTTGCTTATTTCTCCTTTTTACTCCTCAATCAGTCACAAAGAAACACTCCAATTACTAAATACTTCTCTAGTCAACTCCTTGTTGTATCCACTACTTGCCTTAGTTAGGCCAGGATAGAAACACTTGCATCCCAGGAACTGGTAATGGCAATATATCAGGAGCTTTCCCTTGGAAAGCCAGGGCTAAAGCATTTCCCAGCACAACACTGATTAAGGACCTTCAATGTCTTCCCCTTGGACAACTACGAAGATTTTCTGTTCTCTTCACTCCTCTTTTTGCCTTCCTGGAAGTCTTCCTTTACACAGCTGCTCGTAGCTAAGTCCTAAATAATCACAAAGTGGCTGTGTTCCATGCACTCAAAGGAAAATGAAAATCAATAAGAGCTTGTCAGGCCTTTGCCTACAAATTAGGAGTTCCCATCCTTCTCAAGGCACTGCCTACACAACGCTCGTGGAGTTTGCCCTCCAGTCCAGTCTTATGGTACTTACAATTCCGTCTACATACGCTTGGATTTGTCTGCCTCTCCTCTGTATCTGCTCAAAGTCTGCCCCTTATACAAGGACTGCTTGGCTACTTCTCAATCTCTTCTTGAGATTGTTAATTCCTGGCACTTTGAGCTCTCTTTTCACGATGGAGCTGGAGATGTACCTTTTCCGTGTGCTTTCTGGACACAAATCTGTCATAGAGTGAGCTACTGCACCAAAACTGGTTTACTTCCAGTCACATTCCCAGTTTCCCTGCCTGGGGCTGTGACCTTTACGGCACTCCTGGTGAAGGATTGTAGTTCAAGCTGTGGCCCTTTCCTCACCTGTGCCTTAAGCCCCATTCAGCCAACCTGAGTGATATTATCCATCCTTCTTACACTGCCTGTGTGCTCAGGACTCAACATCCACATCTCAGCACAGATCTCTTGGCTTAATGGAGACACATTTATCACATGTGCTACACTAATGCATTTATAACAGAACTGAATATCTTCTCCAAATTTCTTCTTTAGAAGTTTGGATGCCAGGGGCCATGAACTTCATCCAATAGGGCATAAATGCCCATGGCTTGTCTAAGATTGTTTCTACAATTTTCTTTCCTTTTTAAATTCATTTCCTACAATTTTATTTATTTATTTTATTGTTTGTGAACTCAGGGCCTGGGGGGGCTGTTCTTGAGCTCTTTTGCTCAAGACTAGTAGTGTTCTATTGCTTTGAGTCACAGCTCCACTTTGTTTTCTGGTGGATAATTGGAGATAAGAGTCTCAATCTCCTGAGTAGCTAGGATTACAGGTGTGAGCCACTAGCTGGTCCTTGGGATTGAATTTAGGACCTGGCTGCTGTCCCAAAGCTTTTTTTGCTCAGGGCTAGTGCACTACCACTAGAGCAACAGCTCCACTTTCTATACTTTTATTTTCCTCTGTGTGTGTGTGTGTGTGTGTGTGTGTGTGTGTGTGTGTGTGTGTGTGTGGCAGTTTACTGGAGATAAGAGTCTCATTGATTTTCCTGCACAGCCTGGTTTCAAATCACAATCCTCAGATTCCAGCCTCCTGAGTAGTTAGAAATACAGGTGTAAGCTATGAGTGCCCAGCTTGTTCCTATAATTTTTTTGCCAGTTCTGGGACTTGAACTCAAGATCTGGACACTGTCCTTGAGCTTCTTTTGCTTAAGGCTAGCACTCTACCTCTTACAGCACCACTTCCGGCTTTTTCTGTTTATGTGGTACTGAGGAATCGAACCCAGGGTTTCATGCATAGGAGGGAAGCACTCTACCACTAAGCCACATTGCCAGCTCTCCTTCAATTTCTTTAAAGAGGGAAAATACAAAATCAAGCAAAGAAGAATATGTCATAGAGCCTATCTGATACTTGGAAAGCCTAAAATATTTTTTCTCTGGTCCCTTACAAAAAAAGTTCAAACCTCTAGACATTTCAACCTCCCAAATAATCTATGAATCAGTGATAGTATTCATTACTTAATAGCAAATACTGGATTGACCTTATCCACATTCACCACATTTTATACTTTCATGTGACTCCATTTAACAGAAAGCACTGTCCACCTGGCTGCCAGAAGCCTGGCAGGGAAGGCTCAGGCACCGCATGGTGCAGTGTGAGCTGCAGCACAATGCTGTCTTCAGGGACTTCTGGCTTTTCTGCTGTCTGCCTTCCCTGATTCTGGCAGTAAATATAGGTTTGAGTAAAGGATGGTTTCCTACACGGTAACAAGTTGGTTGGTAGCTGTGATTGTGGTTAGCTGAGTTCCCATTAACACAAGAGAAAACAACCTCTCCCCACATTTAGAATAAACTAAAGAATTCCTGTCCTGTATGACAAACCTTCATTAGACCCAGTCTGCTTTGTGGCTAACTCTTTTGTCTATCAGGACTCAGCCTGACCTTCCCTAAGCTCTTTGCAACCCTGGTCTCAGCCAAAAGGCATCTGTGGTCTAACAGGATCTCAAACACTTGAATCTCTGATCCTTCCAACAAGCGGATGCTTAGGACATCTGATCTTTGAATCAGTTGTTAGTCCACAAGATCCTGGAAGGCAGGGTAAGTGTTTGCATGTCCAGCAAATGGCACGCTCATGCCAGTAATCCTAGCTATTCAGGAGGCTGAGACCCAAGGATCATGGTTCAAAGCCAGCCTAAGCAGGAAAGTCCATGAGACTCTTATCTCTCCAATTAACCATCAGAAAACTGGAAGTGGCATGGGGACTCAGAGAGGTAGATCACTATCCTTGAGCAAAAGAGCTGAACTCAGGGATAGTGCCCAGGCCCTGAGTTCAAGCCCCATGGACGACAAGAACAAACAAACAAAAAACTGGGTATGGTGTTGCATGTACACCTATAATCCTAGTACTCAGGAGGCTAAGTATGGGGCTAGAAGACGTTATCTCAAAAATAAATAAATAGGGCTGGGAATATAGCTTAGTGGTAGGTAGGGTGCTTGCCTAGCATGCATGAAGCTCTGGGTTGGATTCCTTAGTACCACATAAACAGAAAAGACCAGAAGTGGCCCTGTGGCTAAAGTGGTAGAGTGTTAGCCTTAAGCACAGACAGGCTCAGGGACAGTGCCCAGGTCCTGAATTCAAGCCCAAGGACAGACTGGCTAAATCAATAAGAACTGAGAAATATTTATTGTTATGAAATTGCCACAATATCCCTTTTCTTTGGGTAAAGGCTACTTTTGAAGTGAAATTTTAGTATTTTAATCACATTATAGCATTAAATACACTTAACATTAAAATTATAATAACTCAGGGCTGGGAATATGGCCTAGTGGCAAGAGTGCTTGCCTCGTATACATGAAGCCCTAGGTTCGATTCCCCAGCACCACATATATAGAAAAGACCAGAAGTGGTGCTGTGGCTCAAGTGGCAGAGTGCTACTAGCCTTGAGCAAAAAGAAGCCAGGGACAGTGCTCAGGCCCTGAGTCCAAGGCCCAGGACTGGCCAAAAAAAAAAAAAAATTATAATAACTCAGCCACATCTTCTGTTTTACAGCAGGCAAGGGACTCAAATGAAGAGCTCAGTAATCGCTGCCTGCTGCTTTTCTTCCTTTCTGAAATGCTAAGTGAGAGCAAGTGCTGGGAAAGCCAGTGTGATAAGGAATCCTCCTGCAGTGTGGCCCAAGTGGTCATCAGAGAAAGACATTAAATTCTACAAAAGGGCTAAAAAACATTGTAGGCAGAGCATCCGATCATTGCTGACCAAACTGGCAGGCAATCCTTCAAGTGAAAAAAGAATATGGCTTATTGGTATAGAATGTTTTATTTGAAATGCTGAGGAATAAATGTATACTGCTACAGAATTTTAAAACGGGGAAGTTCTTGAGCAAATAAGTCTACAAGTACCCTTACCTTAGTTAAGGTGTCCTACAATTTGACTTCCATTTAGTTAATATGGATTGTATAAACACACCTAATTTTTCATAAAAGTTGTTTTTAGTTTTAAAAAAATGCATGGGGGCTGGGAATGTGGCTTAGCAGTAGAGTACTTGCCTAGCATGCATGAAGCCCTGGGTTCAAGTCCCCAGCACCACATTAACAGAAACAGTGCTCAGGCCCTGAGCTCCAGCCCCAGGACTGGCAAAAACAAATAAATAGGGGCTGGGGATATAGCCTAGTGGCAAGAGTGCCTGCCTCGGATACACGAGGCCCTAGGTTCGATTCCCCAGCACCACATATACAGAAAACGGCCAGAAGCGGCGCTGTGGCTCAAGTGGCAGAGTGCTAGCCTTGAGCGGGAAGAAGCCAGGGACAGTGCTCAGGCCCTGAGTCCAAGGCCCAGGACTGGCCAAAAAAAAAAAAAAAAACAAATAAATAAAATAAAACAAATAAAATGGTATAGTGCTTGCCTGGAAAGCTGGAGGCCCTGGGGTCAATTTCCAGTACTCTACCTGCACCCCTGGGGGAGATACATAATGACCACAGATTGAGATGGGGAGATAAGGAGCATAGAGTTTCTTTAGGGTGAGGACCTGGGATAGATTACCATTTTAGTAGTCATACAGATGTCAGGAGCTCCTAACTCCCCTTACTCCAGGCAGATACTAGAATTTTCCTCGCCCAGGGCTAATCATAGAAACTCTCATCTTGCCCACCTTTCTGAATTGGAGGAGTTGCCTCCAATTTCTAAACGTGAGACCAAAGATGTAGCTCAGTGACAGGTTTCTGCTTAGCATAAGCGAGGCCCAGGGTTAGATTCCGGGCACCAAACCAAAAACAACCTCCACAAAAAACCTCTGACTTACCTAGTCTGATAGTAAATCCTAAGATCTAGTAAGAGAGGGCCCCTAGGAACGAATGCTGTACAGAGAAGCCAAGAATCTGAACTGACAGGCCTTGCTACTCTGCTAGAATTAGATCAACCCTTTTCATCCAATTATATTTCTACACAGTTGTCCATGTTTCAGTCATGCTTATGCAATAGTCTCCAAAAAAAAAAATTCAGAAGGACAGGAAGTAGAAAGCCTCTGAAGATAAGAGTGCCCAAAAGGGAGGCAGACAAGCACTGTACCCCTTTCTCCTAGTTCCACTCCACACATCTCATCACCTGTAGCCTTTGTATATCCTGATAATAAACGGATTCAATGGATTTTCTAGAGTAGCTCATAGAACTTATCAGAAAAAAACCTAGGCTGAGTAGCTCAGTGGCTAAGTGCTAGCCTAGCAAACACAATGTCCTGGGTTCAATCCCCAGTACCAAAGAAAAGATGCTCCCCCAACCCCCCCAAAAGAAAGCAATTAAAATTTTTTAAAAAGAAAAAAAACTTTGTTAGCTTAATATCTAGAACATACGAAGAACTCAAGAAACTAGCTATCATCATTCCCCATCCCCAAATTAATAACTCAATAAATGGGCAAAGAAGCTAAATGAAACTTCCCCAGAAGAACCAAGACTGGCCAGAGAACAACAGGAAATGCTCAACAGCCCGAGCCATAAAGAAAATGCAAACCGAAACAACATTGAGAGTGCATCTCACCACAGTAAGGTGGGCCAGTATCAAAAATACACACAACAAGAAATGCAGATTGGGGGCTGGGAATATGGCCTAGTGGCAAGAGTGCTTGCCTCCTACACATGAAGCTCCCGGTTCGATTCCCCAGCACCACATATATGGAAAACGGCCAGAAGGGGCGCTGTGGCTCAGGTGGCAGAGTGCTAGCCTTGAGTGGGAAGAAGCCAGGAACGGTGCTCAGGCCCTGAGTCCAAGGCCCAGGACTGGCCAAAAAAAAAAAAAAGAAAAAAGAAAAGAAAAAGAAATGCAGATTGGCAGGGATGCTGAGAAAAGAGAACTCTCCTACACTGTTAGTAGGAATGCAAAGTTGTGCAATCACTCTGGAAGGTGGTTTGGCGATTCCTCAGAAAACTAAACATACAATTACCCTAGGATCCAGCAATACCACTCAGGCGTCTACCCAGAATATTACAAGTCAGAATATAGTGAAGATGCATTCACATTCATGTAATTGCTGCACTAGTAATGATAGCCAGTTTACAGAGCTCAGATGCCCTACAATGGATGAGTGGGTCAAGAAAATACGGTACATATATGCGATAGAATTTTACTCATCTATCAGAAAGAATAATATGTCATTTGCAAGGTAATGGATGGATGTAGAAAAAGTTATGTTAAATGAAGTTAACTCAGGCTCAAAGACAAATGGTGCATTTTTCTCTCATATGTGGAAGTTAGATCTAAAATACCAACATACAGGATAACGTAAACTGGGTCATATGCATATATACAAAAATTGACTAAAGAAGGGTATTCTTAGAGGAGGAGTCCAATAACATAACAAGTAGCCAACAGTTGTGACACCAGCTGGTGGTACCAGCTGAGTCATTCTTTTTTTTTTTTTTTTTTTTTTTTTTTTCTCAAATTTTTATTTTCAAACTGACGTACAGAGAGGTTACAGTATCATACGTTGGGCGTTGGATACATTTCTTGTACTGTTTGTTGCCTTGTCCCTCATGTCCCCCTCCCTCCCCCCCTTCCCTCCCCCAAGCTGAGTCATTCTTGACTCTCATTACTCTGTCATCACAAAACACTGACTCTCCATGACCAAATTCTGTCCATTTCACTTCCTTCACATCATTTGACAATCCCTTTATGTTCATCTCCATGGTACCCTAGAGGATCAGGGCAACATTTCCCAAGAGGCTCTCTGCCTCCATGCTTGCAGAGAGATAGCTTAGCCTCAACACAACAGCATAAAGCTTCTTTGGGAGAGACGAATGGGAGGGGATCTTTCTTTTTTCCTCCCATGGCTACAAACGCTGGGTTGCAGTGTGAGGCCCAAGCAGAGAGCCTGGTTTATCTCTTCTTTAGCACAGTGCCATTCTAAACCTTCACTCTGCCCCACATTTCAAAATGTCACCTGCTCTGCCCCAACTGCAGTATCACAATTCAGTGACCGCCAAAATGGATCCTCCCTGCCTGGAACAGCTTCTGTTCACAGGTTCTTTCCCTGAAAAACAGCTAGCAATTTCGCTCTGGAAAGATTCAGAACCTATAATAACATTTTGAATGTTTCCTGACCCACTTCTTGCTTTGTGCCATTTCTTTAAAAGCATTAGAGCAGAGAGAGAGGAAAAAAAACACCCCCCCAAAACCTAAATGATACTATAGGAAACAAGACCAGTACTTGTTAACCCAACAATTACTTAAGTGAATTCACACTAGCACTGAGCTATAGCTATATTCACAACCATATGCCAGCTGAAGAAACCTTAGTAGGCTCGTACAGCCTTTAGTCTACACAGCTTTAAAAAAAAAAAAAAAAGAAAGGGGCTACTTTCCATTCATCATCTCCTTTGCTGTAAAACAGATTCTATACCACCAGTCCTATTGAGGTGCCTGTGGCTGATATGTGAAAGGCATTTTCCTCAGGGTCTTGTCACCTGTTCATGTGTTCATTTATTTTTGCTTTTGGGGCTTCCTGTTGCTGGCTGCCAGGATTGAGGCTCACTGAGTGTTTAAGGAGGAAGTATTTAGGATAATCTTTACTAGTCTCATTATTTCCTAAGCTTTCTCTTCAAACAAAGGTCAGGATCAGGGACTTCCTGGGCGAGATCAAGGCAGATGTGCAAAGAGAATGAATAAGCAAAGCTGCTTGGAAAGTGTTTTGCCTGTAGTGGAGATGACATCCACAAGGGAAAGAACCTTATTTCTTTGTCTTTAAACTTTTTTAACAATTCCTTTCTCCTTTTATTAATTTTATTTATCTTTTGCTTATGTGGTACTGAGGAATCCAACCCAAGGCCTCATGCATGGTAGGCAGGCACTCTACCACTAAGCTACATTTACTGTCTCTTTTTTTTCTGTGGATCCTGGGGCATGAACTCAGGGCCTGGGCACTGTTCCTAAGCCTTTTTCTGCTCAAGACTTAACACTCTACCACTTGAGCCACAGCTCCACTCCTGGCTTTTTCTTTTTCTGTGATTAATTAGAGATAAGAGTCTCACAGATTTTCCTGCCCAGGGTGGCTTTGAACCGCTATCCTCAGATCTCAGCCTCCTAAGTAGCTAGGATTACAGGCTTGAGATACTTGCACCCAGCCAAGAACCTTACTTCTGTGAGGATCCTCAAGAGATGGTGGGACCTAGCAGTGTCCAGAAACAGATCCCAAGGCCTCGGCAACCTGCTTCCATCTCCCTTTCTTCTCCTGTTTTACTTCCTTTTTCATCCTCCAAACCTCAATTACTTTCTTTCCCTTCTTCGTGTGTGTGTGTGTGTGTGTGTGTGTGTGTGTGTGTGTGTGTGTGTGAACTCAGGGTCTTGAGCTTGCTAGGGAGGTGATCTACTAACTAAGCCATACTCCTAGCCCTATTTATTTTTCAATTAGTCTTGAATGTTTTGTTTTTTGTCTGGGGCTAGTCTGAATAAAGATCCTTAGGTTTATGCCTACTTGGAACCCAGGATGGTAAGTATACACTTCTGTGCTCAACTGTTAGTTGAGATGGGGTATCCTGTGCATAAGATAACCTTGAACCAAGACCTCCCAATGTCTGCCTCCTGAGTAGCTTGCATTTTAGGCATAAGCCAGTGGGCCTAGTCCCCAACTCTGTGTGTGTGTGTGTGTGTGTGTGTGTGTGTGTGTGTGTGTGTTATGAGTCATAGAGCTTGAACTCAGGGCCTAGGCACTAACCTTTTTTGCTCAAGGCTAATAATGTTCTACCACTTCAGTTTTTCTGGTGGTTAAATGGAGATTAGTGTCTCATGGACTTTCCTGCCCTAGCTAGCTTCCAACTGTGATTAGATCTCAGTCTCCTGAGTAGCTAGGATCACAGGCTTGAGCCCCTGGCCTCCAGCTTTCCCAGTTTCTTTTACTGTTTCTTTTGTTAAGAATACCCAACTGAAAAAAGAAAGGTTCCTAGTGGGGAGTGAGAGCAGAATACACACACACACACACACACACACACACACACACACACACACACAGATGGCATATCCTATGAGTAAAATGAAACACTATGCTGAAAAGTCTGTATATATGTGTTCAGCTGATTATTACTATTCATATTACTTAAGCTCTAGGAAATCATTGTAAATACATGAATTAGCAAATAGTGTACCACTGTCCTAGGGGAAACAGAGTTAGGTTCCTGAAAGCCTCAGGTTACATTTTCCATTTACATCCAACCCATCCTCAAGTCAGCTTGTTTTATGTGTCTCAATGTAGACACCTTATTGAATATGTATTGTTCAGTCATTTACATCAAACTCACAGTCAGCATACCTGTAACTGAGGCCTGAAGGAAGCTTTATCTAACATGTATTTTCCCTGAGGCATATCACCACCTGGTTTTACTTAGGAAATATAGTACTTGGAACTATCCTGGGAGCCTTGTTAAACAAAATTACCAGCAATAAACACACTGATGTGGCACCAAAAGGACACTTGTTTTAAAAGGTGTATGGCTCTGGTTGTGCCTCAGCAAGGAAACATGGATCTTTTTCAGTCCAAAAATAACTAGGAAGCCCTGGGAATGTAGACGTGGGGTTAGCAAGTAGGCACTATAGCTAGCAAGTAGGCAAGGATCTATAATAACAGTTGACTGGATTTCCCCCTCAGTAGGGCACAATGGAGGAGAGCACCAGATGAGGGAACCAGGTGGGAGAAACCATGGGACCTGGGTTTGGTGGGGGAGGAGGGGTGAACACCAGAGAGGGCAGAGAGGAGGAAACAATCTGTTTCCTGTGCCTGGAACAAGGAAGAACGAAGTCTAGAAGGGACTCTGATTTGAGGAACAAGATGAATTCCAAAATGAGACTTTGGCACTGTCAAACTATATGTGTTCGCCACACCAAGTTTTCCTCTCTCTCTTTTTCCCATGTATACAGTTATTAATATAAATAAGTAATGGGGGCTGGGAATATGGCTTAGTGGTAAAAGCGCTCGCCTCATATACATGAAGCCCTGGGTTCGATTCCTCAGCACCACATACATAGAAAAAGCCAGAAGTAGCGCTGAGGCTCAAGTGGTAGAATGCTAGCCTTGAGCAAAAAGAAGCCAGGGACAGTGCTCAGGCACTGAGTTCAAGCCCCAGGACTGGCAAAAATAAATAAATAAATAAATAAATAAATAAATAAATAAATAAATAAGTAATGGATACTGTCCACAAAATCTTTCTGCTTCCAATCAAAACCTCACTAGAGCCAGGCCTTGAGTGTCTCACATCTGTAATCCTAAGTACTCAACTCAGGAGGCTGAGATCTAAGGATCAAGGTTCAAAGTCATCTGGGCAGGAAAGTTTGTGAGACTTAACTCTAATTAACCATCAAAAAGCTGGAAGTGAAGCTGGGGATTGCTAGCTTTGAGTGGAAAAAGCTCAGGGATAGAACCTGGACCCAGTACCAGCACAAAAAACCCCAAACAAAACCCTCATTATTTGTAATAATAATAAGGAACACAGACAGCACTTAATATATGTATCACATTGTTTGAGGCTCTTCATATTTATGAGCTCATTTCTTTCTCAAAGCCTATTTTTCAAGATGAAGAAGTGGAAGGGGAGGGCCTGTGTTTCACTACTGTGCCACATGGGAGGTGCTGGTTAGAGCTGACTTGCAAACTCTCCTTTATGGCATTTCTGTGGCCCTGCCCCTCCCTACCCACACCCACTTTGTAGCATTGCCAACATGGCTTGATGTTTTTCAACAAAAAATAGAACATAATAAGCCACATTCAGGGCTGGAAGTGTGTGGCCAAATGGTAGAGTGCCAGGTCCTGAATTCAAACCCCAGTACTGTCAAAAACCCCAAACCAAACCAAAACCAAAAACTTCACATTCACCTTAATTTCTCTGAAAAAAAAAAAAAACAACAAAAAACACGAAACCAGAAACAACTATTTTAGCTGCCTAGACTGATTTCAAACTGTAGCTTACAAATCCCTAGTCCATGAAAGCTCTCCTCCCCCGCCGCTCTCCCCCCCACCCCCCCATGAACAAACCTAACTAAACCTAAACCTAAGTAAAAGACATTTATTTATTTGCAGTACTGGGCCTTCACACACGCTAGGCAAGCACTGTGCCACTGAGTTCTACTCCTAACACACTACATTCTTCATTATTTTATATAAAAATGCATTTTTTTGGTTAAACCACTAGAAATGTTCCTAAATTTAAAATGGTAATGTAGGGTTTTTTTTTTTTTTGCCTTAAGCTGCCCACCTGATCGCCTTCTGTTTAAAGCGGTAACATCATCTGTTGAGTTAGAATGTCTCAGCAGCATTTATAAAACAACTATAAAGTTAAAATGGAACTTAAATAGGTACAAGTGTTGCAGAATGCAATTGTCTGGATCATCTATACAAGTATGTCTTTTGTTCACTAGCTTTATTTCCAACTTCGTTTTACTTTAATTCCCAAACAATGCTGATTCCTCACTAAATGGAGAATACAGGACAGGTGATATCCAAGCAAAGGGGGAAGAATTTCACTCAGCAAACACATCCAACTCAGTAGCAGAACTCTAATGCAACACACATGGTCTAGTTTTCTGCTTATCTGTTTGTTTATCTGTTTATCTGCCTTAAGCTGGCTGTTTGCTTGCTAGGCTGGTACTCTACCACTTGCACCATGCACCCATCCCTGCTTTTTGGCTGGTAAATTGGGGATAGAGTTTTGTGGACTTGTCTACATGGATTGGCTTCAAACCTTTATCTCCAGGTCTCAGCCTCCTGAGTAGCTATGGGATTATAGGAGTTAGCCACCAGCTTCGGCTTGGTCTTAGTACTTGGCAAGACTGCCAGTAAACTGAGGTTTCAGAATACTACCCACTTATTTTGTTTCTAAAATTTGTATTTTATTTATTAAAAGTTTCTTTGTTATTTTAGAGGTGACATCCAGTGGGGTTACATTTACATGCATCGGGTAATAAGGGCATTTCTTTTTGTACAGTGTCATCTGTTCCCTCAAATCACCCATTTCTTGACATCCTTTTCAAGGCTACTTTGAGAGTTTAATTTTGGGGGGAGAAGACAGATGAGGTGGGTCTCAAAATCGCAGCCATAGTGACTTACAGACTAAACTTTTTTTTTTTTTTTTTTTTTTTTTGCCAGTCCTGGGCCTTGGACTCAGGGCCTGAGCACTGTCCCTGGCTTCTTCCCGCTCAAGGCTAGCACTCTGCCACTTGAGCCACAGTGCCGCTTCTGGCTGTTTTCTGTATATGTGGTGCTGGGGAATCGAACCTAGGGCCTCGTGTATCCGAGGCAGGCACTCTTGCCGCTAGGCTATATCCCTAGCCCCAGACTAAACTTTTAACAGGCTTGCCTTGCATATCTTACACTGGAAAGGCAGGACTTCGAACAGCTTACTCCAAAGCCTCCACAGCTAGGGCTGATGTTCCTAGTGCCCACAGGCTGATGGGACTAGAATTTCCATTTGGCCTGGACCAGTGAAGGAGCTTTGTTATTAGGTGACAGAAAACCTTCCTAATTTAATTTGAGGGGGAAAAAAAAGGAGGGGTGGGGATCTTATCGGCTTACATAGTAGAGCCTAGCAAAGCCTCCAATGATGACACAGACCCCTGTTGGCTCCTTTCTTGGGTGAATCTGCAGGCAGGTTGTTTCTGATGGTGATAACTACAAGTAGATCCTGACTGACCACTACATAAGTCTAGGGAAAGAGGAAGGGCACCATTCTCAAGTTGCATGATGAGCTGTGAGTGGTGATACACACCTGTAATCACAGTACTTGGGAGGCCAAAATAGGAGAATCACTAGCTTGAGGATAGATAGCCTGGTATACTTAGGGAGTTCAAGGCAAGAAGCCTGGGCTACTTAGCAAGCTCTTATTTCTAACAAAAAACAAGCAACACCCCCAACTCCAACACACACACACTTTATTGATGGGTCGATAGATATGGTTGGGGGAGGGCAGAGCTCAAGTGATAGAGCACTTGCCTAGCATGTGTGAGGCTCAGCGTTCAGTTCGCAATACCACAAAAAAAAAAAAAAAAGAGAAGAAAAAGATAAAGGAAATATGCTGGGCATGGTGGCACATGCCTGTAATGCTGGCACTAGTGAGGCTGAGGCTGGAGGATTTAACTTTCAAAGCCATCTTGGATTATAAGAAAAAAACAACAAAGAAACAAAAAAGCTCCAACAAAAAAAACAACAAAGGGATCTCAGCACATAATTAGCTTGGGTTGGCAGTGGGTTCATCTCTGAATGACTAGGGTATTGAGAATGTTGGGTGTGGCTACTTGGACCACACGGAATGAGGTTTTGGGAAGGCCTGATTTCCCTCTGGAAAATCAGGGCACTGTCACCACAGACAGAAGCTGGGGCAGGAATATGAGCTCCTAACATATGAAGCAGACCACAAACTTGACTGTGGCTCAGGATGTCTAGTGGGGAAAAACTTCTTATGCAGGGGACCTTGTGGCTGAATACAAACCTCAGCTCCTCTCTCCAGAGGAAGCTAAACATGAGGTCCAGAACTGAGCTTCTGGGAGGGGCCACTGAAGCATGAAGACACCAAGTTCTTAAGGAGGGGAGGGAGATGGAATCGGCCATTCCTGAGGAGTGGCAAGCAGGGCCCAGCAAACCTCTGCTGCTCTGGAAAGCCAGATCCTCTGAGCCCTTCCCACTTGGCTGGTTCAAGGGGGCCCTGAGAGGGGCCATTTCTCTAAGCCTCTTCATTTCTCATGAAAAAGACCCACCAACAAGACACCAGGTACTTGAGTGGTAGAACTCAAAGGTCCAAGCCAACATATTTTTGCAGAAAAAGCACAGACAAAACAGAAATGAAAAGGGAAGAGAAAGAATGAAAGAGAAAAAAGAAAGTGGTACATAGTGGTTTGACTATTGCTACCACTGCAGATGCATGGAGAGATTGCGGCTGGGCCAGAGATTCTGGGGTGAAGCTGTCTCTCATTGTCTACTCCTCTGATACTTACTCCTGATTTTATTTCTATGCAGTTGAAGAAGGGACCTATTGTCTCTTTTTGTGTGTGTGCTCAGGCTTGAACTCAGGGCCTGGCACATGGCAAGTAGAAAAAAGCCAAACTTGGATTAAAAAAAAAAAAGTGTGTTTTATTATCATTAGGGTATGGTATAACAAGGTGTATATGTGGTAATAGACATCTGTAATCTATAATCAGGCAGCTGATTTTGAATTTAAGGCTAGTCTGAGCTATACAGTAAGAATTTGTCTTAAAAAAAAACAAACTCAACAACAGCCAAAACAACTAAAAAAGACACCTGTTTAGCTAGGTGCCTGTGGTTCATGCCTGTAACTCCCAGCTTCTCAGGAGGCTGAGACCTGAAGATCAGGATTCCAAGCCAGCCTTGGGCAGAAAGAGCCTCAAGATTCTTATATCCATGTAAGCACCAAATAATCTGGTAGAGCTGTGACTCAAATGGCAGAGCACTAGTCGAGTAAAGAAGCTCAGAGACGGTGCCCAGATCCTAAGTTCAAGGCCCAGCATCTGCACACACACACAGACAGACAGACAGGATACTGGTGGCTCATGCCTGTAATCCTACTCAGGATCTCAATCTGAGGATCACAGTTCAAAGCCAACCTAGGCAGGAAAGTGTGTGTGGTCTTATCATCAATTAATCACCAGGAGTGTAGCTGTGGCTTAAGTGGTACAGTTCTAGCATTGAGCAAAAAGCTAAAGGACAGCAAGTACCCAGGCCTCTGAGTTCAAGCTCCAGTAGTTACACAGACACAAAAGTAGCAAAAGACTTGTGGAAATAAATGAGTTGAAATCAATTTTTATTTTTAGCAATTTTTTATTTTCTGAACTTCAACAGGTTGTATATGAAGATTACAATTTAACATGTCCACCTAAGTGTTCAGTGCTTTATAATTAGTGACATCTTCCATCATGAAATCTTTTTTTTTTTCAAAAATGATTCTTATTGGAGCTGAGGCTATAGCTCTGTGGTAGAGCACTTGTCTACCAATTCTGAGGCCCTGGGTTGAAGCCTCAGTGCTGGGGTAGGGATGGAGGGGAGATTCCTATCAATTCCAAAGATTCATAAACGTCAGGCATAAGGCTTTCATTTCAGATTGAATCATTTTTCTATAGCTTGTCTCCTTTTCAAGTACCAAATTTATGACAAAGCCTATAATCCCAACATTGGGAGGGTGAGTTCAAGGACAGCTTGAGCCTACATAGGCTCACTTCTCCGTCCAAATCTCCAGCCCAACCTCTAAACATAGATCAGAAGCACTAGCAATTCCTTGCAAGTTAAGTCTCTCTAGCTTGATTTTCTTGTCAAAAGGTGGTCTATGTGTTTTTGTGAACTGTCATTGTTCCAAGACTTTGTGCTAAACTGGTATGTCTGAGACCTGAATGATTTTAAGTCTGACTCTCGGCTCCAATTATCCCTAATGTGTATAGACATGCATCCACCAGGGCTGGTTAGAGCTCAGCTTTCCCAAACAATGAAACACTTGTAAGCAAATGCTGTATCCAATAGTGGTGACAGATGCTTTCTTTTGTTGCTTGCTCCAAAAATGTGCTCATCTATAACTTGGAAGAAGAATTTAAGGTGTTAAAAAAGGTGGCACTTGTACTGGAGGTTGTGTGTATGACGTTTATGTTAGAAATATTTCCAAAGAAAAGGTTTGAATAAAATCATGGAAGGTGCTGAAGGAGTGGCTTCATGGTAGAACCCTTGCCTAGCAAGTCCAAGGCCAGAATTCAATCTCCAGTAAAAAGGCTCTGGAAACCTTAAAAGCACATTTAGTTGCAAAACCAAGAAAAGATTTGCAAAGTACTGACTTACATATTCACATCTAAGTTCTTGATTTACAGACAGCTTGATCTGCAACGTGGCTGCTCCTCTGTGGCTCCTATATTCAACTTTATGTGCCGGCCTAACACATTACTTATGGATAGTTAGTTTAGCTTGTCAGAATTCTCTGTCTAGACTATTGCTTCCACCTCTCTTCTTAGTTCACATCTCCTCCTAGTGAAGTCCTGTCTGCTGCCTGCTCAAGATTCCCTCCAATACTCCCAGCAGACTTGGTTAAATCACCCTGCTTTAGTGTCTTTCTGCTAGACTGCATGCACATGTGTTTGTGTTTGTGTGTGTGCGCGTGCACACGCACACGCATGCACACACAAGCGCTCTAGTCCTGGCATTCTACCACTTGAGCTTCATGTATGAGGCAAGCACTCTGTGCAGAGTTTTGTTTCCTTCTCCTCAGAGGTGCTGAGGTTTGAACTCAGGGTGTTGTGTGTGCTTAAGTCATATTACAAGGCCTTTTAATAAGTTACTTTTTCAAATATGTTCTCCCATTTATGCCTTATCTGCAATTTTCTTATTTATGTTTCTCACATAGCTGGGGTGTCCAGCACTAACTAGCCAATGAGCCCAGCTTTTTATTGACTGAGATGGGGGAGTAGCTTGCCTTTTTTTTTTTTTTGCCAAGGCTGGCCTAGATAGACTTAATCTCCCAATCTGTGCCCCTGAGTAAGGGAATTCAGGTGTGGGCCATTGTGCCCACAGCTTTTTTTTTTCTTCTTTGCCAGACCTGGGGCTTGAACTAAGGGACTGGGTACTGTCCCTGAGCTTCTTTTGCTTAAGGCTAGCACTCTACCACCTGAGCCACAGCGCCCTTTCTGTTTATGTGGTACTGAGGAATCAAACCCAGGGCTTCACACATGCTAGAGAAGCACTCTCCCACTAAGTCACATTCCCAGCCCAGGCTGCAAGATTCTTGAAGCAAGCAGCCTTACCTTTGTCCTGCAGTCTGGGACTTGAAGCAGCAGACACATCAGGAAATTCTCTTTTATAGCCTTGCCACCTGAGTAGTCTCAATTTCAAATTTTATTTTCTTCCTCCTCTCCTTTCACTTTTTTTTCCTTTCTCTTCTTTTGAGATGCAGTCTCTACTTCAAGATCTTAAGTTTGTTCTTGAATTCCTGGACTCAAGTGATCTTGTTTCAGCTTCCTGAGTAGCTGGGATTACAAACTTGTGCCACCACTCCTAGCTCAGCCTCAATTATTTTGTCAGTTGAAAACACTTTTGTGCAATTTGGTGCTTTTATTTTTGTGTCCATTTTGAAACAGGGTTTTGTTGTACAGCCAGCCCCAGGCTAGTCTCAATCTCACTTTGGTCTCAAACTTGCTGTGTAGCTTAACTCTGGCCTTAAACTCAATCACCTTTTTGTTGGTGATCATGGGGCTTAAACTCAAGAGCCCAGGCACTGTCCCTGGGCTTTTCTGCTCAAGGCTAGTACTCTTAATACTTTGAGCCACAGCTCTACTTTCTGGTGGCTAACTGGATGTATGAGTCTCACGGGCTTTCCTGCTCAGGCTGGCTTTGAACCCTGATCCTCAGATCTCAGCCTCCTGAGCAGCTGGGATTGTAAGTGTGAGCCACCACTGGTCCCTGGCTCTCTTATCTTAATGCTGGGTTTTAGGCATGCTCAGCATACCTGCCTGACATAAGTTTTTAAAATGGCAAAGCTAGTCTTAGCTATACAGGGAGGCTATGTTTAAAAACAAATGCAAACAAAACAACCCATTTTCCTAAATCCTCAAATGAAATATACAGCAAATATATTTTATGGTAAAATACAGAAAGCCTTCTTCAAAAGCCCACGAATAAAGTAGAATGTGTAGTATCATCATTCCTTTTTGACATTTTAGTAGATATCTTTGCTACTGACTGTCATATGGCAAGGATTATGAAGACATGAGGATTATAGAGCAGGAAGTAAGTCATTATTCATAGATGACATGTTTCATGAAAAATCTAAAGGAATCTACAGGTAAAGTACTATGAGTTTATAAGTGACTTAGCAAGATCATAAAAGGAAATTTACTAAAAATAAAAATCACTTGTGAGGGGGTTGGGGCATAACTCAATGGTAGAGTGCTTGCCTAGCATTTATAAAACCATGGGTTTTGTTCCCAGCAGCCCTCCTGACTAGCTCCCCCAAAATGTGCTTCCCCCCTAGCTACAAAAAAATGGAGGACACGATTTTGAGATGCAATATCATTTATAAACAGGATAGAAAAAAATCCTATTAAGTCTAACAAAATGTCAGGTGTCTATAAGAGAATACTGAGCATATTATAGCTACAAGAAAGCATTGAAAAAATAAGATTATATTCCGGTAGTAGTGAGGTTTGAACTCAGGGCCTTGTGCTTGTTTGGTGCTCTAATCACGTAACTCCTCCTTTTTGTGGGTTATTTTGGAGATGGAGTCTAGTGAACTTTTCTGCCTGGGCTGGGGTTCAACCATGATCTTCCAGATCTCAGCTTCTTGACTTTTTTTTTTTTTTGGCCAGTCCTGGGCCTTGAACTCAGGGCCTGAGCACTGTCCCTGGCTTCTTTTTGCTCAAGGCTAGCACTCTGTCACTTGAGCCACAGCACCACTTCTGGCCGTTTTCTGTATATGTGGGGCTGGGGAATCGAGCCCAGGGCCTCATGTATACAAGGCAAGCACTCTTGCCACTAGGCCATATCCCCAGCCCCAGATCTCAGCTTCTTGAGTAGCTAGTATTATTAAGTGTGAGCCACTGGTATCTGGCAAAAACCTGAAAATTTTTATTTTATTTATTTTATTATTATTTTTTCTTTCTTGGCCAGTCCTGGGGCTTGGACTCAGGGCCTGGGCACTGTCCCTGGCTTCTTTTTGTGCCACAGCACCACTTCTGGCCATTTTCTATATATGTGGTGCTGGGGAATTGAACCCAGGGCCTCATGTATACGAGACAAGCACTCTTGCCACTAGGCCATATCCCCAGCCCAAAAACCTGAAAAATTTTAAAGAAAGGTTTTGTGTTTTAATATTGGAAAGCCAGTATTAATTTTAAATTAGCCAAGGGCTAGTGGCTCATGCTTGTAATCCTAGCTGCTCAAGAGACTGAGATCCAGAGAATCACCGTTTGAGGATAGCCTGGGTAGAAAAGTAAAATTCCCCACAAATTCATCTATACATTATTGTAACCACAATCAGTTTTTGATTTTTTTTTTTTAACCAGTCCTGGGGCTTTAACTCAGGGCTTGAGCACTGTCCCTGGCTTCTTTTTGCTCAAGGCTAGCCATTCTACCTCTTGGGCCACAGCACCACTTCTGGCCTTTTCTGTTTATGTGGTGCTGAGGAATCGAACCCAGGGCTCCACACATGCTACGGCACACACTCTACTACTAAGTCACATTCCCAGCCCAATCGCAGGTATTTTTGTGGAAACACAAATGGACTAAAAGGAGTGAAAATAAAAGGTGACAAAGAGTTATTACATAATTGTTTTGTTATATGATGTGAAGTTTGACTGGCTTGGTGCTGGTGTTTCTTTGTTATTCGTTGCTATATACCAGGCGTACTCATTTTCCACAGAAGTGATTCCAGTTCTCAGGTTGCTGAAGAGCCTCAGGACAGAGGCTTCCACTGTCATGTGTGAAGGAAAAGCTCTCTGTTGCAGTTTCTTCTTGGAGCTTCATGATGCACAGTAAGGTTTTATTAGCATACGTTACCTGTACAATGTATTAGCTTTCACAGTGAAATCTTCAGACATGTGTTTGAATTATATTCCCTCCACTACACTTTCTTATTCTCTTCCTCCCTTTCCATATCACTAATAGTTCTCCTTTCACAGTAGGATTTAAAGTCTTTACAAAATTCCAGAGAAAAGAGAAGCAAAAATAATCGTTTCAGTCAAGATTTTTCCATCTTACTTGGTCATATCTTGCTGAGAAACACAAACCTGAAGTGCTTTTCCCATGTGTTTGGTCCTGGCTCTGTGAGTATCCAGGGTAGAACTGTTCATCTTACAGAGGAAGAAGCAGAACATCAGGCAAGTAAAGTCTTACACCAATATCGAGTCTGATTCAAACTCAATTATTCTAGCTGCCTTGTTGTTCTTGTGGTTTGCAGAGCTGAGGACTGGATTCAGGGCCTTGCTTTTCCACTGAGCTGAATCCCCAATCCTTCAAACTCAATTAGTCTAAAGAAAAAGAAATCCACTGCTTTTTCCTATATCAAAGACCATTTTATGTGAAATTGTACCTTTTGGAGATGGGATAAGTCTTAGTGATTTCTTAGACTAGTAACCTTATTTTGTTGATGAGACAACTGGGACTCCAGACAAATTAAGTGCTTTGCCCCAGGTCAAAAAGCTTGAACAGCAGCAGAAGGAATGAAAGGACCCATGACTCAGTGACTCCCAATTAAGTGCTCTACTGCCCCACATAATTATGCAGCAAATTTGTGGCAATGCAGGGTGAGACCAAATAAACTGCCCAGATTGAGTAGGTGCTCACAGGCCTGTGCAGAAGGGAGATGCACTGGGGGGGGGGGGGGGAGAGACAGAGACAGAGAGAGACAGAGTATGTGTGTGCGTGTGGGCGTAGGCCCACCATGTGTCAGGAGCCTTTTGTGATTGGGTTATAATATGGTAAATTCTGACTGTTGTTGTTTTCAAGAGCTTAACTCCTTATGTGGATCATGTCATGGCTCTCCCCAGAAAGTGCCACATGTCACTGAAGAGGTAGTTAAAACTTCTGATTAAGAGCGATTTCATAACTCTAATAAGGCACATCCTGGAGTGTCACAGGGCTGGGAATCATTTTTCTAAAGTGTGTCAGACATGAGGAATAGAATAAGGCAGTTTGTTATTCTAAGCACCTGGCCTAACCTGTGGAGTAGGGAAGGGAATGTTTATTGCACTTGTTGCTGTCAGGAAGAGCACGTAAAGATGTGACCTACAGGAAGGAAAACCAAAACACACCTGCTATAGGATGGAGCCGGGCAGGGCACAAGGTTCTAGGTGCAGCGACGAAGGTGAAAACTGTGTCTTTTGTAAGGGCAGAAGAATAAAGACAGCGGAGAGGAGAGGAGAGAAAGAAGACATAAACAGTTGGAGAGGAAAATAAGTGAACAGGACTATCCTGACTTTGGGACATACAAAGGAGCAGCAGCAGATGTTTCTAGGTGCAAACAATTGGGCTGTGACCCACGGGCAGAATGGACAGCTTAGCTTAGAAGGCTGCAGACTCCATCAGTGAGCATTGTTCCCTTAGGGACAAGGAACCAATAGGCAGAAAACAGGAATTCACATCTCCTTCCTCTCCTCTCCTTTCCCTTGTATGTTGTTCTTGGGGCCTTGACCTTCAATGTGAGGTAGGGGTAGGCGTGTGTGAGGGTGAGGAAGCAGAGCATAACTTAGGGATTATAGCGTTCCCCCTTGGAAAATACTACACTAGTGTCAAGTAAACTGTACCTTCATACTCCCAATATGAGCAATCTAGCATTTACTTAATATGATCTCAATTTCCTTGAGAAATTATTTTCTCCAAGCTTTATTTTTGGCCACATCAAGCTATTAAATGGACCACCTTTGTCTCATTTTTACTCTCCATTTTTTTTTTGAAAGTGGTAGGAAAAGTTCATTAGGAAAAAAAATATATAGTTTCAGCAGGCTGAAAGCAGGTCATCTCTAGAATGAGAATGGTCCCTGAGCTGCTTTCACTCAAGGCTAGCACTCTATCTCTTGAGCCACAGCTCCACTTCTGGCTATTTCTGTTTATGTGGTACTGAGGAATTGAACCCAGGGCTTCATGCATGCTAGGCAAGCACTCTACTGCTAAGCCACATTCCCAACAGAGAAACCTTTTATTTATCTACTTATTTTTTTGCCAGTCCTGGGGCTTAGACTCAGGGCCTGAGCACTGTCCCTGGCTTCTTTTTGCTCAAGGCTAGCACTCTGCCACCTGAGCCACAGTGCCACTTCTGGCCGTTTTCTATATATGTGGTGCTGGGGAATTGAACCCAGGGCTTCATGTATACGAGGCAAGCACTCTTGCCACTAGGTCATATTCCCAGCCCCAAAACCTTTTATTTCTTAAAAATAATTACTACCTATATTAAAAATAATATAGGCAAGTATGGTCTCTAATGCCAGCACGTAAATAGTTTGAGGCCAGCTTCTAACTTTCTCCAAAAGGGAAAAGTCCAGTTTCTAGATATTACAACTTTCTTAAAAATTTACAAATGGAGCTCAGTGCCAGTGGCTCATGCCTGTAACCCCACCTACTTAGGAAGCAGAGATCTGAGGATCACGGTTCAAAGCCAGCCGGGCACAAAAATCTGTGAAACTCCTTTCTCCAGTTAACCACCAAAAAGCCTAAGTATGACTGTGGCTCAAGTGGTAGAGCACTAGTCTTTTCTTTTTTTTTTTTTTTTTTTTTTTTTTTGCCAGTCCTGGGGCTTGAACTCAGGGCCTGAGCACTGTCCCTGGCTTCTTTTTGCTCAAGGCTAGCACTCTGCCACTTTACAACTTGAGCCACAGCACCACTTCTGGCCGTTTTCTATATATGTGGTACTTGGAATCAAACCCAGGGCTTCATGTATATGAGGCAAGCACTCTTGCCACTAGGCCATATTCCCAGCCCCAGAGCACTAGTCTTGAGCACATAAATTCATAGACAGTGAACAATCTGCACACACACAAAAAATTACAAATGGGAGTGGGGAAAATGACAGGAAGAGTGACTGATCAAGATATATTATACATGTTATACATACACATTATACATTGTACATGTTCATGTTAAATTGAAATTACTTTGTATAACTATTTGAACTATTTGAAGTTAACAAAAAAAATTACAAGTAATCAGTAATCCATTTGCTTTAAATTTCCAGAATTGAATTGTTTTCCCCCATAAAAGTAGCTGTTTTGGTGACCCAGCTATCAATGCTGCCCCAATACGTAATTCAGAGGGAGCTTCCAGGAAGTTGAAGTATACACAGTCTGGCAATTTATACTTTTATTTTACAACTTTGCTGCTTTTCTCTGATTATCAAAATAGATGCCTCTTGGGGGAGAATTCAGACATTTCAGAAACATGAATGCAGAAAGCAATTCCAAACTCTCTTAGTAAGAGCTAATCTTCTCTGCTTTTCTAACATTGACTTGAATCTTCATTAACTTTTAAAAACAATTTTTGTCTTTCTTATTTGGAACTATACTATGTTTAACACAGCAACTTGCTATATTATATATGATCTACTGTATAAACAGAAATCCACATTGTTTTTAATAGGTTGCAGAGTATTCTATGGTATGAATAAAGAATTTAGCCACATTAGTTGAAAAACATTTTTACAATTATTTCTTTGGTGAATACTTTTGTTCGCATATTCTTATGCACAGTGGAAAGCATTTCTTGGCTATAAAATCCTACAAGTGTATATGCTGGGTCTAAGGGCATATATTAACATTTTTATGAAACTATATTTAAATTTTAAATCTCCCAAATTGGTCTGTAGTTTGAAATGGCACAAGTACAATTCTTTGTTGTTTCCCAAGCAGCCTTCCCAAGCCTAGTCTTCTTTCCCTTTCTCAGAAGTCAATGAGATGACTAGTTTTCTGTCTTATATTGGCATGAGGCCTTAGGCATTTTCAGTTAGTACTTCAAAAATACCTGTAACTGAATTTTTGGGGGGTGGGGTAGGGGTTAATAAGCTTTTGACATTTCTTCCCCCAAATGACATTAGTTTTACAATTTTTTTTTGAGTTTCTAGTACAACTTAGTAACAGAGATGAAAGAAGACTAATTAAATTGCTCCAGTCTCCTTTCACTGTCATCTGATGGAGCGACCATTACACATTGATGTTTTCGTGATGATCATCTGTGTTATGAGCTGCCAGAAGCCGTACCTGCCAATTCTCATTTCCTCAGCAAATGGTTACTGTGTCTGAGGCTTAGTATTTGCCATATTAAACCTAAGTTGCCAGCTTTGGTTACCTGAAGCAACACTTCCATTTTAGAGATGACAAAGAGCATAATTTCATTTCACTTCTTCCTCTTCTTTTTTTTCTTTTCTTCTTTTTTTTTTTTTTTGCCAGTTTTGGGCTTAAACTAAGGGCCTGGGCACTGTCCCTGAGCTGCTTCTGCTCAAGGCTAGCAGCACTCTACCACTTGAGCCACAGTATCACTTCTGGCCTTTTTCTGTTTATGTGGTACTAAGGAATCAAACCCAGGGCTTTATCATGCTAGGCAAGCATTCTACCCCAAACCACATTAACAGCCCAATCATGTCACTTCTTTTTTCTTCTCTTTCTCTTTTTTCTTCTTGGTGCCAGGGATCATGTCCACAGACCCCAGGTGGTAAACATGTTACCACAGTTACATACTGAGTCCCAGAAAATAGAACTGTAAGAGCAAAGTAGTGATAAGTGCCTACCTATACTATATAATGTAAATTGATTTTTGGCTTCTGCCTGACTAACATTTTAAAGTATTTATTCTATTCATTAACTTGATGATTGCTTGTGAACATCCTCTGGAGCTAGAAGAACATCATACAAACCAGGAATTGGTAGTGTATCCCTTCAATCCCAGAACCTCCAGAGATCGAGGCAGGAGGATTGTGAGTTCAAGGTCAGCCTGGGCTATATAGCAAGACCCTGTCTCAAAAGAAAACAACAAACAAGAATTAAATCATGTAAAGTTTTACATAAACCAAATCCTAATGATGTTCTCCCCACTAGATCATACGCGTCACAAGAGGGACTTGGTTTGGCTCACTGATGTATCCTGTTTCTAGAATAGTAACGTCTAGCATATAAAAAAGGTGTAGTGGGATAGGAATGTGGCTTAGTGGTAGAGTGCTTGCCTAGCACGCATAAAGTCCTGGGTTCAATTCCTCAATACCACATGAACAGAAAAAGCTGGAAGTGGTGCTGTGGCTCAAGTAGTAGAGCGCTAGCCTTAAGCACAGTAAGGCTGATGGACAGTGCCAAGGCCCAGAGTTCAAGTCTCAGGACTGGCAAAAAAATTTTTTTAAATAAAAAAAAAAAGGTGTTTGCACATACTTTTTGGATATTATATTCTATAAAGGCAGAAATCTTGTATATGCCAAACTGAATACAAAATATAAGCCAGGTGCCTGTGGCTCACACCTGCAATTGCTTCTAACTACTCAGGAGGCTGAGATCGGGGGATCATCAAGTGGAAATGTGCCAGTTTTGAGCAAAAAAGCTAAGGAATAGGGCCCAGGCCCTTAGTTTAAAAAAAACAGTAAGATAAAGATCTTCTTCCATGAAAATCTGAGATTTCGTTAGCTGCTGCATGTGAAATATCCCTGGCTTATGTAATATTCAAGATTCTTTTTAGCCCTAACATACTATGGAATCCAATAGTTTAAAAAAAATTAGGATCCGGGCTGGGGATATGGCCTAGTGGCAAGAGAGCTTGCCTCGTATACATGAGGCCCTGGGTTCAATTCCCCAGCACCACATATACAGAAAACGGCCAGAAGTGGCGCTGTGGCTCAAGTGGCAGAGTGCTAGCCTTGAGCAAAAGGAAGCCAGGGACAGTGCTCAGGCCCTGAGTCCAAGGCTCAGGACTGGCAAAAAAAAAAAAAAAAAAAAAAATAGGATCCAAATTAATATCCTAATATATGCACTATTAGTGAAGCCAGGTGCTGGTAGTTCATGCCCCGAACCCGAATTATTTAATAGGTTGAGATCAGAGGATAGCAGTTTGAAGTTAGGCCAAGCAGAAAAAAATTTCAACTAGCCAAAGAGCAAAAGTGTCATGTACTTAATTTAAGTCTTGGTTTCAGACCAAAATAAAGAGCAGGAAAAAAAAATCTCAAAAAGATTCCATCTCCAAAATAACCAGCTAAAAGCTGGGCTTGAAACCTGGCTCAAGTTGTAGAGTGTCACAAGCTAAGTGAGAGGGAAAGAGACTCTGAGTTCAAGCCCCAGTACTGGCACACGAAAGACAACAAAAATCCCACAGTGAGAATAAGTGGGTGGATCTTTGATTTACAAAGCAGTGCATATATTTTTCTAAGCTTTGGGATCATCATTATAAAGATAAGATTTGAAAATTTAGTAATATGGTCCAAGCTATGTTATAGAAGGATTTACTTTTATGAAAAAACAAACAAGAAAAACAAAACTCCAAATCAATATGGCATCTCTTGTTAATGGAAAATACACCTATAAATATAAAAGAGCATTTTAAATGTTATTTGCATAGGCAAAAGGCAAAGGAAATATTTGTGTATAATATTTACAACAAGAATGCAGTGAAAAGACTAAAATTCAGAATCTTTATGAAGAAACTGTCTAAGTTTGGGCCTATGCTGGACAGTATGCAATATATTCTTTGGAACAAAGACAGAAGGGAGGGGAGAGAAATTTACAAGCAACAATTTTCCAGAAAAATAATTTCTAGTCTTCTAGCACTTATGTCAAGTCACCTCTTACTGGAAGTTTGGTTTCCTGTATTGAGATTTAACAGAATTCTCTTGTGGTTAGAAAATAGTATATTCTCAAGATAGTTGACTGAAAAGTGTATTTTTTTTTAAGCTTGCTTTTTTCTTTAAAGAAAACTTCACTTTTAAATGAGGAAGAATCAATCAGATTTGAGATTAACTCTTGCTGTAGAGCTGTGGTGGCTTTATTCAGCATGTTTGAGAAGGAAAATGGTCTGGAAAAGGATTTTACACAAACTCATTGATCTGTTAATAAAAACAAATTTAAAAAATGCACTGGGATAATAAGGGTGAAGATTTCCTAAAATAGAGCAGGGTAAGGAAGGCACAAGCATAAGACAGACTGGAAAATGAAGTCTGAAGAACACCAACAACTGAAGCAGTTTGGAGGTAAAGCAATGCCAGGGGCGCTGTTAAGATTAATTTACTGAGGTAAAAATGTAAGCAGAGTTAACTTGTTGAGGCTTACTTACATCAGAGGGAGAGTAGCACACTTGTGCTACTAGAACCTCAAGGAAAAGAAAATGTGCAAAAGGACAATTGTAAAGATATATGGAAACAGTAAGGAAAAAGGTTTAAGGTGAAAACGAGAGCATTTTCATAGCAGATGAAAATAGGAAAAAAACAACAACAATAGAATTAGCTTATCCATGTCAGAAACGGTGAAGTTACCAGTCTCCTGGATCTCCAAGCCCATTGGAAAAGTCAATCAAAATCTTAAAATGTTAAAAAAAAAAACAAAACACCCCACAAAACAGCAACAACAATAAACAACCCAGCACTCTTGATGATTTAAGACATCCCAAGGGGCTAGGAGTATAGGTCATGACTGAGCTCTTGCTCACCGGGCCCTGGCCCTGGATTCTATTCCCAATATGGCAAAAATAATAAAACAAAACAAAACAACTCCCCCAAACCCAAGTAACCAATCAGCGGAACAATCCTCCCTGTGAAACCTATAAAAATTCCTAAAAATAAGTTAAAAAAAAACTTAAAAAAAGCGACAGGTTGCTACGACGCTAGCAATATTTCTAGTGTAGACTTTACAATATATATATACTACTTTGTATATTAAAAGATGCTTGTAAACGTATGAGGGAAAAAAATTACTCTTCTGTGCGAAGGTTCTGGAAAAGACACTTGGTATAAACGATACACACACACACACACACACACACACACCCGGGGTTGTATATTTCATTTTATATAATATCTACGAGAGGAAGAGATGCACGGAGAACAGCCTTGACGCTCATCCAGGAGTCAGAAGCCCGGTCCCGGTGGAGGCCCAGGTCCGGGTGTGTGTGTGTGTGTGGTGGTGGGGGGGTCGATCGCTTCCCGGGGGGCCACCATACGTCGGTTCCCCGAGCCCACCCTCCGCCAGGAAAATAATCCTAAAAATAGGCCAATAGTTACTTTACCCCGGCGGCGATAACCTAATCCCCGGGCTTATTGTTGAGGAGCAGATGTCACGATGGGTGGGGCCGCCGCGCCGGGCAGCTGAAGCATGTTCGTGCCGCCCCTCGCCTCCCCGTCCGCCCTCCCCCCCCACCCCCCCCCGCACACTTTCCGTGGGGATGGAAAGGCTCCGAGAAGGTGAGGGGAGGGGAGGGGAGGGGGGGTGGGGGAAGCTCCCGATCGTCCGGGGGTGCCGCCGGGGTCGGGTGGAGGTGGGGGGGGGTGGTGGTGCCGGGGTGTGTGCCCGCCGTGTCTCCGCGGAGGCCGCCGGTGCGGACCCGGTCCGGTCCCCGGGATTAAGTTGTGCCCCGGGGCAGAGTCCGGCCCTCTCTCCCCCGCCCCCCCTCCCTCCCATGCGGGCTCCTCCACGGGACACTCGGCCCCCGGAGTCTTTCTTCTTTCCAGACGCCGACGGGGAGGCGACGCGCCGGCGGGGACGCCCGTTTCTCCCCCCCCTCCCCCCCGTACGCGCGGAGGGAACACCGCGGGTAGGAGGCCGGGGAGGCCGACGGCACTGTGGGGAGGAGGAGCAGCTTCGCCGGGGGAGGGGGGGTGGAGACCGCCGGGACGAGGGGACGAGGGGGGACCGAAATGTCTCGCTCGGAGCCCAGGCGGAGAGCTTCCGGCGGGCCACGGTGGCTTTCGGCCTAGCGCGGCCCGCATTGCCGGTCCCGACTGGACGGGAAAGGGAGTTCGGAGATAGCCCGAGCCGCGGCTCGTACTTGCCTGAGAGCGGGTGACCAACAACTGGTAGTAGTCTTTGCTCGGAGCTTGGCCTTGTCCTACAATTTCGAACAGAGTCTCCGGCAGCCAGGACGCCATCTTGGGACGCCACCGCCGTCGCTAAGACAACCAGGAAGGGGCGGGGCTTGGTGGGGGTCAGGGTGGGAGGGGGGGAGCCCCCCAAACCTTAGTTATCAAACCGAATCCCCGCTTTTCAGATGGCAGATGGTTCCTCGCTCGGGGTGACCGTCCCCTCCTCAAGGGTCGTGAGGAGCCCGGGTCCTTGAAATTTCCACATCCAGGCTCCCGGGTGACCCGAGGGGGAATTAGTTCCTGCTATCACGGAGGGGAGGGAGTGACCCCGGCGGAGGGATACCAGGCGAGTGCCCGTCTCCTTCCTGGTCCCTGGAAGGGATCGGGGAGGAGCTTGGGGAGGCCTCTGGGAGACTCGAGCCGGGCGCTGGGGAGGGACGGTCGATGTTCCGAGCCTCGCGTAGGCAGCGGGGGGCCGGCCCCGCGGACGAGCCGGGTAGCCGAGTCCGGGGTGGGGGGGGCGGGGGGAAGTAGTTCCCGGAGGGTGTTGCACAGCGGGAAGGAGGCGGCGCGGGCGGAGGCGCACGCCGGCGCGGTGCTGCGGCTCAGCTGATAATTGAAGGGACCTGAGGAGCCGCCGCCGCCGCCGCCGCCGCTGGGGGGGGGGTGGGGGGAGCGACTGGAAGTTGCCGCCGCGCCACCGAGTCCGGACCGGAGACTTTGGGGCACAACTAGGTAATTGGGGCGCAATTCTGAACGGTGGGGGCCGGCCGAGGGGAGGGGGCCGTTCTGAGGGGTAGGTGGGGGGAGGGGGAGGAGCTGGAACAGAAAGTCCCAGGAAGCCCGCTTGTGTCATCGCCGCGGTTCGGCTCCCGCTCGGCCTGCTCCCGGCGGCGGCGGCGGCGGCGGCGGCGCTGGCGGCGTCGCGGAAGGAGCGGCCCGGGGGGTTGACGGGCGAGGCGCTCGAGGGAGACCGCCGCCTGAGGGATCCGGCCGGCGGGAGTGGGGGGGGGGTCGCCAGGTGCCCCGTCGGACCCCCGCGATGAGGAAGGCCCTTCACGGAATCCGGGTAGGACGGGCGGGTCGTGGGGAGAGGAGGAGGAGGAGGAGGAGCGGGGGGGGAAGGGAGGGAGGGAGGCTGACGGGGGGCCGGAAGTGGGCTTTTGAAGCTTGGAGGGCGTCTAGGAAGAGAGAAAGTGGGGGGCCGGAAGTGCAGGTGGGGGAGTGTGAAGACGGCCAGGGTTCCCCGGAAATAGGACTGGGGGCCCGGAAACCGGCCGAGTAGAGGGTGGGAGCCGGGAACGGCCCGGAAATGGGGACTAGGGAGCCGCTCGAGTGAGCACCGTGGAGAGGGGAGCGAGGGGCTGCGGGAGCGGCCCCGCCGTGCGGGCCGCCGCCGCCGTGAGGGGGGCTCCCCGCCCGCGGGGACGGTTGGGGGCGGCCGGTCCCGGGGGCGCGGCGCAGGGCCGGCGGTGGGAAGTTGAGGCTGAGGGGAAGAGGAGGAGGAGGAGGAGGAGGAGGTGGAGGTCGGCCCCGGGGGTGGGTGGGTGGGGGGGGGGCGGTCGCGGGCCGAGGCCGGGGAACTTGGCCGAGGGAAAAAACATCTGAAGTCATGGGGGCGGACGCTGGGGGACGCGCGGTTCGCTCGGACTTGGGGGCCGGCCCGTGGTCGCCCCGATCGTGTTGTTCACATTCCAGGCGAGTCAGGCGATTCGTTTATTTATGTGCTGATTACATAAAACCTCGGAGGACGTTGGGCCGGCGGTTCGAAGCCCCCCCCCCCCACTTTCCTGCTCCACCGTAGCGAGTGGGCCTTTCACGTGAGGAAACAAGTTGGCGGATGTTCCCTTTAACGAAGGTTGCGAACCCCTCGTCTTCCCCAACTGCCCCCTTTTCGGAAAGGTGGTGTGTGTTGTGTGTGTGGGGGGGGAAGACCTGCACTACCAGAAGGGAAGACATTTTCAGAAATTAAAAAGACCCGCGAGTCGTGTGTGTGTGTCTGTGTGTGCGTGCGCGCGCGTGCGTGTGTGTGCGTGTGAGTGTTGGGGGGGATAACTTACAGGCTTGAACTACCGATGGGGATGACTTGGGGGAACTGACTCCCCCGGGGTGGCGTGGACAGAACGTGGGGGGGGCTGCTGAGCCCCGTACGTTGGGGGAGGGTGGGGGGGCTGGCTGGCTGGCTGGCGGGTGGGGGGCGGAGAGGGGGAGTGTTTCCGTGTGGACGCGTGTGCGTGGGGGTGGGGGTTGGTCGGTTGGTAGCGCAGTGACTCTGTTCCGAGTGGCCTTCTAACTAACTGCTGTCCTGCTGTCTCCCTAGTCGGCGCTCCCGATCCTGCCCGGGCTGCCCAACCACCCGACCTCCAGGCTTTCCCCAGTCTGAAGGCCCTTAAGTGGTGTGCTTAACTTTCTGTTCCTCTCCACAGACTTACTTTTTTTATTTTCTTTCTTTTTTTAATATGGCCTGACGAGTCGAAGCTCAGAATGGCTTGTCTAAAAGCAAAACAAAACAAAACAAAAAAAACCCCAAAACGTGGTAGAAAGTTGAAAAGAGCTATTGAGTGGAGTAAGAGAGGGAGGCAGGGAACAAAGGTCCTAGTTGTTTAGAAAAAAGGCAAGCAGCCTGTATTTGAGGCCTGGTGTGTGTCGCTGGTGGTGGGGGGGGTGTTGAGGGATGGAGTTATCAGAGGTATCAGAAGTAAATTGTAGATGGCTTATTAACATTTGTTTTCATATATTTAGTATTCAAATACGTTTTAACATGGTTAAGTTTTAGAGTAAACAGTTGTTGTTTTTTAACTTGCTCTCTGTTTAGCTTCCAGAAATACTGAACTGGTGTGGGTTTCTTTCACCTATGTAAAACTGGAAAGTTTCAACTTAATAGAACAGATGAACGTAGTTGGATGGAGTTCGTGGGGTTACTGTTTGCCTGTCTTTTAAATGTAAATTCCTAAGAATTACAGAATTGTAATTAAGATTATCTTAGTTTCCATCTGCTTTTCAATTTTATTCAGCTTGAATCGTTTTTAAGTCTGCTCAGCTGACTTTACTACTTTGGTCAAGCATTTTGTCTTCATTAAAAAAATTTACTTTGTAATAGTTTGTAAACTTTCACATTTAGACTTCTAGGAGGTGCTAGAATATGATTAGCATATTGGGAAAATGGGTGGTAGATCAGTTAGAGTAAAATTTATGCTTTCATCCAGCTATGTGAATTTGAAGTAATGTTGATATTTCCATTTCAGTTTTTAAGGTTATTGTATTTGTTATCTAGGTAAGATTTTATGGTCCTAACAAAGATAAGTCACTGGCTTGAAAATTCATACATTGTCAGCGACCTTGACCTGAGCACTAACCTAGCTGGTCTCCATTTTATTTTTGAAGCTCAGCATATAGAATGACTGTGAAACAAACCAAAGTGCTAAATAAGTATAAGATGCTGCTAATTTTAGAAAATTAGATTAGCTATTTTGAGCTCATTAAAGACACAGCTTGGTGGTGGTCTTTGTAAAGGGGGTTTATGACTAGATGCATAGCGTTTTATAATTAGAAATCATAGGGGATCTTATTTGGGCCTGAATTTTATCTGCTGCATTGAAAAAAAACTGCATCAAATGTCAGATACCCTTTCACATATGTCAACTAGCCAAATTTTGTAACCCTATTTAGAAAAATTTCACACATGCTTTACATTTTTAGTGATAGATTTTTCTGGCTTTCCTGAAAGTGACTACTGATATTGATTACAATTTTAGAAAACAGGTTTGATTCTTGGTCTCTGCTTTTTTTAGGGTCAAAGGAACTTTTTTCTTGCCCTTCTAAGTGAATAAGTGGGAATGTTTTTGAGCAAATGTGATGCCAGTTGTTCCTTTGTTCCTTGTTTGTAGAGGTAATTTGATGGACTCAAGTCAAAACAGTAACCTACTTGTTGCTTCTCATCTTCACTCAAGTTGCTTATTGCCTTTGCAGCAACCTGAATTATATGCTTTACACTCATTTAAACCACAACACAAGCACCTACTATGTACAGAATGTAAAGAACAATTGACTTCTGCTCACTTCCTCAGACTGCTTTCTACCTTATATTTTTCTCCTTGCATTTTTTTTTTTTTTTGCGTGTCCTGGGGCTTGAACTGAGGGCCTGGGCGCTGTCGCTGAGCCTGTTTGTGCTGTAGGCTAGCGCTCTACCACTTAAAACACAGTGTCATTTCCAGCTTTTTCTGAGTAGAGTTTCATGAACTTTTGCCCTGGCTGGCTTCAAACCATGATCCTTGGATCTCAGCCTCATGAATAGCTAGGATTATAGGCATGAGCCACCAGCTCCTGGCCTTCGTTGTTGTTTTGGTGGTTTATTACAGATAAGCATCTCAGGCTGGCTTTGAACCCTGATACTCATATCTTTATTTATTTTTTTTTGCCAGTCCTGGGTTTTGGACTCAGGGCCTGAGCACTGTCCCTGGTTTCTTTTTGCTCAAGCACTCTTACCACTGGAGCCTCAGCACCACTTTTGGCTTTTTCTATATATGTGGTGAACCCAGGGTTTCATGCATGCTAGGCAAGCACTCTACCATATTCCTAGCCCTGATACTCGGGTCTTAAGACTCCTAAGTAGCTCAGATTACATATGTGAATGCTTGTGTCTCTTAATTTTTTTATTTTTATTTTGGTGCTGGTCCTGGAGCTTGAACTCAGGGCGTGGGTCCTGTCCTTGAGCTTTTTATCAAGGTTAGTCATAATGCAATGCCCCCTTAAGTTTTTTTTTGGTGGTGAATTAGAGAAAAAAATCCTTGGGCTTTCCTCTTGGGGCTGGCTTTGAACTGTGATCCTCAGATCTCAGGTAGGATTACATTTGTGAGCTACTATTAGTGGCTGGCTTCTCCTGATTTTTAAATTAAAAAAGCATCCTCGCTACCCCCCCAATACTAGGACTTGAACTCAGGGTTTTCTTGCTCAGACTGGCTATCTACTAACTTATACACTATCTCCAGCTCTAGTTTTCTTGGTTATTTTTGAGTCTCATGGACTTGTTTGCCCTAACTGGCTTTCAGCTGTCATTCTTCAGGTCTCAGCTTCCTGAGTTGCTAAGATTACAGTCAGTGCTACCTGTGATAGCTGAGTCTTGAGTAAAATTTAATTTGGCTAATGGTTTGTGTCTGGCTTTTTTTTTTCTTTTGGCCGGTACTGGGGCTTGAACTCAGCCTGGGCACTGTCCTTGAGCTTCTTTTGCTCAAGACTAACACTCTTCCAGTTGAGCCACAGCACCACCTTTTTTTTTTTTTTTGGCCAGTCCTGGGCCTTGGACTCCAGGCCTGAGCACTGTCCCTGGCTTCTTCCCGCTCAAGGCTAGCACTCCGCCACTTGAGCCACAGCGCTGCTTCTGGCCGTTTTCTGTATATGTGGTGCTGGGGAATCGAACCTAGGGCCTCGTGTATCCCAGGCAGGCACTCTTGCCACTAGGCTATATCCCCAGCCCCACAGCACCACTTTTAGCCTTTTCTGTTTATGTGGTACTGAAGAATCGAACCCAGGGCTCCATCAATGCTAGGCAAGCTCTCTACCACTAAGCTATATTCTTAGCCCTGCTTTGTGTTTTTAAAAGTATATATAGCTCACTTAAATCTAGTCTTTATTGATATATTCAAAATATTGGCAAAAAAAGTTTGCTTTCTAGACTGAGATAAGTCTTTTCGGTAGTTTTTCTTTGAGACCTTTCAGATTTTGGTTGTGTTTTCTTTCTTTTTTTTTGGCCAGTGCTGGGGCTTGAACTCAGGGCCTGAGCACTGTTCCTGGCTTCTTTTTGCTCAAGGCTGCACTCTGCCAACTTGAGTCACAGCGCCACTTCTGGCCTTATATATATATATATATATATATATATATATATGTGGTGCTGAGGAATCAAACTTTGGGCTTCATGTATACGAGGCAAGCACTCTTGCCACTAGGTCATATTCCCAGCCCCGTGTTTTCTTTCAGTTGAGTTAGCCAGAAGAAAAACAAATTTAGTATACAGGCCTATTTATTTAGTTTTTTGTTTATACTTAATTAAAAAGTAACCTAGAGCAAAGCTGCCTGTGATCTAACTTCAACAGTGCTTTTCACTAAAGGAAACTTACTTTGAAGGAAAAGGCACGGTTCTAGCCATGCCCAGACATCTGAGTTTTACGAACTTATCTGCCCTGTGCTGGCTTTGAACTGCTGGCATTGAACTTCGATACTCAGATTTCAGCCTCCTGAGTGGCTAGGATTACAGGCATGAGCCATAGGCACCCAGCTCATGTATGTTTTTAGTGGAAAATGGAGACCTAATTTCCATTTATGTAGTGGATACTAGGATATTGGCCTACACAGATGAATTAGAACATAAGGCCTTTAATCCACTTTACTGTAGCATTAGCTGTTGACTCAACACCCTTTATCCCATACAAAAGTATCCTACTTGAAAATAATTGAGTGTAGTGTTTGTTAGTTGATTTAAGAATCCTCTGGAGGAAGCCTCCTCAGCCTCCAATGAGGTGGGACTTGAGGTGTATGTTGCCATGTTTGACTTAATTAAAAGCTACACTGGAAATGCAAATGTGTTTGGTATGATGTGAAGTGATTGGTGTTTCCAACCAATTTCTAATATTGTTCATCATTTCAGTTAATTCTTTTTAATTTTTGCCAGTTCTGGGGCTTGAACTCAGGGCCTGGGTACTGTCCCTGAGATTCCTTTGCTCAAGGCTAGCACTCTACCACTTGAGCCATAGTGCTATAGTGCCTCTTCAGGCTCTTTTTTTTTTTTTTTTTTTTTTTTTTTTTTGAGATTTTTGGCCAAAGAGTAGTATGCTATCACATTGAGCTCCACTTTTAGCTTTTTTTTGGGGGGGGGGTGGGAGGTGTTGTTAATTGGATAAAAGAGTTTGAAACAGACTTACCTGGTCAGGGCTGGCTTTGAATATCCATCCTCAGATCTCAGCCTCCTAAGTAGCTAGGACTACAGATGTGAGCCACTAGCACTTGGCTCCATTCATGGATTAATTTTTTTTTTTTTTTTTTTTTTGGCCAGTCCTGGGCCTTGGACTCCGGGCCTGAGCACTGTCCCTGGCTTCTTCCCGCTCAAGGCTAGCACTCCGCCACTTGAGCCACAGCGCCGCTTCTGGCCGTTTTCTGTATATGTGGTGCTGGGGACTCGAACCTAGGGCCTCGTGTATCCGAGGCAGGCACTCTTGCCACTAGGCTATATCCCCAGCCCTCATGGATTAATTTTTAAAGGCTATTTATAAACTCAAGAGTCTATAGGCAGTTTTCAAGACTTCAAGTTACAAATTTTCAATGTGTATTTTAATCAGCTTGTTGGCTGTCATAACCAGTTCTATCCTGATTTTAAAACTCCTATTCATTTCTACCCCTTTGGCAGCACTTGAGTACATAGATATACTTTGTGCTGCTTTCTAAAGATCAGATTAAGCTGGGAACCAGTGGCTCACACCTATAATCCTAGCTACTCAGGAGGCTTAGATCTCGAATCTCGGTTCAAACCCAGCTTGAGTAGGAAAGTTCATGAGACTCATTATATCCAATAAACTACTCAGGCAAAGCCTGAAGTGGCATAGTGGCTTAAATGGTAGAGCACTAGTTTTGAGTAAAAGGACCTCAGGGACAACACCCAGGCCCTAAGTTCTAGCTGCAGGACTGGCATAAAACAAACAAAAAAATCAGATTAACTCAAGTAAAAAATACTTTGGTTGGTAAACATTTGATGCCCTGGAAACTTCAAGTGAATTTTTACTGAGGGCCTATCTGAATTTCACTGTTGGGATGTAATTTAAGCTGCTTTGTGTCCTCAGAGAGCAGGTTCAGCGAGATAGTATGTATGGAGCATATCCCTCTCTTAACTAAAAAACTTAAGTGCTTATTGTTGACTTGTAAAGAGCAAGTATATGAAAATGCTATTTTTTTTAATGGCCTCAGTGTTTTGTAATTGCTTCTTGTGGTTTTTTGCACCGTTGTTATAGTCAGATTGAATTGCTTTCTGTGAAAACACAAAGGCACTTCTTAGCATTCTTGGTCTTTTAATTGTTTTGTCTACTTGTCGCATTTAAGAGTTTGTTTTGTATAATTAGTTAATACCTTAATTAGATCTTTAGATTTTTGAGGGAGTTACAGTGTTATTATGTAGCCCAGGCCAGTCTGAAACTCTTGTCTTGTCTACTTTATTTACTTTTTTTGGTGGTGGTCTTGGGCCTTGAACTCAGAGCCGAGGCACTGTACCTGAGCTGTTTTGCTCAAGGCTAGTGCTTTGCCACTTTAGCCACCTTCCCACTTCCCCTGTTTAGGTTGTCAATTGGAGATAAGGGCCTCACATACTTTCTTGCCCAGGCTAGCTTTGAGCTGTGTAATCCTCAAATCTCAACCTCCTGAGTAGCCAGGATTATAGGCATGAGTCTCCCTCTAGTGCTAGGCTATTTTATTTATTTATTTTGTCCAGGTGGCTCATGCCTGTATACTAGCTTTGTGGGAGGCTAAGATCTGGATTTTTATGGTTTGATGTCAGTGCAGGTAATGGTTTGCTAGCCTCCCATCCCCCAGATAACCAGCAAAATAGTAAGTAGAGCTGGAGACTTGGCTTCAATAGTAGAGTGCTAAACTAGCAAACTCAAGGCCCTGAGTTCAAATTTCAGTTATTGCCCCCACTCACCTCCATCCCCCAGTAAAAGGTGAATTTTGACTGGCATTGAATTTAATTTTTGTATTTACTTGGTATAGTATTGGTTTTCAGTTACTGAATAGAAATTTCTATAGTATTGGTTTTTAGTTACTGAATAGAAAGTTCTACTTTTGGAATATAAAACATCTGTTTACAGGTATTGGCTTTAGGGCAATTATTAAAATTGAATAAGGTGGGGCTGGGAATATGGTCTAGTGGCAAGAAAGCTTGCCTCCTATACATGAAGCCCTGGGTTCGATTTCCCAGCATCATGTATATAGAAAACGGCTAGAAGTGGCGCTGTGGTTCAAGTGGCAGAGTGCTAGCCTTGAGCGGGAAGAAGCCAGGGACAGTGCTCAGGCCCTGAGTCCAAGGTCCAGGACTGACAATAAATAAATAAATAAAAATAAAATTGAATAAGGTGAATAAGTTTTGTTTTTTTTTTTGGTCTCAGGGTCCTTTGCTCCTAGGCCTCAGCATTTTCACTCATAGCTGATGCTCTGTGATTTGCTTCCAGTTCCACCTTTTTGTTGGTTAACTGGAGATAAGAGTCTTGGATTTGTCTTCCTGATCTGGCTTTAATTGTGACTCTCAGATCTCAACCTCCTCAGTTATTAAGATTATATGCCTGAGTCATTTGTTATCCAGCAAAATTGAAAATTTGGTAAATTGTTTGATAACTTTTACATTCCTTTTAGAATTTTACAGTTTTTAAACTATTTATATGTATACAGTATAAGTGAATTATTTATAAGTGCAGTTACAAAAGTTTAAAAATGAAATAAACATCTAATTTTTAAATTTCTGTTTATGAATTATGCAGCTCTGTTGATATGGAGAAATGCTCAGATGGGGAGAAGTCCTCCATCACTTCACATTATTGTCACTCTTTTTTTTGTTTTTCCAGTTCTGGGCCTTGAACTCAGGGCTTGAGTGCTGTCCCTGAGCTTTTGTGCTCAAGGCTAGCATTCTACCACTTGGGCCTCAGCTCCACTTCCAGCTCTTTGTCATTAATTGGAGATAAGTGTCTCATGGACTTCCCTGCCTGGGCTAGCTTTGAACTGTGATCCTCAGATCTCAGCTTCTGAGTAATCACTGGCATGAGCCACCAGTGCCTGGCATTGGCAGGCACTGATTTGTTTTAAATCATTGTGTGATCTGCCATTTCTCAGTACTTAATTTTGTGAAGGTGCACATCCAAAGCAAATGGTGCCCAAAGAACAAGGCAAAAGAGAAATGTGCTTAGTTGCAATGATGAGTGAAAATTTGAGATTTGTTGAATAGCCTGTGTTTTAGCAGAAATTGGGTGGTGGTATGGGAAAAATTAAGCATCTGCAATGTAATACTGATCTCTATGTATCCTGAGCATTTTTATTTTTCCTCAGTGTCATTCTCTTTTGGAACCATGTGTGGATATGAAGTATTAATGGTATTTATGTGGTCGTTTAATCAAATTAAAATTTTAATAGAATATTTGCTTAATCCTCTAGCTCATGTCATAGTAAACAGGGTCCCATTTGTTTTATTTACTTACTTTATCTTCTGTGCTGAGCATTGGACTTAGAGGGCCTTGGGCACGCTAGGCAAGCATTCTACTATTGAGCTATACCCCAGTCTCCCTTTTTATTTCATTTCTTCACAGTACTGTAGTTTGCATTCAAGACTGTGCATCCCACACAAGTGCTTTGCCACTTGGGCCATACTTCCAGGATGTTTTGCTTTTGTTATTGAATAGGATCTTGAACTGTTCTGCAGACTGTTCTTATATTACTTTAAAAAATCTATTTATTATATCATTTCTAAGGTTTGAACTCTGCCCTTGAGCACTGTCCCTGAGCTTTTTTGCTTAAGGTTAGCATTCTACGACTTGAGCCACAGCTCCACTTCCAGCTTTTTCATGGTTAATTGGTGATAAGATTTTTCTCCTTGGCCTTGCTTCAGGTAAGATTTTTCTCCCTGGGCTTGCTTCGGATATTGATACTCAGATCTCAAGCCTCCTGAGTAGCTAGGATTACAGGTGTAAACCACCAGGCTTGGCAGTATAACTTTTTCTATGTGTGTTCAAGGCTAGTGCTCTACAACTTGAGCCACAGCTGCTCCATGTATGGCTTTTTAAATAGTTTTATTGAAGATAGTCTAAAAAAGTCTCAGGGACTTTCCTGTATTGGCTTAAAACCAAGATCCTTAGATCTCATCCTGGAGTAGCTAGGATTACAGGCATGGATCATACTTAATGCTCCCTTCATACTTGAGATATGTGCTCCCATGCCCTGCTTTTTTGTTTGTTTTTGTGAAGGTTTCAGAGTTTGAACTCAATGTCATGATCTTGCTCAACTTTGCTGGTTAGCTAGTACTCTACTACTTAAGCCTGCTCCAGCCAGAGTGCCTAAGCTTTTTATTGATGAAGATTGAGGTGGGTAGTCTTGTGAACTCTATGATGACATCAAATTTTCACCTCTGTCTCCTGAGTGTCTGGATTTACAGGTTAAGTTGCTGTGCCTTTTTTTTTTTTTTGAAGGCAGTATGATCGTGAATTTCCAGTCTGCCCATGAACTCCTCTTCTTCCTCTGTTTCCTGAGTACTGAGGTTACAGTCAAATGAGCAACCATGCACAGCTTATTGTTTTCTTGTAGACTTGAATTAAATTTGATTTCTCTGTGGTAGTAGACATGTTAGCTGTTAGTGTAATGTCATGACTCCAAATCACACCTGTCTGTATCTGTAGCTAGGTACCTGTGGCTCATACCTGAAATCCTAGCTATTCAGGAGGCTCCGATCCCAGGATTGTGGTTCAAAACTAGCTTAGGCAGTAAAGTCCATGAGACTCTTAGCTCCAGTTGACCACCAAAAAGCCAGAGGTGGAGCTGTAAGCTCCAGCACAGTGCTTAGGCCTTGAGCTCAATCTCTAGGACTTGTGAAACCCCCTTCCCCCCAAAAAAGAAAAAAATCAATATATACACACACAATACACGTGCTCACACATACTACCTATTCGTAAAGTTAGGAAGGCTGCAGTTCAATATTTGTAGAATTTTGTTGGACTTTGGGGGGGAAAAAGTGTGAACTTTTAGTGCTATCATAGCCAAGAATGTCAGTTTGGCAAAGCAGATATGAAGCTTCATATTTTCCTTTATGAAACCTTTATTTGCATTTCTTCTATTCCTATGGGGAAAGTCATTAGACTTAGGTAATTTTGCCCCAATCCTTTCCTTGTCCATCCTGGATTCATATGCATTTGTATTTTTCTCTTAGTAGATGTCAATGATTACATTGAATTTTGAGAGAAAACTTGCTTTGGGTGCTGCAATTTGAACTTAGTGCTTCATGCTTATTGGGTTAGGCACTGTATTTCTTTAACCATTCTTAACAGCCCACTAAAAGTAATTATATATGCTAGTATTGGGGCTTTGAACTCTGGACCTCTAGCTCTTGCTCAGCTCACCTTTTTTCTTTTTTGCTCACAGCTGCCCTGTTTGTGGCTAGCCATCTTCCACTTCTCTTTCTGGTTAATTGTAGGTAAAGTCTCAGGGATTTATCATTCCCTCCCCGCCTCACTGTGATTCTTAAATCTTACTAGATTCTTCACTCGTTAACAGTCATGTTGCCTGGCTTCCTACAGCCCTTTTTGCTCTGCTTATTTTTTGACATTGGCTCTCTCTTTGCCTGGACCAGCCTGATCTGCAATCTTTCTATTTATACTTCCTGGTATAGAGGTACACTTACTGCCGTAGTATGTATGACAGACACTCCTCACCACTCTAAGCGTTTTTCTGTTGAGAATGGAGTCTTGTGAATTTTTTGTTAGCCATGAACTGTGATCTTGATGTCAGTCTGTGTTGATAGGATGAGCATGCCACTTTTTGTTTAGCTTGGCTGTTCTCAAACCTCAGTCTTCCCAATCTCCACCTCTGAGTAAGCTAGTAGTATAGGTGTAAGCTACTGGCACCCAGAAGATTCAGTAGACTTTAACTGTGTGATCAAACCTGTTCAGTTGTCATTAGGAATATATTTTTACTTCAAAATGCTTTTAAGAAAAAATTCCTGGCTGAGAATGTGGCTTAGCAGTAGAGTGGTAGAGTGCTTGCCTAGCATGCATGAAGCCCTGGGTCCGATTCCTCAGCATCACATAAACAGAAAAGGCCAGAAGTGGCGCTGGGGCTCAAGAGTTACAGTGGTAGCCTTGAGCAAAAAGAAGCCAGGGACAGTGCTCAGGCCCTGACTCCAAGCCCCAGGACTGTCCAAAAAAAAAGAAAAGAAAGAAAAAAAATTGCTGCTTTAGCTTTATCATGACTCACCCGGAGGGTTACCAGAATAGTTGTTTTCTTTTTGTTTTGTTCATTTATCTGTCTGTGGGGAGGGTTAAGGGGAGGGGCACAGAAATAGGACAAAGGGTGAACAAATGCCACAGTAGTACCCTAGGCACTATGTTGAAAATGAACTATACAACTTGTGGGTGGGATGGGAGAATGAGGGAAGGTGTAACTGCAATCCTTCTGTACATCACCTTTATAATAACAATAGAAAAGATACTCTTTAAAAAAAAAATCTGGTCCAGCTCAATCATGACTCACCCTGAGGTTTACCAGAAAAGTCTATTAGAGGTGAAGGGATATCCTCCCCACCCCCAAAGGCAGGATTCTTTAAGAGGTGGTGGTGGTGGTGTTGTCTATGTTGAATTCCCTGGGTTTGAGCTCAGTTTGAAGCCTCTGGAGTAGTTTGGCACAGTTAAGACCTGTGCTGTATTTCTTCAGCAGTGGTAAATGGATGAAGTGAGATAGAAGGAATTTGGATAGTAAGCATTGTCTTCTGCCTGTGGTCTTTCTATTTCTTATCTCCTGCTTAATTTTTCACTTTAGTATTATTTGCTGTTCATATTCTGTCCCTAGTAGATTTAGAAATTTTGTGGCTGTGATTTTATTGAGCCATCTATATATAGTTGAGCTGCTTATTTCAGTAAAGATGGAGGAGGAAACCAACATATTGTGATGGATTGATACATATTTTAATATATTCAACAATTATGCTTGATACAATGTTTAGAGAAGAATCTTTTACAGTACTGTGTTATCACATAAAATGCTGATTTTTTTCATAAAGCTGTATATAATACTGTACAAATAAAAGTTATAAAATGAATTTGATAGGTATGAGCTATCCTTTTAAGAGTCAACATGTAAGAGACCAGGAGGCCCGAGTTCTAATAACATTAAGCTTAGATGCTCTATTACAGATGAAGTTCCTTTGAACTTTGCTTTTATTGAATGATGCTGTTTTTTAAATTTTGTTTTGTTTTTGTGTGTGGGTTCTGGGGCTTGAACTCAGGGCTTGGGCACTGTCCTTGAGCATTTGTGCTCAATACTGGTGCTCTACTTGAGCCACACCTCCAAATTGCAGCTTTTTTGCTGGTTAATTGGTAATAAGAGTAACTTTTCTGCCTGGTCTGGCTTAGAACTGCAATCCTCATATTACAGGTGTGAGCCACCAGTGCCTGGCTAATGCTTGCTTTTACAATAATCCTGGGTTTGCATGTTGTTCCTAGACAAAAGCACAGAACTGTATCTGAAAAGTAAAGCAGAAAGGATTGGGAGTGTGGCTTAAGTGATAAAGCATCTGCCTAGCAGGTTCAAGGCTCTGAATTCAAACCCTAGTACTGCCCCAAACACCTCACAAAAAACAATAGTTTTCTAAGGTTTGTCCTTGTTTGTATCTATCTTGGTCATTTTTAGTTTTTCTTGTACCTTAACACAATCCAGTTGACAAAAACTTCATTTGTGAAAAATAATTGCACTAACATTTATTTTTACTAGGCTGAAGAAAATATTCTACAGTCTTAAGGCTTTCATTGTTCAACTTAATGATTGTGTCCGTTTGAAGAAGGCTAGTAGTTGAAGGTCCTGTTCATGTGGATATGAACATGATTTCTCTCCAGTTCCTCTCATTGGTGCTAGGGATTGCACCTAGGACATAAAAGGGCTTAAACACACTGTCAGTGAATTACTCCCTTAATGTTTTGAATGTAATGACTATTTACCTGAGAAATTTTTGTTTTAAGGGTACAAAGCTTGAGAGCCTACATAGGGTGTCAAAGATCCTTTGTAATGTCTCATTATTGCCATATATGTCTGAGTGTGTGTGTATAGATATATGTGCATATATATATACACATATGTGCACACATACATATTTACCTAAGGAAAAGATGCAGTGCTTGGTTTATGAAAATACATTTGTATTTATCTTATTAAATTTGTTTTCAATAAGGGTTTTAAGACACTGCTAGCTAGTACTTCAGATTGTGCTTCACTGGGATAGAGTAGTATACTAGATACCATCTCTACTGCAGAGTTGGGTGTGATACATTAATTCTACATGATTTACATGTTATGTTACCAGAAAAATTGTGCCCATCCTGTTACAACATATATGCGCAAGAATTTCTTTTATACTGGGAATTCTTACAAGAGAACTGTGGAAAGATACAGTGTTACTGTGGTCACTCCTCAAATGGTAGAGGATAGGATTTGTTTTCTTTTGTATTTTTACCTTTGAAGGACCTGTTTTCTTTTATCTCACACTGTTAGAATTGAGAGAAAAGAATTTAAATTCTGAATTAAAGTATAGATTGACATATTTAGGTCAGGGATGGTTTACTTTATATTCATAAACTTGTTTTCATATGATAAAATCTCTATGGACATTTAATAATAAAACAAATGGCTTAACAGTGACTTTTGAGTCAGGAATGCCAGTAATCATAGTTACGCAGGAGGCTGAGACCTGTAGTAACATACCAGCCCAGGCGGAAAGTTTGCAAGACTTTGTCTCAAATTACATGACAAAGTGTTGTATGGAGGCATTACTCAGGTGGTAGAGTGCCAGCCATGAGCAGGAGATCCAAGTGAGAGCAAGGTCTTCTTCGTGCCCTGCTGCTGGGGCATACACATATAAAGAATGATTAAAAATAAAGCATGTTTCCTTTGGTTATAATACTTTAATGTTTTGTTTGGATCTGTAGGGTCTTGTTGTCTTTGTTTTGTTGCAGGCAGGCCTTAAATTCTGTTCTCAAGCCTCAGTTCTGAGGCATGTGCTGTTATCTCCCTCCCTTCTTCTTTCCCTTCCTCCTCCTCCTCTCATATGAAAGATTTCAAATATAAAAATGTAATTGTATAATGAGCTTTTGCTTAGGTTAGGCCCCCAACTAAAATACTATCAACTCATAGCTACTTTTTTTGTGTGTGTGCCAGTTCTGGGGTCTAAACTCAGGGCCTGGCACTGTCCTTTATCTTTTTCACTCAAGGTTAGCCACAGTTGTATTTCTGGCCCTTTTCTAGTTAATTGGAGCTAAAAATTTCATGGACTTTCCTGCCTGGGTTGCCTTCCAGTCATGAGTCTTAGATCTCAGCTTTCTGAGTGGATTGGATTATGTTCTTGAAGCACTCAGCCTTTATTAGAAAAAAGTATATATATTTATAATTTTCAAACAGTTATACAAAGGGATTACAATTTAACGTACATTTATGTTTACAGTGAAACAGCTGCCCCTTCCATTATTTTCCTTTTCATTCACCTACCCTTTTCCTACCACTGTTGCATAGTTTCCTAGTTCCATTTCATGACTATGCACATTTGAGTCTGAACAACTTTTTAATGTAAGACTACAAACAGGGTGGAAAGGTCAGCATGGACTTTTAGTCTGCCACATAGCAGACTACTTCCTCCCATAACAGCACATACTTCCTCCCACCTCCCATCTATATACTCATGGTCATCCCCCACACCAGTTACTTTGAAGCAAATTTCAGTTGTTAATACATTAGACTGCTTCTTCAAAAAATGAGTGCTCTTTAAAGATAGAAGCTAATATTAGGGTCACATAAATAATATTTCCTTCATATCTAAGGCTCTTTGCCAGGTGCTGGTGGCTTACACTTGTAGTCTATCTACTCTGGAGGCTCAGATCTAAGGATGATAGTTCAAAGCTAGCCCAAGCTGAAAATTCCAAGAGACTCTTACTCCAAATAACAGCACAAATTTGGAAATGCAAGTGCAGTTCAAGTGGTAGAACACCACTGTTGTGGGAGAAAGGTGAGAGTGTAAAGCCCTGAGTTCAAGCCCTAGTGTACATGCACCTCCCACAAATTGAGAATTATCTACTTAGTATTTCTATTCTCTCAGTGTCTATGCTTTCATGATGTTAATTTCTCTTCTCTCTTCATCTCTTGTCTCTCTCCACTCTTCTCTCTGTGCTTGTTGCTCCTGGGACTTGAACTCAGGGCCTGGTCTTGTCCCTGAGCTTTTGTGCTCAGTGCTAGTGCACTACTACTTGAGCTACAGTTCACACACAGAAAATGGTAGAGTGTTGTTGACATATGGTGGTTTTCTAGACTTAAAAAAAATCATATGCAAACAAATATATCTTACTCGTTAAGTCTCAGTTTAAAATACCTCTTTAAAATCTGAACCCAAACTAGCTCTTCCTTTCCTCTTCCCTTTTTCTTGCTCCATCCTGTTTTTCTCCAGTTGGATTCATTATGGTACTTGGCATAATGGGTGAAGTTAAGATTATTTCTCTATCATGGTGAAGATTGTTGATACCTGTTAAGTGACTTTGATGTTGTGTATGCCCTTGGATGTCACTGCTGTATGTATATAGACAGCTCTACCACTTTTTTAAGTCCTCCTTAATCAATGTTACAGAATTGATGCTTCGTACTTTATTAACTACTCCCTGACAGAAATGATTTGGACCATCTCTCTCTCTGTTCTTTTGGTTACTTGGTGGGGCTTGAACTCTGGGCCTGGATACTGTCCCTGAGCTCTTCAGCTCAAGGCTAGTGCTCTACCACTTGAGCCACAGTGCCACTTCCAGTTTTTGAATGGTTAATTGGAGATAAGTCTCACGGAGTTTCCTGCCTGGGCTGGCTTTGAACAGTGATCCTCAACTCTCAGCTCCTGAGTAGCTAGGATTTGTAGGTATGAGCCACCGTTGCCCAGCTCTATCTCCGTTTTTCTATTAGGACATACTACAGGGAACTGTTTTAAGTACACAGTCCTTATACATTTGTGTAAATATTTAGGTCACAGTACTAGAAAATTCTTAGAAATGTGGAGCATTGGTGGCTCACACCTGCTACTCAGGAGGCTGAGATCACAGTTTGAAGCCAGCCTGGGCAGGAAAGTCGCTGAGACTCTTGTTTCCAGTTACAGAAAAAGCTGGAAATGGTGCTGTGGCTCAAGTGGTAGAGCACTAGGAGTAAAAGGAGCTCAAGGACAGTGCCCAAACCCAGGATTCAAGCTCCAGGACTGGCAAAAAAGAAAACTGAAAATTCTTAGAATATTGATGGATTTTAAGGATATGGGTAGCAGTTTTTAAGTATGTGATCTAATAGTTATATAAAAATTGCAAAAGAATTAATGTGATAGACAAAACAGTCATAAACCCATGTCATTCCTCACACCTAGCTGAAATGAATTACTAAGTTGATTTGATATTTTCTGGATGACATACATGATCTTTTTTTTTTTTGGCCAGTCCTGGGCTTGGACTCAGGGCCTGAGCACTGTCCCTGGCTTCTTTTTGCTCAAGGCTAGCACTCTGCCACTTGAGCCACAGCGCCACTTCTGGCCATTTTCTGTATATGTGGTGCTGGGGAATCGAACCCAGGGCCTCATGTATATGAAGCAGGCACTCTTGCCAGTAGGCCATATCCCCAGCCCCTGACATACATGATCTTAAACAAAAATTTGACATTGCCTTCTTCACCTTTTGGTAACGATGTAGTCTGTATCTTTTTCCCCCCCAAAGCTTGAGTTCAAGTTACTAGCTTTTTTTCCTCCTCTGAGCCTAACTATAAACTTAATAGCTTATGTTTGAAGTTGTAGTATTGTTGATGACAGGTTACTTATACATTGTTTGGAAAAGGTTGTTTTAATCTGTGATTACTTAGTACTCTTTGGGGGGTAGGGAGGCAGTGCTGGGGCTTGAACTGGGGTCTTAAATATGCTAAGCAAATCACCCTGTCACTGAGCTATACCACCAGCCCTGGGGAAAACCTTTTTTTTAATTGTTCAAAAGCAGGCATAGGGCTTTCTTGCATAGTAGCATCTGTGATCTCATTATATAGTAGTAGAGTTTGTAGCAGTGACAAGAATATGTTGAGAATATTCTAAATTTATTGCCTCATTTTGTTCTAAAGGTCATTAAACATGAACTTGTCTATAGAGAACATCTTAATATAATCTACAAGGTGTACGTAGTGTTACATTTTCCCATGAGGGAGGGAGAGGAATTTACAAGTCATTCTTTCCTCTCAGTAGGTCTTTCCATCTTTAATAAATGATATTATATCTCCACTAGGAAGAATTTCTAAAGTACTCAGGAAGTGTTAATATAGTTGTAGAAAATGAAGTTAAGTTGAATTTTAGAGACCTTCCCTTTGAATTTTATTAGTCTTCTACCCTTTCCCCTTTGTTTCTTCATTAGTAGAATACATCTTTTAAGAGGATGCACAAAAAAATGGTAGTGAGAAGCTGATCCCTACTGATTTGCTAATTTTGGTATCCAGGAGGATGGCAGACCTGTTAAAACTAGTTTTAAAACTATTTGGGCACATGAACTAACACATGCTGACTGTGTAGTCTAATCTTAAGACTTTTAAGAAATACTAAATGCAATTAGTGCTCAAAGATTAAGATATATGAGCTATGACAGGATTTTAGGGGAATGAGTTGTTTATGTTTGAAGGTGATTAACAGGATTTTGTTGTTTTTGTTTTTTGCTTTTCTTGGTGGGCCAGTCCTGGGGCTTGAACTCAGGGCCTGAGCACTGTCCCTGGCTTCTTTTTTGCTCAAGGCTAGCACTCTGCCACTTGAGCCACAGCGCCCCTTCTGGCCATTTTCTCTATATGTGGTGCTGAGGAATCAAGCCCAGGGCTTCATGTGTATGAGGCGAGCACTCTTGCTACTAGGCCATATTCCCAGCCCTGTTTTTTTTTTTTTTTTTGAGATGCGTTTTACTAGAGATCCTAGCCTAGCCTCAAGCTCGCAGTCATCCTGCTTCCTTGTTGCTACTTTAATGTTTGACTCATGAATATATAATTCTGTTGTCATTTTTTGAAAATTTACTTTATATTTTGTATTCACCTGTTAATGTGAAATATTAAAGTGTCCCCAATTTTTTTACATCATTTTTTAAAGGTAGTATATTGTGGCTTCTTTTGTTGGTGGGTGGTGGCGAGGAGGGGAGAGTTGTCACGGGGCTTGAACTCTGGTCCTGAATCTTAAATTAAAAAAAAATAATAGCACTGATATTCAAAAGTGAAAGAAAAATACCTGGATGCTGATGGCTCATGTCTGTAATCCTAGCCGCTAGGAGGCTGAGATCTGATGAAGAATCATGGTTCAAAGCCAGCTGGACTAGAAAAGTCCATGAGACTCTTTATCTCCAAGTAAGCACCAAAAAATCCAGAAGTGGAGCCTGTGACTCAAGTGGTGGAGTGCTAGCCTTGATCAGAAAGCTCAGGGACAGCACCCATGCCTCGGGATCAGTAGCTAGGCCCCATGTTCATGCCCTAGGACATAATTTTTTTTTTTTAAAAGACTCCATTGAGTCCCTACATTTCTTATAGAAGGATCATTCATATTAAGAAAATTGTTTTGAGCTAAATTGTTTAAAAATACTTCATAATTTCTTGTTTCTGATAACTCAGTGAGATAGGTAACGGGCAGATTTTATAGAAGTAAATGAAATGTAGAGATTCACTTGTTCAAGGTAAAGCCAGAGGGGCTGGGACAGTTGCTCAGTTTCTTCTGCTTACGCCCTTTTCTCTCCCATTTCCCTAGTGAGATACTATACTTTTTTCTTTTATTAATTTATTTGATAAAGTACTAGAAATGTGGAAATAAAGACAGCTATATGTGCGTTAATTTTCTTCAAATTGAGAGTTGGACTATTCACAAAATACATAATTTGGCTAGATTTTTTACCACATGGCGTGAATGTTATTCTCCTGACTTTTTACCAAGTCAGTTGCAATTTTTAGAAGACAGTGAATTCTATCAGATTAAATTGTGTGCATATATTTTCCTCATTTTTGACACTTATTTTTTTCCTGTGTTATATATATATCTAACCAGTTCGGTTTTTGTCTTTTTTTCCTTCAGTGAATGGTAGTGTCTAGAAAGGGTATGTCCCTTCAAGAGAGAGGTGCCAATGTCCAACCGGCCTAATAACAATCCAGGGGGGTCACTGCGACGTTCACAGAGGAACACTGCCGGGGCCCAACCACAAGACGACTCAATAGGAGGAAGGTATGTATTTCATGGAATTTTTGAAAAGGAGTTGGAAAAAAAGAAAATACTTAAAAAACAATAAACATCAGTAAGGATCAAAACTTGAATGGTGATTGTGATTGGCTGGATTTCCCTAAAAATACTAAATTTTCCTAACATTCTTAAAATTACTAAAGAACCCTAATAGTATGGCTTATTAGTAAGGGTGTTTGAGCCAAGTAACTCAAAGTAATTTAAAGTGATTCCTAAATCTTTACACATACAGTGTGTTAAAAAAATAGTCATTGACTTTTTTTCCCCTTTGGTGTGGGTCTTGCTTAGTTTGAACTCAGTCAGGGCCTGGGCACTGTCACCTGATCTTTTTTGCTCAAGGCTAGTGCCCTTCCACTTGAGCCATAGCTCTACTTATGGCTTTTTTCTGGTTAACTGGAGAAGAGTCTCTAGAGAGACTTTGCTGCCCCATGGCTTCAAACCATGATTATCAGATCTCGGCCTTCTGAGTAGCTAGGATTATAGGTCTGAGCCAATAGCTAGTCATTGACTTTTTTTCAACAGCCTAATGTAGATTTATTAGCATATGATGTGTAATTGTTTTTATTCTCCAGTCTCATAACATGTTGTTAAGCCATTTTGTGTTTTTCTCTTGACTTAGTAATCTTATTGAAATAGAGCCTCATTTGTATTCAGTTTTGATATCTTTTTTTAAAATTAAATTTTATTGACAAGGTGATGTACAGAAGTGGTTCAGTTACATAATAAGTTAGTGAGTACATTTCTTGTTTTTACACCTTCCCTCATTTTTCTTTCCTTTCCCTATTTCAGATAAGCATATGTACAATATCCGTTGTACCAAAATCATAACAGTGACCACAGGGGGTCTTGCTTTTTTTTTTCTCTTCATTGTTTTAGATCGTACATGGATGCTGTCTGAATTGTGAGGGAGCCTTGACTTTGTTAGCATTAATGGTCTTAAACATGTTCTTTTGGTGCTAGTACTGGGGCCTTAATACTCTCGCTTAGCTCTTTCAGGGCTCGTGCTCTATTACTTGAGCCATAGCTCCACTTCCAGCTGTTTAGTAGTTCATTGGAAATGAGAAGGTCACAAATGTTTTTCTGCCTGTGTTGGCTTGGAACTATGATTTTCAGATCTCAGCTTCTTAAGTAGCTAGGATTGTAGGCATGAGCTATTGATCTTTTTTTTTGGGGGGGGGTGTCATTTGTGGGCCTTGAATTCAGTATAGTTACTGTTCCCTGAGCTCTTTTGCTCAAGGCTAGTACTCTATCACCTTGAGCCACAGCTCCACTTCGTTTTTGTGTGAATAAATGGATATAAGAATTTCATAGGGATTTTTCTTCCTGGGCTGGGCTCAAACCATAATCCTCAGATCTCCTATCCTAAATAGCTAAAATTACAGGTGTGAGCCACCAGTATCTGTCATAATTTATTTTGAATAGTATTTCCAAAAAGTTAGAGTTCCACAACCCCCTTAATGTGGTTCATTGCCATTGCCATATTTCTTCAATCTTTTAAAACTGCATGTATATTTCTGTATCTGTGAATGTGTATACTTATGAGTAATAAAACTTGAATATTTAGTGATAAAACTTGTACATTTAGTGTAAGCATAATGAATTGAGCTATCAATGTTTCAGTAGGAAGGTATTTTGGCATTGTTATCTTTTTTAAAAAATTAGTGTTATGTACAATTAAAAAGATTTTTACTGTAGCGTGTATTTTAAAAAATGAGCCGAGCTAAATGTATAATGGTACATTCCTGTAATCCTGTCAATTGGATGGTGGAATTTGAGGCTGGCCTTGATTATATAGTAAGATGCTGTCTCAAAAGAAACCCCACAAAACCATGAAAATTGTTCGTACACAAGAGGCCCAAGGGGTTACAATTTAACTTGTCCGACTAATTGAATTGCCCAGTGCTTCTTGATCATTCCTTCCATCATTTTCCCTTATCCCATTTTGTTCTCCTACGTACTCCTTTCAAATTTCTCGCCTGTTTATTTTTTGTCACTCATGACCTGAACACTTAGACAGCCTTTTCTGTTTATATGGTACTGAGGAATTGAATCTAGGGCTTCATGCATGCCAGGCAAGCACTCTACCACTAAGCCACATTCCCATTCCTCTCAATTTCTCTCTCTTTCTTTTGTTTCCTTTTCCATTCTCACTACGACCACCCCCCCTCGATTTAGCTTCCTGATATCCTTTTTACTGGAACCATATGTATTCCTTACATTAAAACTTGTTTGAAATATGACTTTTAAAGTTTATGTTTGACTTTATGGCAATACTGTGGTTTAATAGTAATTAGGAATATACATTTTTCTTCAAAATTTTTTATGTAGACAGGTATAATTATAGTCAGGACAAAAAAATACATATTTACCTGGGTGTTGGTGACTCATGCCTGTTGGTAATCCTAGCTACTGAGGAGGCTGAGGATCTGAGGATCACAGTGGCAAGCCAGCCCCAGCCAGGAAAGTCTGTGATACTCTTTTTTTTTTTTTTTTTTTTTTGGCCAGTCCTGGGGCTTGGACTCAGGGCCTGAGCACTGTCCCTGGCTTCTTTTTTTGCTCAAGGCTAGCACTCTGCCACTTGAGCCACAGCGCCACTTCTGGCCATTTTCTGTATATGTGGTGCTGGGGAATTGAACCCAGGGCCTCATGAATACGAGGCAGGCACTCTAGCCACTAGGCCATATCCCCAGCCCCTGTGAGACTCTTTTAACTCCAATTAATTACAGAAAAAGCCAGAAGTGGCGCTGTGGATCAAGTGGGTAGAGCACTAACATTGAGCCAAAAGGAGTTCAGGGGTGGTGCCCAAACCCAGAGTTCAAGCCTCAGGACTGAAAAAATACATAAAATAAAAAGTAAAATTACAACTTCAAAAACAAACTCTATTGGTTTAAGAATGAAAATTAAAGGGTTGTCTAAGTTTACCTTCTTACCTTGTTTTTTTTTTTTAATTCTTTTTTCTGCCAATAGAATCTCAGGGTGGGTGCGAAAGGAACGTCTAAGGCTTTCTCATTAAATCCCAGACTAACTTCTGAAACACTATAGTTTGTGGTATCTTAGTTTTTCTAATGATTTTCTATCTTGGAATGAAGAGATGGGGATTAATTGGGAGAGAACAACTCTGACTGTATTTTTATTCTCTTCACATGGTTCTTGTTGCTCAGATTTTTTTTTTTGTTTGTTTTTGCCAGTCCTGGGCCTTGAACTCAGGGCCCGAGCATTGTCCCTGGCTTCTTTTTTGCACAAGGCTAGCACTCTGCCACTTGAGCCACAGCGCCACTTGTGGCCATTTTCTATGTATGTGATACTGAGGAATCAAACCCAGGGGCTTCATTTATAAGAGGCAAACAAACACTTGCCACTAGGTCATATTCCCAGCCCCCTGTTGCTCAGATTTTTAAGTTAAAAAAAATTTCTTTTTTCTGTATGGCTTTTGCTAACTGGAACCAGTGGGCTTGAATTTGTAAAGGTATTCATATAAATACAGTGATGGAAAACAGTACTAGAGGAGTGTTTTACGTTTATTAAAAGTGTAATCTCTCTTTTTTTTACAAATGTGGTAGGTAGTCAATTTGATAAAACCAAAATAATCAGAACTGCATTTCAGACTTACTGACTACAAAGGTAGCCTCTTTTGTGTATGATGAAGGACTTAGAGACTATTCATTCAGTTAAACATATAGTAGATTTCCCTCATAATTCTTAGGGCAAAAAATACTATGGTTTCTTCTAAAGCTGCAACCTCTGTGTAATCTCCTAGTGACTATTCTCAAATCAAGGTTATTAGTCTCTTTTAAAGTTTTGGCTAGTACTGGGGCTTGAACTCTGGGCCTGTGCACTGTCCTTGAGCTCCTTTTTGCTCAAGACTCGCTCTCTACCACTTGAGTCACAGTGCCACTTCTAGCTTTTTCTGGTGGTTAATTGGAGGTGAGTCTCACAGCCTTTCCTGACTGGGCTGGCTTTGAAGCACCATCCTCAGACCTCAGCCTCCTGAGTAGCTAGGATTACAGGTGTGAGCCACCAGCACCTGGCACATTTTTTTTTCCTTCTTAAGATAGGTTCACGCAGACTGGCCTTGATTTCTAGATACTCTTCAGTCTCTTGACTTCTGGAATTACCAGCATGTACCTATCACACCTAACTTGGTTACTTACATTTTTAAAAATAACTGATATTTGTTCGTAAAATAATAAAGTAGAATCTTTGGAATAGTAAAGAAGATTAAAATGTATGCCAAAGAACTATTCATCCTCAACTGTCCAGAACTGTACTAAACATCTTATTCCTCTTCTGTTTCTCTCTTTCCCTTTCTTCTGAGTTTTTGGATGATAGCTGATCTGTTCCTCTCTTTTCTGTTCTCTTTTTCTTCTTTAGGAAAGTACTCCCACTGCTTCTCTGTTGGCTTGCTCTCAGGGATACTTCTAGCCTTTTCTACTTCTAGCACAGGTATTTGTAGGCTACTTCCTCCCCCTCCTTGGCCATGCAGTAGCATTTTCATTCTGTATATATACTTTTATCTGTTTTTCTCAAATAATGGTGGGACTGAGTTCAGCTTTATAGCAATGCTATTTTGGGATTGCTTTTGTAATATTTTCAGCATTGTTGTTACTACAAAAGCAGTTCATATGAACAATAGAAAAATTGGAAGCTTCAGAAAACTTAAAGAAAAAGATAATTTTAATCCTACTGCTCACAAAAACAACCAGGCTTCATATTTTCATATTTCTGTTTCATGCTCTTAACAGTCTTTCCTGTGTGAATGCTTCCAACATGAAAATAGAAGTGTAATTCAATATAGCAACCAGTTCTTAGATATAATTTTTGGAATTCTATAGTTTTTCCCGGAGAAAATTTTAAATGTGAAAGCTCATGATTTAGACTTGGGCTTCTAGTTTTTCTCACAAGTTTTTTGCTGCAAAAAAATAAGGCCCTGCCTATCTATTAGACTTGATCAAGATTCAGGTTTTACCAGGTTCTTGAAAATGGATTTGTAGGCTCTAAGGTTATAATTTTTTTGATGATTGGTCTGGTTACTACTTCTATACTTCATGAAGACCAATGCCCATTTCTTCAAATTCCATGATGAGAAAAATTTACAGAGTAAAGATCTTTTGGCTAAAATGAACATTTCTTTGATTACTGAAAGTCTTGCCACACCTTGCCCAATTACTTTTTTTTTTTCTTAGTGCCAGTTCTGGTGCTTGAACTTGGCCTAAGTGATGTCTCTGATTTTCTTTTTTTTTTTAAATTTAATTTTATTGTCAGGGTGATGTACAGAGGGGTTACAGTTACATATGGAAGGTAGTGCGTACATTTCTTGTCAAACTTGTTATCCCCTTTCCTCATTTTTCTTTGATTCCTCCCTCAGCCCTACCCCCTAAGTACAATTATTTTCCAACATATTGTCTTGTGAGTAGCTGTTGCATTGGTTCACCCTTTTTCTCACCATTTTGATATTCCCCTTCCCTAATTTGGTTTTCTTTTGTTGAATGCTAGTGCTCTACCATTCGACCCATAACTCCACATTCAGCTCTTTGGTGGTTAATTGTGGATAAGGATCTCAGGAATTTTTCTGCCTGGGCTGATTTTGAATTGTGATCCTGAGATCTCAGCCTCCTGAGTAGCTAGGATTGCAAGTGTGAGCCACTGGTACCCAAAAATATTTTACATGCTTAAATATTTTTTTTTTTGCCGTTTTTATTTCTTGCTTTGATTAGATGTGAAATTGATTCAGAATGTACATTCTAAACGTATTAAGAAGCTATAAGATGTTGCGAGCCTCTCTTCAGTATTTCAAATCCTTTACTGAAGACTTGCTTGGGCTGGGGATATGGCCTAGTGGCAAGAGTGCTTGCCTCATACATGAAGCCCCGGATTCAATTTCCCAGCACCACATATACAGAAAACGGCCAGAAGTGGCGCTGTGGCTCAAGTGGCAGAGTGCTAGCCTTGAGCAAAAAGAAGCCAGGGACAGGGCTCAGACCCCAAGTCCAAGCTCCAGGACTGGCCAAAAAAAGGTAGCCATCCATACTCAGAATGCCTTCCTAGAAAGGTTCGGTGTGATTTTAAAAAAGAATATATAAATGCTTCTGATGCTAACTGAATCCTAAGGATTGTGTTACAGATGGAAGGCTGTTTTCTTGCTGTTCAGAAAGCAAAGCAGGAAGGTACCTTTTTAAAATATTCAAAGAAAAAATAATAAAAATTTTTCTATAACATCTTAGCCCTTAAGGTATTTTGGTCTCCATATAATTGGGGATAGATAGAATGGATGGTAGTTAGATTCAGGCATTTTACTTTGACCACTGAGCTTCTAGCCTTTGTTGTGCATTTGCAGATTTAGTGAGTCTAATACTTAAAGGAGTTCAAGCTTTCCCTTTCCTTCCTAGGAACTATGTCCTCCTTTATACCTTATATGCTTAAAATTGGAACAAGAGGGTCATTTAAGCTTTAGGTTGTATATATGTTTAATATAAACTTGTTGCTTATAAAATATTGAGCACATTAACAAATACTTGTTTTGTGGTTATCTTATTAAGTTTTACCTATTTATTTTTGCCAGTCCTAGGGTTTGAATTCAGGGCCTGGGCACTGTCTCTTGAGTTAGGATAGCACGCTACAACTTGAGCCACAGGGCCATTTCTGGCCTTTTCTGTTTATATGGTACTGAGGAATTGAACCCAGGGTTTCATACATGCTAGGCAAGCATTCTACCACTAAGCAACATTCCCTGCCCTTCTGTTTATGAGTTATAGTTAAGAGCGATTGCATATTACATTAATAATCAATCACCAGTTACCTCAGTATTTTTCTTCTAACAACCAGTACTTTATCAGTTATGGAGAGTGGTATTAAATTGAGCTGTAAGGTTCCAACCGTTTTTAGGAATATCTTTTTTCATAGTTCTGATTCTATTCACTCATTCTGCCTTTCTTTCTACAATAATGAAAATGTTATAGTTTAGTCCTCCACTCTCAATATACTCAGATAATTGAACACATAAATTTGTTGCTGTTTTCTTACTGTTTCTGGCCCGGTTAATCTGTCACTGTTAAGGACCAAATCACTGGTATGATTCATTGTTAAGTACTAAAACGTAATCCTTCTACAAGGCAGATAGAAACTATTCTTATCTGGCTGTCGTCTGTCTTCTCATCCTTGTTTTCAAATTTATCTCCATATTTAGAGCAATTCATATAATTTGCCAGATGCCATGAGTTCCATAGTTCTCTCTATATACTTCTGCTTATATTTCAAATGCTCTTTTTTTGCAGTTTTAAAAAATGCTTTTTGGCCAGGCATAAATGCTGTGCATTTGTAAAGACTATATTCTGTTGGTAACTTGAGTAAATCTCCTGAAAGATCTTTTGTAGAATACCTGGTAGTTTTGTAGACTTAACCTCTTTTAGGACTGTTACCATATTTCTTTTTCTTTTTTTTGCTGGTCCTGGGGCTTGAACTCAGGGACTGAGCACTGATCTTGTCTTCCTTTTGCTCAAGGCTAGCACTCTACCACTTGAGCCACAGCACCACCTCAGATTTGTTCCACTTTATGTGGTGCTGAGGAATCGAACCCAGGTCTTGATGCATGCTAGGCAAGCACTCTACCATAAGCCACATTCCCAGCCCTATGTTACCATATTTCTATACCTTGTCATGAATTGCATGTAATGAGTAGTGAAGTGAATATTTGGTCCAGTGTATACAATGTGATATATAATTATAATGAAGATGTTTACATTCTGTTATATGCATTATAGCTGGTCTGAGTATGATGTAAATGTTTTCATTATTTTCCATTAGCATCTTACGAGAAATTAGAAATCTATAAATCATTTATCTATGTACTATTTAGAAATTGTCAGTATCATATAGTAGCATTTAAAAGATATTGATGACAAAATTTCATTACCTGCTGTTCATCGGGTATAAATGCCTGGCTGCAGTGGTGGAAGATGTCAGGATTTTTGGGTATTTGCATCTGTATTTGAGTTTACTGACTGGCTATGATAGACTTAAATGCCACGAGATTTTGTTGTAGACTTTGAAAACATAACATGACTGATAGGAGAACTGAAAAAAAACAAAATCTTTTTTTTTGTGTGCATTTTTGGAAAATTTAATCTATACAAACTGTCTAAAACATATGCTAAGAAATTACAAGTACAATTTTTCATCTGTCACTGCTCATGTCCAGATGTTTTCATAAGGTGGTGGCTTACATATTCCAAACCTATTTTAAATTATTTGGTCAAGGGACAGTTTGTGTCCTGAGGATTGAATCCATGGCTTTGCATTTGCTAGGCAAGTGCTCTATCACTTAGCCCACACATGGTTTGTTCTCTGTATCATCTGAAACCTGCTTCTGGTTCATACTTATAAAATACCAGTAGCACCCCTATTCTCAAGCATGTATTCTTTGGAATAGTACTGCTGTAGAGAAATTCAGCTTTATTCTAAATTACGGACTAGTATTATCATAAATTAGTAAACATAGAAATGTGGCTAGACAAATACAATATTGGTTCTATTGTGAAAAGGATACTGGTACATTTTATAGAAAACAGTGAATTTCAAGAAGTGATTGAAAATGAGTTTCTCACTGTGGTTATTGAAAATAAATGACTTATTTAAAGCATGTATTTTGCAATGCTTTAAAGAAAAAATGATTTTTTAGAAGATAAAACTAATTGCTTTTTTAAAACATAAAAATGCATGTTGTATATGATTGTACACTCAGACATATCTGGAGATTCAGTCATCAGTCCACTCTTTGTGTGTGTGTATGTTGTGTTTGTGTGTATGCATGCATGTGCACAAGTGTGTGTGTGTACTACACACAGCAGTCTCTCTATAATCCAGATTGGCCTTGAACTTGAGATCTTCCTGCCTCAGTTCCTGAGTGATGGGATCACATTGTGTATGTACAATTATACCTAGCACAATTTCAGGCATTTTAAAGCCTATATTGTAAGGAATTGCCCAACTAATTAGTACCTGTGTAAATTTTTCCTGACATTAAAGAAAGAATGTGCTCCTTGTTATAATGTTTTAAGTCTCTCTTCAAACTCCTCTATGTAAAGGGTTTTTTTTGGAGTGGGGTGGGGAATTTGGGTTTGAGCTCCTGCTTTTGGTAGGGTGGTACTCTGCCACTTGTACCTGCCTTCAACTGTTGTTTTTTTTGTTTTGATGGTAGAAGTCAGATACAGGTCTTTTTCATGCTAAGCAAGTGTTTTTACTACTGACACCCCTCTCTTGCTTTCTAGAGATAGTTCTATCCTTTGAGCTACCAAAGTGAAATAAAGATATCTAAGAGTCCAATCAAGATTGCATGCATAAAAGTCAACAGAATGGACTAGGAATGTGGCTTTAGTGGTAGAGTGCTTGCCTAGCATGCATGAAGCCCTGGGCTCGATTCCGCACATAAACAGAAAAAGCCAGAAGTGGCACTGTGGGTCAAGTGGTAGAGTGCTAGCCTTGAGCAAAAGAAGCTCAGGGATAGTTGCCCTGGCCCTGAGTTTATGCCCCATGACTGGCACAAAAAAAAGTCAACAGGAGGTACTAGTTCATGATAATACTGAAATCACACAATACAGAGTTGATAATAGTTTGATTTATTGAGACCATTCCTTAGTAACTACAGAAATGATGTATGTATAACTTAGAAGTACTTGTATTTGTTCATAGATGATTTCCTTAACAATGCACATAGATGAACTGGAATAAGAAAAACTTCAATTGAAGAGAATGATTTGGTAATGAAGACCTTAATACAATCCTGCAAATCGGGGACTCTGATATATATATATGTGGTATAGATATGTGTGTATATGTGTATACATATATATATATATATATTATTTTTCATCAGTTGTGGGGTTTGAACTCTGGGCCTGCACGCTGTTCTGAGCTCTCAGCTCAAGGCTAACGCTAAACACAGCACCACTTCTAGTTTTCTAGTGGTTAATTGGAGATAAAGAGTCTCATGGACTTTGCTCCCCGGGCTAGCTTTGAACCTCGATCCTCAGATCTCAGCCTCCTGAGTAGCTAGAATCACAGGCGTGAGCCACTGGTCCCCGGCTTAACAATCATCTTTTATACTGTGAAAAAAATAATCTCAAAGTTGTTTGCTCCTATTTCTGTAAAACAAACAAACCAAAAGCCATAAAACACCCTACCTGAGAATTGTATTGTTCAATCTTCTTGAAGTTGGCCTAAAAATGTCTTTAAATTTTTACAATTGAAGAAGTTAAAAAAAAAAAAAGACCTAGAAGATTGACTAATAATTCCTGTAACTGTTGGTTGAGGTTTTAATATTGTTATTATTATTTTTGCTAGTCCTGGGGTTTGAACTCAGGGCCTGGGCACTGTCCTTTAGCTTCTTTGGCTCAAGGCTGGTACTCTACCTCTAGAGCCACAGCGCCACTTCTGGCCTTTTGTGTTTATGTGGTACTGAAGAATCAAACCCAGAGCTTCGTGCATGCCAGGCAAGCACTCCTACTAAGACACATTCTCAGCCCCAAATCTTTATTGTAATGTTTGGGTGTTAGATCCAAGTCCTTAAGCATACTGTGTAAACCAAAGAACTACACCCAGCTGGAGATAAATTTTATGTTAAAATGGATTGTCATTTTTAGAACTTTATAAAACAAGTTTGACTGTGTCCAGTCTTGTGTGTGTTTGTGAGTACATGTGCCAGTGTGTCATCAGTGTCAGTTCTGGACTTGAACTCAGGGTCTCTGGGTGCTGTCCCTGAGCTCTTTTGCTCAGTGCTAGCGCTCTACCACTTGAGTCACAGCTACCCAGGCTGGCTTCACACTGTTTTTTCTTCACCTTAGCCTCCTTACTAGCTTGAATTACAGACATGAGCCACTGCTGTCCAGCTGTGTCCAGTCTTACTCCCATCATTAGCTATTACTATTTTGGGTAGGTGTTTTATTTTTTTTGCCAATCCTAGGGCTTGAACTCAGGACCTGAGCACTGTCCTGGCTTCTTTTTGCTCAAGGCTAGCACTCTACCACTTGAGCCACAGTGCCATTTCCGGCTTTTTCTTTATATGTGGTGCTAAGGAATGGAACCCAGGGCTTCATGTATTTGAATTGAGCACTTTACCTTTAGGCAATATTACCAGACTTTGTTTTGTTTTTAATGGTGATTATTTTCAGGAACCTATTTTGTGTAGAAGCTTGTCCTTTTCCCATTCATGCTCACATTCATGCTACACTCATTTTAGTTTTCATCAGTTATGAATTTTACTGTTAAGATCCACAAGTTTCATTTAAAGTAGGTATAACTTTTTCTAGTTCTAAAGGAGATTATTCTTATAAATAAAAAGTTAATGTTAGAGCATCAAGACTTAAGTTGTCAAAATTACCTACCTGGAGGCATCCAAGGTCTTTTAGGTCTGAGTACTGTGACACTGGTTATTCTGTTACAGGCCATTGTATTACTGTTGTTGCTATATAGTTATACAAAAAGATTACGATTCCATGTATTAGCTCATGGATACAATGCTTCGTGATCTGTCATTCCTTCCATCCTTACCCTCAAGTTATGTAGTTCAATGTTTAAATAATTTACATCGAATGTAATGACTTCATTTCTCACCCTTCCTTCATTCCTGTGCCCTTCTTTGTCCTTCTCTCCAAATATGTTTTCACTTCGTGGTATTCATATTGATAAACAATACGTTAATTGTGCAGAGGAGTTATACCATTGGACTCCTCCTGTTAAGTATAGTATCCTTTAGTCTGTTTACTATTACTTTATGGAGGTTTGTTTTGTAGTATTCTGAGTATAAATAATTTATAAATGGGTATAATAAAATAGAACTCTACTTTGAGAGATCCCCATGTTGCCACTTCACAGTACCATCTGGTGTCTATTCCTTGAAATAGGGTTGGAAAACTAGCCTATGGGCTGAGTCTGGATCCCTGCCTGTTTTTGTAAATACAGTGGCTGTGCACATTTATTGTCTATATTTGCTTTTGTGACACAGTATTGCCTCCAAAGCTAATAAACATTGTGACTGTCCTTCACAGAAGATATATTTAGACCTCTTTGCTAAACAGGCAACAGGATCTATACAATAATACATATAGTTTGAAAGTATTTGTCAGTCTCAATGATAATATTATACTTTGACTTTGAATAATTTTAGGTAGCATCAATATGAGCATGGTTAGATTTGGGCCAATTTTGTGAGCTCTGATTTTCTGAGATGGTTAAATACTGTGTATTTTTTTGTGATCTGGTAGAAAGCTTGTCTCCTAAATCTCCCCTCCCCTCCCCCTTCCCTTCATCCTAGGGCTTGAACTCTGACTCTGAGCACTGTCCCTGGGTTCTTTGTGCTTTAAACTAGCGCTCTACCACTTGAATCACAGCATTACTTCTAGCCTTTTCTGATAGTTTATTGGACTTTTCCTGCCTGGGCTGGCTTTGAACTGTGATCCTCAGGTCTCAGCCTCTTGAGTAGCTAGGATTACAGGAATGAACCACCACCACCCCACTTGCAAAATTCTTTTATTCATTGAAGCTGTTAGTAAGGTCATGATGAATGAATGAGTAGGTTTAGGTAAATAAAAATTACTCTTCAGTTTAGTCATTGTTGTAGAACCATTAGGCTGATGTGGATCAAGTTCTGATGGTAAACAATACATTTTTAAAATTTTTTTATAGTTTATTAGGGATAGGAACATCAGTTTAAAAAGATTGACCCCTAAATTAATTTTGGCAGTACTAGGTTTTGAACTTAGGGCCTCTCACTTGCCAATGCATGCTCCCATTAGGTGTTCCACTATTTTTATGAGTAGAGATCTATTTTAACTATGGGTGTTCCAATACTTCATGCCTTCATCCTAGCTTTTTACTAGTCAAACTATGATCCTCCAGATTTTAGCCTTCAGAATAGTTAGGGTGACAGACATTGGCCTCTTAGCTGAGTAGTTGTCTTAAATATTGTTCATAAAGTTGTCTAGCTTTGGGATGGGGATAACTCTTTAACATAATTTTTATGAAACTGACAATAAGAACAGAAAAAGACATGAATGACAGAACTTAAAAATACTTTTTAATGGTTCTTAAATGAAAACAATGACGCTATATAAAATGCAAGATCTCTCACTGTGTATGCTATGTGCACATTAAGTATTGGATGCTTCCCCTAGTTGAGAATTTTTTTTTTTAAAAAAAGTATGTCTTTGGAATTATGGAATTAATAAGTTCTGTATTCTCATATATTCTGCAGATGAATTTCTGTTGTGAATTATACTGCTTGCTTTTATTAATGTCTCATAACACTAGCTTTTCCTGATTATATATTAAAACATGCTTTTTTGTATATTATAGCCATTGCTTGATACTTAAAATAGATGTATCACTTGAAAACAGCTTCTTCATGGCTTTCAGACTAGTATATAGTACTAGTACCTAGTACTTGCATAATACTTTGATTTATTGTAAATATAATGTAGCTATATCAATGAGGGGAATGTTTTGAATGTGTTTGGGACTTTTGGCAATAATTTTGTAAGTTTGTTGGACTATGTTGATTAGTACGTGTTTCATTCTTAGAAAATTAGCTATTTTGATTTCATGAAGGTTTATGATTAGTACTTTTGATGATGAGCTGTATAAAATCTATTTGAGAATTGATTCATCTGCCTTTTGCATTTTATGTACTTACCTGGATTTTAATGTATACATTAGAAACCATTATGTGAGTCATGAATTATCTTTTCTATAAACTCAATTGCAATTAGTCTCACTGCCTATTTGAAATATTGTAATTGTAAATTTAAATGATAAATAAAAATTGCTCAAAGTTTTGGAGTATCTGATGTTTTGCTATATATGTAATGTTTAAGTCTGGCTAAACACATCTGATATCTTTATGACAAACTCAGAGTTGGTAGGGTTTTAAAATATACAGCATACTGTTATCTCTAGTCATCCCACTGCGCAGTAGCATACTTTGTCTATTAGTTAAAAGTAGTATTTATCTCTAAAGTGTAGATCGTATTTGTAAAGATATATGGTATTTTAATATTTTTGAGAAATTCATTGTGTAAACATTTCATGCAATTAAGAAAACTTAAGAAATCTTAACCATTGTCTATAGATGGAATTGTTTTTTAGACATGATATCATTTCTAGATTGTTAGAGTAATTTTATGAGTACTTGGAGGAAGTAGGTCAGTAATGTCAAATTGAGACTTTTTAATGTAAAAATAATTCATTTTCAATATTTTATTTGCATCTCAGTTTCCTGATAGATTTCTGTTTTGATTTTCTGCTGACAGGTCACATTTAGGGCAGGCAAAACATAAGGGATATAGCCCTCCTGAGAGTAGAAAATCTAATTCTAAGGCACCCAAAGTGCAGTCTAATACTACTTCTGAACTGTCAAGGGGACACCTTTCTAAAAGGTAAATTTTCACATTGCTTATACATTTTCAAGGCAGACTTAGTTACATTCCAATCATTGCTTAATATTAAAACTTTCAAGGTCATCTTAGTGTGTTACATTTTCATTTTCTTAAGTGTGTGTTTTAGGGTGAATGCTTTTATCTTTTTTCAGTGATAATTAGTGCAACATGTCCTAGACAAGAAATGTTTACTTGTTTAGAGATAAGGTTCTCTATGTTTAACTATTACAGGTATCTAAAAATGCTATCCTTTAGTTTTTGTTTTCAGAGCCATTGTTCAGATCATTGTTCCCCCCCCCCACCCCCAGTACAATGGTTCTTAAGCTCCAATTGGTAGATATTTTTGGAAAGGAATATTATTGTGACAGGGCTTGAGCTTTTTCACTTAAGGCTAGTCCTCTACCACTTTTTCCAGTTCCATTTCCAGTTTTCTGTTGGCTAATTGGAGGTAAGAGTCAAAGAGTCTCATAGACTTTACTGCTCGGGCTGGCTTTGAATTGCAGTCCTCAGATCTCAGCCTCTTAAAGTTACTAGGATTACAGGCCTGAGCTACCAGTGTCCAGCTCTATGGTTTCCACTGGTCTGAACCACTAATCATTCATTTTCTTGTGATCTTAGCTCTTAAGATTTATGATTGGAAGTGTTAGTAATTTTGGGGCTAAAGAGCGCCCTTAACTTCCAGCCAGATATTTACTTCTCAAAACACTTCTCCTTTGAAATTCGATCCATTTGAGAACTTGTGTTTGGCTTCTTTTTTCTTTTCTTTTTTTGGTGGCAATGTTACCAGGTTTTAACTCAGCCTCATACTAGCTTGATAGGGATTCTTTGCCACATTAGCCATACCCCAGCTTTTTAAATACAGACTTACTGGGTATATTTGTCCCCCTCCTTCCCTTTTTTTTAAAAGTACTTTTCCGCAGATACTTAAATGAGTATTACATGACAAATTTTCTCCATGACAGGCTTCTGCTAACTCTTTTCTTATCTAACCTCTTAGAAGCTGCAGTTCATCATCTGCTGTCATAGTTCCACAACCAGAGGATCCAGACAGAGCCAATACTTCAGGAAGGCAAAAAACGGGGCAGGTGCCTAAGAAAGACAATTCTCGAGGAGTGAAACGCAGTGCTAGTCCAGACTACAACAGGACCAACTCTCCTAGCTCTGCGAAAAAACCCAAAGCACTTCAGCATATTGAGTCTCCCTCACAAACAAATAAGCCACATAGTAAGTCAAAGAAGAGACATTTAGACCAGGAGCAACAACTGAAATCTGCACAATCACCATCAACAAGCAAGGCTCACACCAGAAAGAGTGGGGCCGCTGGTAGTTCACGGAGTCAGAAAAGAAAGAGGACAGAGAGTTCTTGTCTAAAGAGTGGTTCTGGGTTTGAATCAACTGGTGCCGAAGAGAGATCTGCAAAACCTACCAAGCTGGCTTCAAAATCCGCCGCCTCAGCCAAAGCTGGGTGTAGCACCATCACTGATTCTTCCTCTGCTGCCTCGACTTCCTCATCATCTTCGGCTGTAGCCTCAGCATCTTCCACCATACCTCCAGGTGCCAGGGTGAAGCAAGGAAAAGACCAGAACAAGGCCAGACGTTCCCGTTCAGCATCCAGTCCTAGTCCCAGAAGAAGTAGCAGGGAAAAGGAACAGAGTAAAACTGGTGGCTCTTCAAAATTTGATTGGGCTGCTCGTTTCAGCCCTAAAGTTAGCCTTCCTAAAACAAAACTGTCTCTTCCAGGGTCTTCTAAGTCAGAGACATCAAAACCTGGACCTTCTGGATTACAGGCCAAGTTAGCAAGTAAGTTTTCAAAAGACCTCTTTCTTTAAAGAAAATCCCTGTTCAAATTGATTATGCTTTCTAGTTTTGTTTTTTAATCTGAGCCAGTCTGAGGTTCATTACTATATATACTGATAACAAAACTCAGGGCCTGGGTGCTCAGGTCCCTGAGCTCTTTTGCTTAAGGCTAGTGCTCTACCACCTTGAGCCACAGCTCTATTTTTACTTTTTGAGTAATTAATTGCAGATGAGAGTCTCATGGGGACTTTTCTCCCAAGCCTGGCTTCAAACTGCAATCTTTAGATCTCAGCCTCCCAGTTGTGAGCCACCAGGGCCCTGCAAATATTCCCCCCCCCCCTTTTTTTTTTTGGTCAGTTATGGGCTTGGACTCGGACCCTGGACCCCAAGCTCTTTTGCTCAAGGCTAGCACTGTACCACGTTGAGCCACAGCTCCACTCTGTATTTAGTTTTATGGGAACAAATAAGGAATTGCTTTAGCACTAGCTAAAGATGGTGTGTGTGTGTGTGTGGTGCGTGTGTGTGTGTGCACACGTGCTGCGCCTTGGGCTTGAACTCGGCCTGAGCTGTCTCTGAGCTTTTTTTCTTAAGGCCAGTGCTCTACCACTACCACTTTGAGCAACAGTGCCATTTCTGGCTTTTTAGTAGTTAATTGGTAAGAATAGAGTTTCAGGGGCTTTCTTGCTTGGGCTGGCTTTGAACTGTGATCCTCAGATCTCAGCTTCCTAAGTGGCTAGGATTACAGGTGTGAGCCACTGACACTCAGCTTTTTTTTTTTTTTCCTATTTAAAAAAACAAAAAAGAGAAATATAACTTAAAAAAATTTTTTGAAAAAGCATTTAAATAAAAAATAAGCATTTCCTATTTTGTCAGGGGGGCTTTTTTGTTTGTTTGCCAGCTCTCCCTTTCTTTGCCATGTGTGGTCTAAAGTTGGCCTCAAATTTTTGATTCTTGTGCTTCATCCTCAGTGGTGAGACTACAGGCTTGTGCCACTGTGCCTGGCTTAATAAGTTTTTGGCCATACGTTCCCCTTTTGAGCCCTCTTACAAGATTATAATTTTACAGGATAGAACATTTTCTTCATTACTGCAAGATCTTATATAGTGTCTACTAGCATTCTAGTTTAGTTAATCATGAATCAGCCTAACCTAATGAATCGGAATGTCTAGCTCTGTTTAGCGTACTTGGTATTATTATTACTTTTGGTTGGCTTAGTATTGTTAACCCCTGACAGGAATACTGAAAAGCACAATTAAATACCTGTGGGGTTTGTGTATGCTTGGTTTTTTTTTTTCCCCTGGTGGTCCTAGGACTTGAGTTCAGGGCCTGGTACTTGCTAGGCAACTACTCTCTCAACCACCGAGCAGTAGGCACTTACCTATATTATATTAGATGTATTACATAAAATGGTTGTGAAAGTAACATCTTTCAGCTTGTAGAACTTCATTCTATTTGGTACATTGAACAAGAAGTACTAAAGTCTTAAGTCTGAGGGTATGTATAGTGAATTTTCTTGATGGGTATATTGACATTAAAAGGAAGTGGGCCAGGTTTAGAAAGCACAACAAGCTGGGGCTAGTGGCCCATGCCTATAATCTTAATTACTTAGGAGGATGAAATCCAGAGGATCACAGTGTGAAGCTAACTAGAGAGAAAATTCAGACTCCATCTCCAGCATAGTAAAAAAAAATAGGGCTGGAGGTATGGATTAAGTTTTAAAGTGCTAGCTGAGCAAGTGGAAGAACTGGAGTCTAACAGGTGCTATGGGATAAAGGAGGAAGCAGCCCCAATTAATTTTTTGTCCTGCCAAGGTTTCTTTTTTTTTTTTTTTTTTTTTTTTTTTTTTGCCAGTCCTGGGCCTTGGACTCAGGGCCTGAGCACTGTCCCTGGCTTCTTCCCGCTCAAGGCTAGCACTCTGCCACCTGAGCCACAGCACCCCTTCTGGCCGTTTTCCATATATGTGGTGCTGGGAAATCGAACTGAGAGCTTCATGTGTAGGAGGCAAGCACTCTTGCCACTAGGCCATATTCCCAGCCCCAGTGCCAAGGTTTCTTGACAATTAGAATTGTTCGTGCCAGCTCTTATACCTTCTCCCCTGTATATAACGTGTATAACTTGATGTGAGTGTGCCCACTTACTAGCCATGCAATCTGTGTAGTCAGTGAATTAGATTTTGTTTACATTAAATTCCTGCTAATTCACTCCCTCATTTGAGCAGCTTCTTTCTGTTACCATAGCAAAATGATAACAGGTACTACTTGATGTAATGGCTTTGACTCATCCCAGAGATGAGCTGTTTATATAAACTGTAGTCCTTTCCAATGGTTAATTAATAGGATTTCCTTGGTTGTGAGTAAACTCTCAGGAGACAGGGAGAGTTCTGCAGTGCAGTTACTGAACCATGAGCAAAACAGTCCATATGATTCTATTAATCCTGCTCTACATTTGGTCACAAAATGGAATAGGCTATTTTGTAGGACATAGATTGGATATGTATTCCTTAAATGTCCTGCTTTCAAGATTCAGATACGCTAATCAGCTGGTGATAAGATTCTTCAGATAAAGACTGGTTAGTAGAAGAATGCCATAGTTAAGGAAATCAAACTATTCTCTGGTCTAATATTCAAGGACGTACAAGATGTGCATTTGTATACAGAAAGCTCTTGGGAGGAACACAGTAACTTAATCTAGTGTTTTAATTCATTTGACCAACTGTTAGAGTAGTGGTCCACAGGCTAGTGACCTTCTTTGAAAAGTGATAGGTTGTGTTAGGTCAGGACACTTAAGCAGAAAGACCTTTTCTACTGTGCTGCTTCACCAGCTGTCCTCAGCCAGTGAACAGGTTCCTCATGAGGAAGTAGTGTGGCAAAATAGCTAGTGGAACAACTACTTTAGTGGTAGACTTCCTGAAAGACTGCTATTTATCAACTGCACCTCATCAAAAAGAATCGAACAGAAGTCTTTGTGTATCTTGTGTCTTGAAAGGAGGAGAGTGTTATGTGATAACATGTTATGTAATTATTACGGTATCAATGTGCTGTTTAACTTAGTAACAGACTTTTTTCCCTCAAATATAATGGATATAACCATTAACATTAAACATAAATAGTTAAATAGTAATTTGACTGGAGAGGTTCTGGGCACTGTCTCTTGAACTCCCATTTTGGGGGGGGGGGGCTGGTCCTGGGGCTTGAATTCTGGGCCTGGGCCCAAGGCACGTTCTCTGCTACTTGAGCCACAGCACCACTTCTGGCTTTTTTGAATAGTTTATTGGAGACTAGAATCTCAGACTTTCCTGCTTGGGCTGGCTTTGAGCTGTGATACTCAGGTCTCAGCCTCCTGAGTAGTAAGGATTACAGTACTGAGCCACTGGTACTCAGCTTCTTGAACTTCATTTTGCTCAAGGCTAGCAGTCTACTACTTGGAGCCATGGCTCCACTGCTGGCTTTTTTTTGTTGTTGTTGTTTATTGAAGCTGAGTATTAGGCACTTATCTGCCTGGGCTTTTTCTGCATGAGCCACCAATGCCCAGTTTTAAAGGTAAAGTCTTAAAAGGAATTGCAGCAGTTTCAGTGTTGAGTAGCAGGTGATAACATATAGAAGAAATAGCTGTTGATCAAAAACTGAGTAATTAAAATTATTTGTAGAAACATCTAAAGGTATTGTATTTCTAGTTTGTGTCCATTTTAGCTTTAGTTTATTCTCCTGTTGTTTAAAGTGGACATCATGAGCATTAATGACAGTAGGAGTTACCAGCTAATTTTAATCTTGAGTTTCACACGCCAGGTGATTTGCACATATACAGCCTTTGGCCATTATTTGAACTAGAAAAGAACCTGGCAGATGCTTAATTTGGGGAGGTAATTCTCTTTGGATTATGGCTCTTTCCATTAGTATAAAACATGGTGCTTTGCATCTTTAGCCTTGAAGGAGAAAGGAAATAAAAATGACTTCAGCAGACAGGAGGAATTTAGTTTGCTAAACTCTGTTTCCACTTAACTTGCTTCTTGTAGGACCATCCCTATTACATTGAAAAAAGTTGGTTTATTTTCAAGCCTTATGAAGTATTGGGCAGAAAGTTTAAACGGAAATGGCTTGTCAAGAATTTTCTGTATAATGAGGCAATTTAGTACCTTAATAGTTCCAGTTTATACACACTTTAAAAATCACTGATAGTGAATATTTTTTATTTTCCAATCTTAAAAAATTGCACAAGTTGGTGCTCATGCTTAATAATCCTAGCTACTCAGGAGGCTGAGATCTGAGGATCATAGTTCAAAGCCTACCTGGTCAGGGACTCTATCTCCAAATAACCAAATTCAGAAGTAAAGCTATAGCTGAAGGGTAGTGTGCTAACCTTGAACAAAAAGGTTCAGGGACAGTGTCTAGGCTCTTGAGTTTAAGCCCTAGGACCAGCACCCCAAAAAGTACAAAGAATGAATATCTTGGAAGCTTTAGAAAATTTATTGGAGTAAACTAATTGTAATTGTGTTATTTTGGGGGAAGGAGCAGATTAGGAGGATTGTGGTTTGAGGCCAGCCCAGGCATACATATGAGATCCTTTTTCTATCAATAGCTCGATACAGTGGCATGTGCCTGCCATCCTAGATTAATGGGTGGCTGAAGATCCAGGAAGATTGTGGTTCTAGTCCAACTTGAACAGAAAAGTCTGATGAACTCTTAACTCAATAGAAGAAGCTGAGTGTTGTGGTTGGTGCATGCCCATTACCCCAACTTTAGTGGGAAGTCCAAAATAGATAGATTACAGCCAAAGTACATACCTGGTCAGGAAGCAAGACTGTACCTCAAAAACAGTGCAAAAGATGGCTAGTGGCATGATCTACATCTAGGAATGCCTGCCTAGCAATCACAAACTCCTGAGTTCAAACTCCAGTACTGGAAAAAAAAAAAAAAGGGCAAATTATAAATGACAGTGTTAGGTTTTGTGTAACTAAGCCAAAATAAGAACCTACCCAAATTATATTTCATTGAATTTATGTGTTAAAAAGTTAAAATTGTTTTATATTCTTGCCTCTATTTTTATGATCTTGACAGATGTGATTCCACATTATTACTTAAAACAGGAGGAAAAATGTAGAAAATATCTAAAATGTACCAAGAAAAATACAATGATTTTTTTTCTTGTAGTATTGTGGGTTTAATTCAAGGCCTTATCCATGCCACAAATCAGTGACACTTTTAATTACATACCCCAAAAGGTACTTCTTGATATGTCTCTTGCCCATTTTTTTCTTCCTTGTTTATCAACACTTAAGAACAGTTTAAAGTCAGAGTTAGAGAAAATCTAGCCAGTCAAGGATAGATATGGTGATTATGTGCCTGTATCTTAGCACTTGGTAGGTGTAGGTAAGAGGTTAACTTCAGGCCAACAGGGGCTACATAACCAGACCCTGTCAAACACAACAAAAAGCACAGTGGCAGTCTTTCTTTTTGAGAAGGGTGGGGTGTTTGAGGTCAGGGCTCTATGCTTGCTGTACTCCTTGAGTTACACCTACCTTTTTTTTTCTTTTTTCTTTTTCATTCTTCTTTTTTCAGGTAGAGTGGTGGGCTGTCTTGGCCTCCAGTCTTCCTGTGTATATCTTCTGTATAACTTGGATGACAGGCACTTGCCGCCATGTTCAGATTAAAAAAATTTTTTTATTGTCAAGATGATATACAGAGATAGTTACTACATACTTAAGGTAGTGAATACATTTATTGTCATATTTGTTACCCCCTTCCTCATTTTTCCCCTTTCCTCTCCCCACCCCCACTCCCTTGCTTTCTTCATTAAAAAAAAAATCTTTCCCCTTGATGAACATTGTCAATCTAGTCTACAATGCTTATGACCTCTATGATTATTAACAATAAAATAATTCCAGGGGCTGAGGATGTGGCTTAGTGGTAGAGTGTGTGCATGCACTCTAGCATGTATGAAGCCCTGGGTTCAATTCCGCAGCACCACATAAACAGAAAGAGGCAGAAGTGGTGCTGTGACTCAAGTGTTAAGAGTGCTAGCCTCAAAAGAAGCTCAGGGACAGTGCTCAGGCCCTGAGTTAAAAGCCCAGGACTGGCACAAAATAATTCCTTCCAGATCAGGTAATACATATACATTTCTTTCCTTTTGCTTAGTGTAATCTGTTCCTTTTTCTCTCATTTCTTCCCTCCTCCCTGCTGCCCTTGATTTGCTTAGTTTGCTTTCATCAGTGTCCATTGCAGTTGTTAGGCCTTGTCTACTGTATTTCTTCCCATTTTCTACTCATTCTGTGTCCTCCCAGCTTCTTTCAGATGTGCACATGCATACACCATATGTGAGGTAAAGAGTATAGATAGGGTCCTTTAAATTCTCTAAGACTAATTACTAAGAAGTCCTTTGCTTCCTTTTCTTTGGAGTTCTTTTCAGCCTGGATATTAATTTATGTACATAGGAATTAGTGTTTGTGTTTTACTTTTTGGTGTCTTTCTCCAGAGACTTACCTTTTTTAGTCTCCCTGTGGATTGGTGCCTTGGGTCCTACTGCTTTCTTTGTCATGTCTCTTATTTATTTCTAACACCCATATATCAGGGAGAACATGTGAAATTTGTCTCTATGTTCTAGGCTTGTTTTGCTCAACATGATTTGTTCTAGACCTGTCCATTTTCCTGCAAATGCCATTATCTTTTTTATCATTTCTAATAGCTGTGTAGAATTCCATTGTGTACAGGTACAGCATTTTTTTTTGATCCATTTATCTGTAGTGGGACATCTTGGCTATTGTCAACAGTGCAGCAATGAACATGGAGGTGTTATGCCCAGCTTTTCGATTGATTTGGGGAGTCCTTGATCCTCTTTACAACTGGCTCCTGAGTATCTGGGATTTCAGGTGACAGAGGTCTTGTCGTATTGCTCTTTTCTCTAGTTGTTTGTTTGGTATTTACCTCAGTCTCAAAATTGTGTTTCTTATGTGTATATCCATTTGTAGATTATTTTTCCAGTTTCTGTTTCATTTTCTTCATGGAAAGAGGGTTTTTCATTCTAACCTATTCTTAACTACATTTCCATCAGTGCAGTGTTTATTTTATCATTAATCTATAAATTTTATTTACACTGAGCTGTACAGCAATGATTTTTTATTTTTTTATTTTAATTTAATTTAATTTAATTATTTTTTTTGGCCAGTCCTGGGTTTGGACTCAGGGCCTGAGCACTGTCTCTGGCTTCTTTTTGCTCAAGGCTAGCACTCTGCCACTTGAGCCACAGCGCCACTTCTGGCCATTTTCTATATATGTGGTGCTGGGGAATTGAACCCAGAGCTTCATGTATACAAGGCAAGTACTCTTGCCACTAGGCCATATTCCCAGCCCCAGGAATGTTTTTTTTTTTTTTTTTTTTAACAGCACAATTCCTTGAAGTTAACTTTTGTGCCTGACTTGTTACTTTCAACATTTCTTTTTTGTTATTTGTTATTTCTTGTGCTACTGGGATTTGAACTTGGGACCTTGTGCTTATCAAAGCAGTTCTACCACTTGAGTGTTCCCAGCATATGCCTTCTTCCCCTTCTCTTTTTGGAAGACAGTCTGGCTACTGGTCCATGATGGCCTTCAGCTTGCAGTCTTTCTGCCTCACTCAGCCTCCTATATTGCTGGGTTTTCAGGCATGGGTCACTGGGCTCAAGTATTTTTTTCAAGTTTTGAATGTCTGACAGTGTTTCATACATATATCACTGTGATACTTATTTCTTAGATTGGTTGAATAGAGAGTTCTTGGGTGGGAATTACTTTTAGAATTTTGAAGAACTACAGTATGTTTTTGTTTTCAACATTGGTACATTTGTGTTTGTATATAAATACATATTGAGGCCTGACCCCAAGGGTGTTTTTTGGAAACAGTATTTCTGACCTGTGCACGTGTAACTTTGTTTTCTTTTTCTTTCTTCTTTTTTTGGGGGTGGGGGTGGGGGTGGGGGGGCTTGTCCTGGGGCTTGAATTTAGGGCCTGGGTGCTATTCCTGAGCTGCTTTTGTTCAAGGATAGCCCTCTACCACTTGAGCCACAGCTCACAGCTCTAGTTCCAGCTTTTGTTGTTGTTGTTGTTCTTGGTAGTTTATTGGAGATGACAGTGTCTTTGACTTTCTTCCCCAGGCTGGCTTCAAACTGCAATCCTCAGATCTCAGTCTCCTGAGTAGCTAGGATTACAGGCATGAGTCCTGCTATATGCTTGAGGTCTTTACCCCCATTATTTAGAAATGTCAAGATGCTAGGCATTGCTGTGAATTTGTTTGCATTTCTTGTAATGGTCACCAATTATGTTGTTTTTCCTGGGTCTGGGGCATTCCGTAACACTCAAGAATTTCAAACCTTAAAGCAAAGTAGTCCCAGGAGAGTCAGGACAGTTGTTTATTCACCAAGTCTTATGTCTCTTTGCATTTTCTATTAGTTGGAGTGATTACCTGCATGATCCTAATTATGTGCCTTTTCCATGCTTTCCCTTTTTCTATTTCTGGTATTTCCTCAGCTTTACCTTCTAAACCTTTCTGTTGCTAAAATGTCATTTTTTTTTTTCATTTTTTTACTTTTTATTTTCTTGCTTGTTAATACTGAGGTTTGAGCTCAGGGCCTGGTGCTTTTTTGGTTTGCTTTTTTGCTTACTTGCCCAACTGTTACTCTACCATTTGAGGTATACTTCCAGTGTATTTCTTCCTGCAGGTGCCCCCTTTCCCCATTTATTTTGGAGATGGAGTCTCATTAACTTTTCCTGCATGACTTGGCCTCAGATGGTGATCTTTTAGATATCAACGTCTAGAGTAGATAGGATTAAAGATACTAGCTATCATTGCCTGACACTTTTTTAAAAAAAATTGTTTTAATCCTGTATTTGATTATGGATGCATTTCTTTCTTGTCTATATTGGTTTCTTTGTTTATAATAGTCCCTTTGTCACATAATTTTGGATAAATGGAAGGATATTGAGTGTTTTAAATGAGCAACTTTTCAAAGGTGAGACTTAATTTGTAAGCTTAGTAGTGATCTGGTTGATTTGTTTTGTTCTGAAATCTCATCTAATATTTTAAATCATCTTTCTTTTAAACGCCTGCCTGTCATTGTTCTAGGGGCTAGGCTGGGAATGTGGCTTTAGTGGTAGAGTGCTTGTCTAGCATGCATCAAGCCCTGGGTTTGATTTCTCCGCACCACATATATAGAAAAAGCCAGAAGTGGCGCTCTGGCTTAGTGGTAGAGTGCTAGCTTTGAGCAAAAAGAAACTCAGAGGAAGCGGTGCTGTGGCTCAAGTGGGAGAGTACTGGCCTTGAGCTGAAGAGCTCAGAGACCATCCTAGGCCAAGACCAACCAAAAAAAAAAAAAAAACCAAAACACAAAAAGCGGGACTAAACCAAAAAGAAGCTCAGGGACAGTGCCCAGGCCCTGAGTTCAAGCCCCAGGACTAGCAAAGAAAGAAAAATAAAAAGTTCTGGGGGGGGGCTGAAAGTGTAAATTGGAAAGGAGGTGGGGTATATGTAGTTTTTTCATGTGTTTATTGACATTTCATCCCCATGGCTACCTTTATATTTTTGGTATAGTGCATCTATTTGTAACTGAGTACTTAATCAGCAATTTCTGTGTACTTTGTAAGGAATAATGGCCCTGTGTTTTGCTGGATCAATTCAGAAACAATTGTCCAATTGTAGACGTGGGAGAGGGGTCTTGGGAATGTGATTGTTTCAGCAGCAGCCTATCTATCAGTTTTCATTTTTAATTCTAAAGTTGCCCTACTTGATACCATGAATTTTCCTGAGTTGCTTTTTTTTTTTTTTTTTTTTCCCATCTTGGGGCTCGAACTCTGCAGCTCAAGGCTAGTGCTCTACTACTTGGGCCACTTCCAGTTTTTGTTGTTGTTGTTTTGGTAGTTTGTTGGAGATGAGAGTCTCATGGATTTGCCTGCCTGCCTGGGTTTGCCTTGAACCGGGATCCTCAGATTTCATCCTCCCGAGTAGCTAGGACTATAGGCGTGAGCCATTGCTACCGACTTAATTCCTAAGCTTTTTTTTGTCATCAAAGGCTTCTATCTAGTTGGTACTTAGCTCAGTTTTCTATTTTCCGCTTGTCTAGTTTTATTAGCTTTTTTGGTATTTCTTTCACCTTGTAGTTAAACTGTTGTAATTGTAGTCCTTCCATGTTCCATCTTTGTAGATTTATTTATGAGATTCTTGTTTGTTAATGCCTTAGTGCGTGCACACAATCTATAAACAGTTCTTAGATTTTTTGTGTATGGCTGTATGTGCAGGTACTGGGGCTTGAACTTGACCTGGGAGCTGTCCCTTGACATGTTTGCTGGTCCTCTATACCGTTTGAGGCACAGCTATACTAATGGCTTTTGGGTAGTTAATTGGAGATGAGAGTCTCCAGTTTGTCTGCTAGGCAGGCTTAGAACGGTGGTCCCCAGATCTCAGCGTCTCAAAAACTACCTAGGATTACAGGTGTAAGTCACTGGTCCTTGGCTTATAATGCTATTTTAGTCATACTTTGGAGGGGACAAGAGAAAGTACATGCATGTGTTGTATTTTAGGCAGATATTTTCATATCCATGTACACCTATATGCAACAAAAGACATGGCTATGTAGTATATGCATTAAATTTCATCTTCACAGTGATTGAATGAGATTATATACATGTAAAGAATAAAAGGGCTTTATCTCTCACAGACTTTTCCTGCCCCAAACTGTCAGTTACATTTGGGTGAGTGTGATTATGGTGCTGCAGCTTGAAGCTAGGACTATTCAGCATACACTAGACAGATGCTCTGTCACAGAGTTACCCCTGGCCCAACACCTTATAAGATCGCATCTTTTTTAGTGGCTTATCTTATATGATTGTACCTTAGCCCATTCCCTACTAATCGACATTAACATTGCTTTATGTAGATTTTAAAAAATTAATAAAGCATAACACATTCTATATATTTTTTCCATTGGTGATTTTTTTTTTAAATACTCAAGTTTGAAATTTCTCACAAAAATAGGAGTTCACATCCCCACCAGCCATGTAAGAATACTCATTTATTTGAATCTCATTAATAACTGTTCCTGATGTTTTTATTACTGTACTGTTTGAACATTTTTTATTGGAGATTTTGCTCCTTTTTAGTTTCTCTATTTCTCTTTTTTTGGCCAGTCTTGCTGCTTGAACTCAGGGCCTGGGCGCTAGCCTTGAACTAGTGTTCTTCCACTTGAGCCATAGCACCTCTTGCAGCTTTTTCTGAGTAGTTTATTGGAGAGAAGAGTCTCACAGATTTTCCTGCCTGCGCTGGCTTCGAATTGCGATCCTCAGATCGCAGCCTTCTGAGTAGCAAGGAGTATAGGTATGAGCCACTGTGGCCTGACTGGTTTCTCTGTCATAAATCTCTCTCTCTCTCTCTCTCTCTCTCTCTCTCTCTCTCTCTCTCTCTCTCTCTCTCTCTCTCTCTCTGTGTGTTTGTGTTTTGGCTCAAGTCTGGTGCTCTACCACTTGAGCCCTACCCCCTCTACTTCTTGTTACTGTTTAATTGGAGATAAGAGTCTGATATGTCTGCCCAGGCTGTGTTCAAACCACCACCCTCAGATCTCAGCCTCCTTAGTTATAGGTACAGTTAATTACAGGCATGAACCACAGGTTGTCAATGGTTCATTTGCCAGTGAAGATTAATTTTTCAGAGGGGTATGGTTTATACAGTGTATAAATTACAAAACGTCGGTAAAAGAAAGTGAGAAACACAAGAAAAATAAAGATGTGTAGCTCATGAATTGGCATATTAATTGGGGGGGGGGCACTGTCCCTGGGCTTCTTTTTGCTCAAGGCTAGCCTTCTACCACCTGAGCCATAGCAACACTTTGGGCCTTTTCTGTTTATGTGGTGCCGAGGAATTGAACCCATGCTAGGCAAACACTACTACTAAGCCGTATTCCCAGCCTGGTACATTAATATTTTTAATGGTGTCCATGCTATCCAAAGTAATTTATAGATTCATTACCTCTCCTATGTTATCACCAATATTCTTGAGGTAGTCTTTCCAAAAACAAACCATTTTTGAAGATCAGAAATGGCTTGTTGCTATTCTTTCTTTTCTGTTATAAAAGTACAACTCAATGTGTTCTGTAAAAGACCATGTACTCAATATTTTAGGCTCTAATGACTAATGTCACATTCTTATATTGAAGTTCTATAAAAATATAAAATTTTCTACCTCTGGTGGCTCATGCTTATAGTTGTAGCTACTCATGAAGGTAAGGTCTTAAGCTAAGGTCTACTCATGAAGCCAGGAAAGTCTATTTGGCTCTACCTTCCAATTAACCATCAAAAGCTGAAAGTGGAGGTATGGCTCAAGTGGTAGAGTGGGAGCCTTAAGTAAAAAAGCTAAAGGAGAGTTCCCAGATCTGATTCCTCCCTTCGCCTCTTCCCATGTAAAATTTCAGTTGTATAAAAACATCATCAGCTGGATTTGGCCCACAAGCTGCAGTTCATTGTTACCTATTCTGGACAAATAAATGAATACAGTAGTGACTTATAATCAGATTTTTGGGGATGTAGGTGATGGATATCCAACCAGAATTAAATGCAAAGGGAAGAAAGGGAAATGAAGATGATGACTTTTGAAGCCAAGAGCTTGTCTAACTCAAGATGAATGGATCTGAGCATTCAAATGGAGATAGTCGTTGGGCTTGGGTTGATTTATAAGATCAAATGAAGATCCTAGTAGTCCCAAACCATGTGCCCTCTGTCACCTCATTCTAAAGCACCAATGACACTATTTACTGTCAATTTGTGAAAAGTCTCTGATTTCTTTGCACCGTATACCTATTCTTGAATGAGTCCCTGTGATGGAGAGGCTGATGGTTGAATGTTAATTGGAGAGGATTTGAATACTCAGGTCAGGCATGAGTTCCACGCTTACACCGATGGTCCTAGTCTTTTGTTTTTAATGAAAAAAATTTTTCCAATTCAAAATGATTGACCAACTTACCTAATCAAAATGTTTTCAACATTTCTTATTTTTGGCAATTTCTAATTTGAGAATGGCTGTCCAGTGTCATAGACAAAGATGATCTAATAGTACATACTTTCAATTTTCTCACAAGTTACTTCTCTCCATAGTACATACTTTCAATTTTCTCACAAGTTACTTCTCTCCTCACAAAGTCATAAATGTTACCATTCTTTACATCAAAACCTAGTATTTCATAAAATGGCCCTATTGATTTGGAAGCAAGGACAGGCATCCAGTATTGTCTATCATATAGTATAATTGTATCTGGAGTGGTCAAGGAAAAAAAAAAGTTTTTTAAAGCTAGTGCTCTACCACTTTGAGCCACAGTTCACTTTCTAGCTTTTTGATGGTTAATTGGAAATAAGAGTCTTACAGATTTTCCTGTCTGAGCTGGCTTTGAACCAGCCTCCTGAGTAGCTAGGATTGCAGGTGTGAGTCACCAGCACCCAGCCATTATTTTTCTTGAGTTTTCCTTTTTTCAGACTAATTTTTTAAAAATCTACAGTACCCCCACATGGTCTACATTTATTAATGGCTCTGTTTTTATTTGATGTTTTGCTTCAGATTCTATATGCCTTGTAAATCTACAGTGTGGCAAACATAGGGTTGAGAACATTATTTCTGAGGTCATTATCTAATGGGTTGGAATGTTCAGTTCAGCCATAATCTGATGGGAAAGAATGTTCAGTTCTAGTTGGTGATTCCTGTTATTCAAGTCCCAGATTTCTCATTATAATATGTATATACCACCTAGTAGTATTATCCAGGTATACCTCTTGGGTCAAAGAAACGTTTAAACTTTTTATTAAAAAATGTAGAATTGGGCTGGGGATATAGCCTAGTGGCAAGAGTGCCTGCCTCGGATACACGAGGCCCTAGGTTCGATTCCCCAGCACCACATATACAGAAGAAAAAAAAAAACGGCCAGAAGCGGCGCTGTGGCTCAAGTGGCAGAGTGCTAGCCTTGAGCGGGAAGAAGCCAGGGACAGTGCTCAGGCCCTGAGTCCAAGGCCAAAGACTGGCCCCCCCCCCCCCAAAAAAAAAGTAGAATTATGTAGTATAAAACATCAAACTCAGGTGATGCTACATAAGACATTCTCTTTGTCTTAGTAGAATGGACTTAAATGAGAACTTTTCAAATTTTCTTCCTCTCTATTCAATCTTGGACAAAACCTTTTTGTTTTTCATTTATCATTCATTCATTCATTTATGAAAAAGTCTCACTATGGAGCCCAAGTTGATCTTGAACTCATAATTTTCGTGTCTACCTTTTAAGTGCCGAATTACAAACATATACTACCATACTTGGCTTATTTTGTTTTCTTTTATCATTTAACAAAGTGGAAACATGTATTTTCAGAGTTACCTGCTACATAAGCTAGTTTTTTCTTAGAAGAATAAAAAAGTAAATTTAAAAACACCAAGGAACCAGAGCCTTTTGAAAAATCTTGCCAAAAGATAAACTGTGGGAAGTATCCGTCCATTTATCCAAGAAAGCATTTGACCATGTATGTAGCTCCAGCTAGCCCCCTCCAAGTGTTTACAGATGTGTGTCACAAGGCCTCACTGAGACTTATTATTGACTGTTTAAGATTTTCTTCTCTCATCTTCTCCTCCTATCCCTCCTTTCTCTTCTTCATTCCTCCCTGCCCTCTCTTCCTTTCCCCCTTTATTTTTAGGCAATCATTGAGCTTTTATTAGGCTTATCATGTGAGCCATGTTGACAGATTCATATTTCTGATTTGTGATTTAGGTAGGATAAATGGTTCTCATTTGTTTCTTTAAATATATCTAATTTGTTCTATGAATTTTTTTTTTTTTGGCCAGTCCTGGGGCTTGAACTCAGCCTGGCCACTGTCCTTGAGCTTCTTTTACTCAAGGCTAGCACTCTACCACTTGAGCCAGAGTGCCACTTCTGGCTTTTCTCTGTTTGTGGTACTGAGGAATGGAACCCAGGGCTTCATGCATGCTAGGCAAGCACTTTACCACTAAGCCACATTCCTAGCCCGTGTGTGTGTGTGTGTGTGTGTGTGTGTGTGTGTGTGTGTGTGTCAGTGTCAGTCAAGGGCTTGAACTCTGGGCCTGGGTGCTGTCTCTAAGCTCTTTAGTGTAAGACTAGCACTCTACCACTTGAGGCGCAGTGCCACATCTGGTTTCCTGTTGGTTAACAGGTGATAAGAGTCTCACACACTTTGCTGAGAGATCCTCATCCCCATATCTCAGCCTCCTGAGTAGATAGGATTCCACACATGAGCCACCAGCACCCAGCCTGTTTTTAATGGTAGTTTTGTAAGCTTTTTTTTTTTTTTACAGTTCTGTTTTATAATTAGTGTTTTCTCTTTATTTGGTCATCTGTCTTTTGTAAATTAGCTGCTTTTTTGTCAATTTAGCATCTAAAAACTCATTTCTTTTTTTTGGGCCGAAGCACTGTCCTTGGCTTCTTTTGCTCAAGGCTAGCACTCTACCACTTGAGCCACAGCACCACTTCCTGCCTTTTCTGTTTTTGTGGTACTGAGGAATGGAACCCAGGGCTTCATGCATGCTAGGCAAACTCTCTTAAACGCCAAGCCATATTCCCAGCCACCAAACTTATTATTTTCTTTAATCTTTTTTTTTGGCCAGTCCTGGGGCTTGGACTCAGGGCCTGAGCACTGTCCCTGGCTTCTTCCCGCTCAAGGCTAGCACTCTGCCACTTGAGCCACAGCGCCACTTCTGGCTGTTTTGTGTGTATGTGGTGCTGGGGAATTGAACCCAGGGCCTCATGTATACCGGGCAAGCACTCTTGCCACTAGGCCATATCCCCAGCCCCTTTTCTTTAATCTTTAATTTTCTTTTTTTGGTGCTTTGATCATTATGTCATTCTTCCTACTAACTTTCGGCTTTTTCTAGTTTCTTAGTTTAACTTTGTTATTTACTTGAGATACTCTTTGGTGCTGGGGATGGAATTTAGGGTTTTAGGTACTCTAGGCAGGTGTTCAACCACTGAGCCATATCCTCTATGTTCTCTTCTTTTTTTCATGTAGACTTGTTGCTGTAAACTTCCTTCTTAGATTTACTTTCACTGCAAACCATAAGTTTGCATTTCCATTTTTATTTGTCTCAAGCTGTGTTTTAATTTTACTTTTAAGTTGTATTTTGTTTGACTTAGCACTTGTTTAGGAATAGGAGTATGTTGCTCCATTTATACTGCTTTTGTGTTTTGGTGTTTTTGAGGCTGGTCTTCCTGCTGTGGCCTCTTAAGTGTAAGATAATAGGGGTGTGCAACTACACCTGGAAATTCTAGGTTTAATTCCAGATTTTATGCCTTTATAGTCAAGAAGATATTATTGATGAGATTTCAATTTTAAGTTTGTGAATGCAAAACTTGTTTTATGGCCTAATATGTAATTTGTTCTAGAGAAGTTCATTGACAACATACTGTAGCCAACTTCTGTTGAATGATTTTCTTTATCTGTCCTTCAATGTCTACTGGGCAAGTATTTCTCAGTAGTTCCTTTTTTTTTTTTTGGCCAGTCCTGGGCCTTGAACCCGGGGCCTGAGCACTGTCCCTGGCTTCTTTTTGCTCAAGCCTAGCACTCTGCCACTTGAACCACAGCGCCACTTCTGGCCATTTTCTACATATGTGGTGCTGGGGAATTGAACCCAGGGCTTCATGTATACAAGGCAAGCACTCTTGCCACTAGGCCGTATTCCCAGCCCCCCCCCCCCCAGTATTTCCTTAATGTATCTGTCTTGATGAAATAATCAGATTTTGAAATCTGCTACTACTATGCTTCTGTACTTCAGATCTGTTAGTACTTTAGGTTACCCACTGTGTATTTAAATTACTCTCCTTGACAAATTGAACCTTATTGAAAAAAATATTTTACTATTATAAGGTACAGAGATGTATAGAGAGGAAATGGAACCAATTTTCACTGCGTAATGGCATCATTTGTCTAATTTTACAGTGGCCAACATATGTCTTGCTGAAATAAGTATTGCCAACTTCTTTTGTTTCCATTTATATGTGTTACTTTTAGTGATCACACGAAATAACTTCATAAAGTGATGAAAATGTTCTGTCTTATGATCTTGTTAAGTAGGTGAATACATTTGTCAGACTTAATGAACATCATATGCCAATTAACAAATGAAATTTATATATATTGAAGTCTAAGGGTATGAATAGTGAAAGTGTAAAATGTTGGAGTGTAAGTATACCATCACTGACAGGTGTGATGTTGCACAGTTTTGGAGCTGTGGGTTTTCCTTTAAGGGCAGCCCAGGAAAAAAATGTAGTGAGACCTATGCTCATGCCAGTGGTTTAGACGTGTAATTCTAACTATTCAAGAGAGATACAAAGAATCACAGCTTGAAGTCATCTTCCTAGACAGAAAAGTCCCAGGGACTCCATCTCTAGTTAACTAACAAAAAATGAAACTAGAGGCATGGCTCATGAGTGGCAGCCATGAGCATGTAAGCCAGGCAATAGTGTGAGGCACTGATTTCAAGCCCCCAGGCATGGGGGCCATGCATGTGTTTCTAGCTGTGTTAGAGGTATAGGAGTAGGATAATGTGGTTGAGACCTGCAGTTGGAAACTATCTGAAATAAAGAGCAAAAATGGTGGAGACATGGCTCAAATGGTAGAGCATCTGATGTGCCTAGCAAAACTTCAGGCCTGAGTTTAACCATTGAATTGTAAAATCAGAAAAGTATGCCTCAAAATACATTCTTTCGGGTATTTTAATGGTTACTACATAGATGTAAATATATGTTATTTTGTTCATTACTGTATGTGTAAAGATACTTTAAAATTAATGCACTAAAGTGGCACTATTGACAATAATAACGGGTTTTTGAAGTAATTTTCAATGAATTTGTCCTCTTTTAGGACAGTTTTCAGTGTGACGTGAATCTCTTCTCCCCCCCCCCCCCAACAATGCATTTTAAATCTACCTATTAAGAAACCCTAGTTTGATCCTTTTCAATGTAGTCCACACATTTGATAGAAAATTTATTTTGGGTAATAGGTCCAGAAGGTTTACTTTGGATTTCTAAATGATAATGTCTGTCGGATTGTAGATATTTTTGTATTTGGAGATTAACTTGTTTTTCCCTCAATACCTTTTTTTTGTGTTATGGTATTAATGACCATCTCAAGAATGAGTTATAAAGAGTCTTAAGAAGTGAAGAGGTTATCAAAAAACCTTTTACCACTTCTGTCCCTGACCCTTTATTAGTACTTTTGACAAAGTGAGAACAATAATGAATATCTTAAAAAAAAGTAATAGTCAAAAATTAAATGAAGGAAAAGTATAGTAGATCTAAAGTGTATAATTGATCTTTGGAAAAGTTCACTTCCATTTAAAAGATAGTGCCATAGTTCTCATACTTGTTGACTTTGAAGACTACCACCCAGTATGCTACTAATGTTGTAATACTGATTGTAGAGTGAATTGTGGGTGAGCGGTTATATGACTTCTCTTTGTTGATAAAATAGTAATAAATACATAGTTGCTATATTGTTTTAAACTCTGTTAAGGCTATGAAGGCCTTAGATCACTTTGAGAAACATGTAAAGTGTGTTTGAGTAATCATGTAACTTGAGATGGTCATTAATACCATAACACACAAAAAAAGATGCCGAGGGAAATGCAAGTTACTTAAAAGTCTCCAAATATAAAAATGTCATATTCCTGTGACATTCAGCTAAAACATGTTTTTTACCCATAGAGTGACATAAATTATTTTTGTTAATACTGTTACTGGTCAGCTTTATAAAGTAACTGAAATAAGACAAAGTGAAAAAGTGTACTTTGTATACATATTTTTTTGTGTGTTTGGAGGGTAGTCATGGGACTTGAAGTCAGGGCCTGAAGACAGTTTCTGAGCTTCTCCTGCACTCCACCACTTTGAGCCATAGCACCACTTCTGGTTTTCTAGTTACGGACTTTGCTTCCCAGGCTGGCTTTGAGCTGCAATCACCAGATTTCAGTCTCCTGAGTATATAGGATTACAAGTGAATGTGTCATAGAAATCTCTTGACCGTGGTAAAGCAGTGGAGAAGGGATAGAAAGTTTTCCAGGAGTAAGCTAAGTAAAAACTATGAAAATACATTTAGCAATACTGCTGGAAAGACAGGAGACTTTTTTGTGGACTTTTCAAAACAAATGGATTATTGAAAGAATTTTATGAATCTTAAATCATGATAACTTCTTTTTACAAAGTTTGACTTTCGTAATTCTCACAAATAGGTTTAAGAAAATCTACCAAGAAGCGCAGTGAGTCCCCACCTGCTGAGCTCCCCAGTTTGAGGAGGAGCACACGCCAAAAGACCACGGGCTCCTGTGCTAGTACCAGGTAATTTTCAGCATATGTTTTCTTTTTTTCTATTCTATTCTTGTACACATTTTTTGTAAGTTAGTAGGTTTTGTTTTGTGACAGTGTCTTCACTATGTGGCTCAGACTGGTCTCAAGCTCATTGTCCTTTTGCCTCCAGTTTCCTGAGTGCTGGTATTACAAGAGTATACTACCATAATGATAATGATTTGAGTAAATACATGTAAAATCACTAGTGTATTTTTGTAAATTCTTCTCTTGCCCCAATTTTAATTATGTTTTTACTAGTTGGAATCATGTATTATTTATTCCCATCTATTAAAGGGCAGGTACTAAGACTTGAACTGAGGGTCTTGTGCTTGACGAGCCATGCTATTCATTTAGCCCATTCATTTTATTTTTGACAATGCTTTTGTTCTCCACTTTTTCATCTTACTACACCGTTTTCTAGTTATTGCTAGAAAGTACTTGGGCATTTGGTTGTTTGCAGAGTTCTAATTTGCCAAATACATCTCTAATGAGCATCGTTGAGTTTTTTTTAAGATAGCTAAATTTCCCAGTGGTATGACTAATGCATCAAAAAGGAATATCTGTTTTAATGGCTTTCATATTGCCTAATTAGTTTCTGAACGTGTTGGCACATGTTAATGAGTTTAATGGCTAAGGGTAGAAAACATACTTTTCATTACAACACTTACACATCCAGAAAAACTTTGGGCAATGTGTGTTCTCTTACATCTCCAATTTCTATTTCTCTCAGTTGCTGTGGATCTCATTTTCAGAATGTCCCCTACCTTTGGTATGTGGTACAGGGTATGATTCGTATACTTTCATTGAATAGTTGAAAATCTTAGGTTCAACAGAAGTCTTTCTCTCTTGCAATTTCCTCTCAGAATTTCAGGCTTGGAACAGTTTGCCAAGTGTACTTGGGCTGTTAATTATCTGGAACCCAGATGTGAGTTCTCCCTCTTTTATATCTAGGGTGTCTTTTTTTTTTATAAATTAATTTGCATTAGTTATATGGATTAGAATTTCATTGGTACATTTCCACACATCCCATACATTTTTACAGTATATCCCAATCATTTTCATCCTTTCTGTTACCTCTTACTGTCTCTTTCCTCCTTCCCCCATATGTAATTTGTTTCTTCTAGATAAATCAATTTGCATTAGTTATACGGATTAGAATTTCATTGGTACATTTCCACACATCCCATACATTTTTACAGTATATCCCAATCAATCTCATCCTTTCTGTTACCTCTTAGTGTCTCTTTCCTCCTTCCCTCTATATGTAGTTTGTTTCTTCTAGATAAATCAAGTGATGGGATAATCATTTTTTCCTTTTTCTTTTTCCTGTTCTAACTTGGGTGAAAAGGCTTTTTAGTACATTGAGTTCTTCAAGACAAGTTGTTCTGATTCTGATATTTTATCAGTGACACAATAATGACCTAAGGAAAGGCTATGTATTAATCATAAGAAATGTCCTTGCTCCACCATAAATCATCCCTATCCCCCCCCTTTTTTGGGTGCTAGAGATTGAACCTAAGACCTTATGTATACTCATCTGTTCTCTACCACCAATATCCTCAGCTTCTACACTTACTTCCAAGTTTTTCAGATTGTTTATGACATCTAGACTAGTATACCTTTTGTTTTGAGGTTTCTTAGCAGTCCTTTCATGAGGACTTGTGGAAATTACTTATTCATAGTTCTAGTCCTGGTTAGGGCTGAATTTTGAATCTTATGAAAGGTTTATAGACTGTGTTATAAAAACTTAATTCACCCTGGTTGAAATTAACTTTAAGCTGTATGCAAAGCCAGGTAAATACATAGTGTTACAATTTTCTTTAATTTTCTTTCTCTGTATCCTTCAACACATGACCTCTTAATTAGTACATGTAAAAAACGACTTCCAGCACACATAGCCATGCTGTGCACAGCTATCTAGTTCTCAACTGGAGTGACATGCTCTTCATCAAAAACCTCTATGGAGTGCTGGGGATATGGCCTAATGGCAAGAGTGCTTGCCTCCTATACATGAGGCCCTGGGTTCAATTCCCCAGCACCACATATACAGAAACGGCCAGAAGTGGCGCTGTGGCTCAAGTGGCAGAGTGCTAGCCTTGAGCAAAAAGAAGCCAGGGACAGTGCTCAGGCCCTGAGTCCAAGCCCCAGGACTGGCTAAAAATAAAAAATAAAATAAAATAAAAAACCTCTATGGAGGGGCTGGGGATATGGCCTAGTGGCAAGAGTGCTTGCCTCATATACATGAGGCCCTGGGTTCAATTCCCCAGCACCACATATATAGAAAGCAGCCAGAAGTGGCGCTGTGGCTCAAGTGGCAGAGTGCTAGCCTTGAGCAAAAAGAAGCCAGGGACAATGCTCAGGCGCTCAGGCCCTGAGTCCAAGCCCCAGGACTGGCAAAAAAAAACAAAACAAAAAAAACCTTCATGGAATCATTTGAGCATTTACTTAAATTCAGTGTCTTTGTGCTCTGAGCAAGTTGTATCTAACAATTGGTTACACCCTGTGTATCTGGTATTCAACCTTGCGTGCATATGAGATGCTGGGTGAATTTGAACCCCTCTAATTTATAATTTGGTAAAATTGAGATTTGATTGAGTGGTTCACTTGTGAATGATTAAACCAACCCCTGTTGAGGGCAACAGTCTTCACTGTTTATGAAAACGTAGGTAACTCAAAACCTTTATTTATGTGTCCTTTATGACTGCTTGTTCTATTTTATTCTTCATGAGGCAACAACTAATTTCACTGTAGAGTTGTTTAGTCACAAAATATTTTAGGGGCTAGGAATGTGGCTTAGCGGTAGGGTGCTTACCTAGCATACATAAAACCCTGGGTTCAGTTCCTCAGCATCACATAAATAGAGAAGGTCAGACGTGGTGCCGTGGTTCATGTGGTGTAGTGGTAGCCTTGAGCAAAAATAGAAGCCAAGGACAGTGCTCAGGCCCTGGTCCAAGCCCCAGGACTGGCAAGCAAGCAAATAAATGAATGAATGAATGAATATATATATATATATATATATATATATATATGGCTAGACACTGGTAGCTCACGGACTGGCAAATAAATAAATAAATATTAGGCTAGACACTGGCATCTCACATCTGTGATCCTAGCTATTTATGAGGCTGAGATCTGATGATGGTTGTTCAGAGTTAGCAGGGTAGGAAACTGGCTTAAGAGTGTTAGCCTCGAGAGAAAGAGCTCAGGGACATCCCTCAGGCTCCAAATTGAATCTCCATGACCCACAAAACAATAAATTTCCATTTTATTAGGTGTCTGCAATTCTTAAGGTATTTTGGAAAGTTGTGTAGACCATATAAAGTTATAAAAGGACCTTTGTTTCTGACTGATTTGCTTACCAGTTATTAAAATTTTATCACCAATGAAATATAATTTGCTTCATGAAAATGGAGTGGTTATTTTACTTCCTATCTTATTCTATACCTTTATCCAGAATGAAAGTCTTTCCACATGTCTGTTTATGAATATTAACTCATTCTTTTTTTCTTCTTAGTGCCAGTCCTGGGGCTTGAACTCAGGGTATGGTCGCTGCCCCTGAGCTTTTATGCTCAAGGTTAGCATTCTGCTGCTTGAGCCACAACTAGTATCGTTTTGACACTTCTCATTAATGTTCACCTAGAAAAGGTCTCCCCTTACACATTCTGATTAAATGTTAATTTCAACTAAAATATTTATTTTTATCATAGCATTACATGGTAGCTCAAAATCATATTCACAACTACCTGTCCCCTTTTATTATTGTAAACTTAGGGTCTTATTCATTAGACCTCAAAGTCATAGTCAGACTTTTACCTCTTTGGCCACTGGCATCCACCCATTGTCAGATCATAGTTCCATTTCTGGCTTTTTTTTTTTTTTTTTTTTTTTTTGTCTGTCATGGGGCTTGAACTCTGGGCCTAGGGGCTGTCCCTAGCTCATTAGCTCAAGGCTAGTGCTGTACCACTGGAGCCACATTGCCATTTCTGGCTTTTTGGTGGTTAATTGGAGGTGAGAATTAGGTGGATTTTTCCTGCTTGGACTGGGTTTGAACCATGATCCTCAGATCTCAGCCTCCTGAGTAGCTAGGATTACAGGCATGAGCCACCAGCACCTGACTTGTTTTGTTTTTGTTTGGTGTTTTAACTAGGGATAAAGAGTTTTCTGGACTTTACTGTCTGGACTGGCTTTGAACCACGATCCTCAGATCTCAGCACCTAGCTAGTCCTTAATCCCTTATTTTATATAACTGTATTATTATTCATTGTTAGGATAGTTTAGCTATTCTTGGACATGGAGAAGTAGATGATTTTCCTGGCTTCCCCCCCCCCCCCCCCCCCCCCAAGTCCTGAGGCTTGGACTCAGGGCCTGAGCACTGTCTCTGCCTTCTTTTTGCTCAAGGCTAGCACTCTGCCACTTGAGCCACAGCGCCACTTCTGGACGTTTTCTGTATATGTGCTGCTGGGGAATTGAATCCAGGGCTTCATGTATATGAGGCAAGCACTCTTGCCACTAGGCTGTATTTCTAGCCCCATGATTACCTGTTTTTCTTCTCCTATTGTCACTGTCTGCAAGCTAGTGTGTGTGTGTAGATAGGACAGACAGACAGACAGACAGACAGACAGACAGATAGATAGATAGATAGATAGATAGATAGATAGATAGATAGATAGATAGATAGATCCACAGATCCACTTTTCTTTTTGGTGTCAGTCTTGGGACTTGTACTTAGGGGCTGGACACTGTCCTTGATTTTGCTTTACTTAAGGCTACAACACTCTGCCACTTGAGTCACAGCTCCATTTCTGGCTTTTTGGTGGTTAATTGGAGGTGAGGGTTAGGTGGATTTTTCCTGCTTGGCCTGGGTTTGAACCATGATCCTCAGATCTCAGCCTCGTAAGCTAGGATTACAGGCATGAGCCTTGGCTGTTGATCCATTAGACCTCAAAGTCATAGTCATTTTTAGCATGCAAATGGGGCTCTATTTTAATTATTTGACTATTTCCAGTCAAGAGGAGTCACTTTTCCTTTTCATTGTTTTAAAATAATGTGTCTGTAAGGATGACAACCAGTATCTTCCAGAAACACAAAAGTGTATTGTGAAAACACTATAACTTGGAAGAATTTTGAATATACAAAGTCTTAGTTGTTTTGCATAGTGATTTTTCTACAACAATTTTTATTTAAAAAGGAGAAGAAACTGGCTTTGTACTCTATGAATTTGAGCTTTGTGTTGTCTATACATTACTTCTAGTGCCATGGTAAGGCTGCCTGTGATGACATTTTTCTGTTGCAGTCGGCGAGGCTCTGGCCTGGGCAAGAGAGGAGCAGCTGAGGCTCGTCGGCAGGAGAAAATGGCAGACCCTGAAAGCAACCAGGAGACAGTGAATTCTTCAGCTGCCAGAACAGATGAAGCTCCCCAAGGAGCTGCAGGTAGATTGATATTTCTTAGCCCTAAAACACATTTCTGTGTCTGTGATGAAGTGTTGGAATCAGAAATACTCTAGGTGTTAACCACCAAGTATGTTTTTGTTCAGTTTTGTCTTACCTTACAGGTTTTAGTATTGAGTGTATACTTTTGTTCTTTAAATTTATGCTAATTACATTAAATGGACTTATTAGAAAGGTCCATTTGGTTCTTTGAAATAATTTTAAGTTCATAATGGAAGGTAAGGATATGGTGTGAATTATTGCACAAGCTTGAATTTTAATTTAGAATTTTTAAAGCCCTAAAATAGCATTTAGTTCACCTAAGCTATTTTACAAATAGCGTTTACATATTTATTTATGGGTACCTTATATTACTTTTTGGCATTTTAGAGTAACAGAATTCAGAGAGATTTCCTCCCTTCAGCTTTAAATACATACCCAATACTATTACCAAAACGGTTACTATGAAACCAAAATTTACTTAACTGTGGCTAGTGAGGTTGAAAATATTCTTTGATGATGATTTTCTTTTTAATACACTTTAGACATAAGAATGTTTTACAATTTATCATTATGGACATAAGAATGAATCCCTTAAATCAGATACTATACATGAGTCTACATAGTTTTTTGTTTTATAACCTTGGACTTTATTTTATATATATCTGTATATATGCCAGTCTTGGGCCTTCAAGTCAGGGCCTGAGCACTGTCCCTGGCTTCTTTTTGCTCAAGGCTAGCACTCTGCCACTTGAGCCACAGCACCACTTCTGGCTGTTTTGTGTATATGTGGTGCTGGGGAATTGAACCCAGGGCTTCTTCATGTATATGAGGCAAGCACTCTTGCCACTAGGCCATATTCCCAGCCCAATGACTTAGTTTTGAACA